>NW_020272797.1:1199186-1297480 GCF_003268045.1 Sipha flava | reverse complement strand
GGTTATTTTTAGTACCAAATACGAAAAAAAAACTAATTCGTACGTCACGCAACGTTATATTTAGAATTAGCGCATATCTTGTAAAAGCATGCGCGTTTATAATATTGTATACAATATTATATATAATCGTCATTTGTGCATGAGATACGAGTACGTTTCAAAAGCGTTAAGAACGGTCGTCGTATTTCTGTATTCATGATAATATTATATAACCAATAAAGGATGTCTGTTAACATATAGAACTATACCGATTTTTTACTTACAGGTATTTACAAAAAGCACGTTACAAAAAAAATCAAAAGAAAGCCGATAAGTCTACCAATGTGATATCCGTCGCTAAAAAAGGCAAGAATAATGCAGCGACGGCGGCAACAACGACTAATAATAAAGTGCCTGTAACATCTAACAATGTCAGCGGTAGCGGAGTCACATTTATAATTCCCAAAATCGAACAACCTGAAGATTCGTTTACAACGGCTGTTGTAAGCAAGCCTTTATATCCCAACAACATACCCTCCATAGGTATAAATATATATATATATATATATCATTGATAAAAATCTAAATCTCTAACAGATACTTGGTGAATTAATAAAACCCGTCCTTATAGCTCAAAACCAAAAAAAAGTTGAATTTTAAAGAGCATTGAAGCTAGATTTTTACAAGCATAATTGAAAATGTCATAAAAATATTAAGAAAATATAGTATTATGAGCTTAAGTATTTTATAAGTATGTAGATTAACGCATTGAACATTTTCAATTATAAACTTATTAAATTTATATTTATGTGTAAATAATTCTTAAAAAGTAATAAATATCTAAATGTAAAGAAAAAACAATTAAACGATATGTGCTCATTAATTGTTCAGGAATACCTAGGAATCAATTATTAGTTTAATAAATGACACGTATATTTTCATAGACAGTAATTTCTTTTATTTTCTGATATAGCTATAGATAAAGCTACAGAAAAATGTATTACGTTCACGTTGTCGGACGAATTAAAACGTGTTCCGATCGAAACAAAAAAATTACTGCTCGGTGTGTTTGAGCCGAGCTTCAATCAAAAGACCAACAAAATCGTTCTTTATATCTGCAAAGACACTAAAGATAAAGGCAAGTAATCAAATGTAATGTTCTACATTTTATATTGAGTTGATATCAGAAATTCCACATTTACTTCTGTTTTCAATACTTCTACGTTGTATTAGCATTCGAATTCTCGTTGTAATATTAAACTTTAATCCTTCCCTATTGTACATCATACTTCTTATTAAACTAGAAGTAATAATTTCAATATGACTATGTAGGAGTTTCGGACGAAAGACACTCTTTGTACGAAAACGTGATACCGGCGATCCGGTTAAAATGTGCACAGATCGGTTACGAATTACACGTGGTAGACTTGTACAGTAATCAGCAAGAGATGGATTGTGGGCAGCTAGATGATATAGTTGTTAAACTGTCAGAACTGCGTCGACAGAACCGAGTTGGGTATGTCGTGCCCATCGTATTCGTGGATGACTCGTTGGGACCACCAGTTCTGCCACATGTGATGACCAGACAAGATTTTGAACTGGCCCGGACCAAAATTCCAGACGCCGGCAAATTGATCGAGAAATGGTACACGTTGGACGCACAAAAAAATCACTATGAACTTCGGAACGAAATGATGTTCGAGACGACGTTTGAGACTCAGGTATTACTTATATTTGTATGATTTAAAATTTGTATACTTCAAACTATTTCTAGTAAGTAATAACTAGGAAACGGATTTGTATGTAAATGCATATTTTTATTAAAACAAGATATTTAAGATTCGATAAGAAATGTTCATGATTTAAATCATTCCTATTAAAACGATAATATTTTTATTTTACATATTTTTATATATTTTGGTATAATTACATATTATTACATGTTTCACTAATTTGTAAATATTTTTAAACATATTTTATCATTTCATCATTCATACGCTTCTTTCGTACGAAAATACGAGAAATTATTTCAAAATTAGATCTAGAAACTTCTATTGATATTGGAAAAGCTCAAAATATTATGCAAAATGAAAAATTGAAAAATAATTTAATTTTCATCTCAGTGAATTTAAGTTGTATACAATTACATAAAATTACAAAATTGGAAACAAAAAACATGTCCTTAAATGATATTATGCAAATTGTCAAAACAGCGATTAAAAAATTAAAACTCGTAAGCCGGCGATGTTGTAAGAAAGAAAATTGATTCTATTACAGAAAAAAATCTAGGCTATATTGATTTTAAAACAATCAATGACATAATGAGTGGTAGACATCCTTTTAAAAATTTGGACTTATCGCCTTCTAATATGCACTTTAATTATGCTTCAATTACATCGGTTTATGTGGCACGATTATTTAGCCGTTTTAAAAATAAAATTAAAATAATTAATAGACGACATTTAACATTCGATAATAATGATATTGTAATAATTCAATGCAACAAATAATTTTGATAGTTTAATAATTATAATTTTATTTTTTAATTAAATTTTTTTCTCCACATATTTGGTTGTTTTTACTACATATTTTATAAATTAAACTAACATATATATGTACATATTTCTGTATTTTTATTACATATAAATCCGTTCCCTAGTAATAACTTAATTTAACATAGTATATGTGTATGTGTATTAAGTATGTGAATATGCATCTCGAAATATAAATAATTGTCTATTATTTCAACTTTGTGTCCCATTGTCCCGATGAAAGAACTACGGGACACATTTAGTCCCGTTTTTTCAATTGAGTCCCATATTAGTTCCGTTTTCCCTTATATTTTTAATGTATAACTTACTTTAATTAAAATATTTATTACTAAAATTTCTGCTTCACACTGGTATTTTTTGGAGTTGTTTTGATCATTTTAGTATGTGTATTTTATTATAATAACATTTTCATAATGTAGGTATACGCATAAAATAAATATTTTATTTATATTTAAAACCTTTGTACACCGGACATTTATTGTGTTGTTTGAGCTTAATAAAATATTTTTTTTAAAAAAAAATTACAATACATAATAGGGTGTATTATGTATATTAGGGTGGTCTTTATTTTTTTACTCAAGAATATTGTTGCGATGACCCCTTAATTTTATTCTATGTTCTGAAAAAATATTTGTGGTAAAGTTTGAGCGTGATAAGTCAACTCCTTCACGTGCCTCAAAGAAACTTAAGTTTTATGAAAAAGTATGAATTTTCAGTTTTTTGAATATATTCACTTAATTTTTAGTTATGCAAAAATTATTAGAATCTTTATTGTAGCAATTAATTTTTTCTAAAAAAAAAAGGTATCTTGGTATATTGTAGTAAAGTTGGTGGTTTTTCGTAAAATCAAGAATAACCATTCAAAGTTAACCCGTCACGAGTCGCATTATTGTATGTAACACATGTGGTCGCACACGGTCTTTTCGACCATTCGCTTACATCTCATATTTTTTTAACATTTTACATACAAATGCATTTATTAATGATTTACAAAAATTTTACTTTATTTATTTTTTATATTTTACAATAAAAATTGGTATTGCTGGAACTATTATACTTGAGATTTAAGTGAAAATAAATTAAAAATAATTTGATTGATAGAATATGTTTGAATTCAATACAGTTTTAATATTATGATAAAACTAAACGAAAATATTGCATCATTTGAAAAAATAAGTAAATTACTCACAATTATTTATTAGTAAAATAATAAACTCACGGTCTTTTAGACTGTAATGGGACTCATAGTTGGTTAAGTACGAGGAAGACTATTTAATTTTTAGTTTTTTTTACTTTTATTCTTTTTAAATTTTAAATTACACAAAAATAGTCAATCAACACAAATTATAGCATACAATATTTTATACAAAATAAGATATATATTTTTGTAACTTAACTTTCTAATCAATGAAATTTGAACCAAAATCTTATCGCGATACAACTTGTAAAGGTATATGAATTGTGTAGTACATTGTACTTGCGTCTAATTACTATCGAAGTATCGATGTTATTACGTATTGGTTCACTGTTCAGTATAATGTGTCGTCTTAAAAACGTATAATTATTTTTAGTGTTAAGTGTTTTTAATCATTTTAATAAAGTATGTCACAAAAACCAATATTTCTAGTCGGTCCGATGAAAAATCAAATAACTGGTGGAAAATTGCCCTCTAAGAGAGATTGTTTAAGCGTACTTTTCTATAACATGTGAATAGTTAATTTGAGTTTACATGAAAGTGCATCTCTTGTTATTGATGAATGTCTGATATTTTGGAGAAAAGCACGTATACCCACTCAGTATCGTCCAAACTGCATCATAAAATGTAAGAAATTATACGAAGATTTACGCGGTTTAGAAAAACATAAGACTCGAACAAGTGAATTATACAAAAACAGGGAAACTGCATTTATGAGGATTTAAATGATTTGCTTAACATCGTTGCAGCTAACGCACTAAATTTAATTAAAAATAAAGAAGACGCGACATTTTTAATTTTTTTAACGGTGGGGTTTTTTTTAGAAAATATTGATTGCTACAATAAAGATTCTTATGCATTTTGCATAACTGTAAAAGTAAAATATGTATATTCAAAAAATTCAAAATTCACCCCTTTTTATTGAACTTTAATCTTTTTGGGGCACGGGAAGGGGGTGAAGTATCACACTTAAACTATACAATAATTATTTCCTTATACTGAAGAACAAAATTTAGGGGTCATCGTAACTAAATATTAGAAAAAGAAATTGACTTTTATAGCTAAGGACCACCCTAATGTATATATATCATATTATATGTACAACATATTTCTTAAGTAGTAAGTAAATTACTTAAATTTTTAATATACAATTATTGAACTACCTGTTTTTTTAGGAAGCCGACGAAAAACTATGGCATAATGAAAAGGTGCAATTACAAATTACCCTGATGAAAGTATTTGATTCTATATCGTTGCGAAACGGTTACATTGAACAGGTTTTTCAACAGGTATTCAACAGGCAACATTATTATATTGTAAAAAGTAAGATAAATATTGTTATTAATCTTCATTTTATCATGCATAGGAAATCCACAACAAGATCATAATAAATTCTGAGTTGGCAAAAAGGTCTGTGTGGATTATGAAGAACTACGACACAGATTTGGGTCATAAATGTAAAAGCACTGCGACAGAATCTAAAAAGAGGCTTGAACAAATTAGCAAACAGCTAAAGGTATATAATCTAAACCCTAAATCTCTTTTTACTTAATTTTTTTGTATCATTTGAAAATGGAAGTTTGATAGTGGTATATTTAAATTGTTGTTGTGTGTTTGTAAATAGATCGAACTACCGGAAACTAATATCATATTTTATGAGGACGCTAACACGGATGAATTTATCAAAAAAATCGAATCTGTTTTATTATCCATTGTTGAATCAGTGATCAAAGAAAGGGTATGAGTACATTAAAGTTACTTGTTAAATAAATGGTTTGAACTACTGGTTATTTAATATATATTAATTACTATTACATTTATTGTAATAGTTTGCAATTATATAATATCTCAAGTATCTGTAACCATACCGTATTCATATTGTAATATTTAGAATACTTATTTATTTTATTTAGTTTTATTTAGCTTATTTGTATACATCTGTCCATTTTTTTTTTTATATTTATATTTATCCTTTTAAAATAGCTACAAACTAATATTGTCTTTTATCCATAGATATAGATAGCCTGCAACGGCTAGGAATGTCTTATTTTATTAATAATAAAAAAAATAATAAAAAAAAAAAAAAAAACTATTACATTTATGTTGTATGTAGGAAAAACAAGAACCTGCGTATGGCACAGACGCATTGCTGTTGGAAGAATTGAGAATACAGGCATGGTTTGGACACAATACATCCAAACAGGCTGTTCGCAGAGACGAAGCTATGGAACGTGTCAAAAAGTAAGTGTTAACGAAGTAATGTGTACGTAATTTTGGTACCTACTAGTGAAACTAATTGTACCGTCAATATATTAATATAATATATGTCCAATGAAATCCAATCTGTTATCTCTAATAGTTAAATACACTTACATGTATCACCATTGATTACAAAGTAGAAATGAGTCATTGTGTTAACCATAATTGGTTTTAATTAATTAATATATTATATAAATATTATTGATCTATGTCATACGTAGATACCTAATGAACGTGAACGCCGGGTACCCATTGGTATTATATGGACCTCCTGGCTCGGGTAAGACCACCGTGGTAGCATCTGTGGCTAAACACAGTCACCTGTGGAATCAAGACGCGGCGGTAGTGGTGAGATTTGCCAATGCATCTGCTTACAGTTCGTCTCTGGAACAGACTCTCAACTCGCTAGTTGTCCAGCTGAATCTCCTAGACAGTGGAAAATGTACTTGGTTCAAACATGTGAGCATTGTTTGCGAGAAGTTAAAGTTTTTCTGAGAGTTATTTGATGTCATTGTTTTTAGAACGTACAATCATATTCCGATCAAATAATACGACTTTTGGGGTCGATCGGAGCCAAACGGCCGATAACGCTGATCATCGACGGCATTGACCGGGTAATTATTACCAAAAATTAACGTAATATTAATAATTTTAATCGCGTTTTGATTATTTTCGTGCAGTTTAAAAATGACGACGTGAATTGGATACCACAGTCATTACCCAACAACGTTAAATTCGTAATATCAGCCACCGAACCTTCAGTTCACCTGAACCGATTGCAGCAGACCATCAAGTCAGTCGATTCGTTCATTCGGGTTTGTATATATTTTAGAGCTCCATATTACACGTATATACGTTTTCACGTGTTCACATGAAATTAAAATTTAATTTATATGACACAATGCTTAAAACTTCACGTGTTTTTATAATTTAATGATAGACTTGCATCCATGCGATATCCAGTGATGAGGGACAGGTGGGTGGCCCGCTCCGGGCAGCAAAATTTCACAGTAAATAATAAAATATATTTTGTAAATATTTGAACCGTTTCATATTTTTAATGTAACTAAAAATTCGGACCGAATGAAAAGAGCACGGAATTTTTCATTACTTATTCTGTGATGAATTCGGGAATTCCATTTCTTTGAATGATATTTTGTGCTTGGATTGTTTATGACTTATAATCAGCGAGAATGACTTCTATCACATATATATTAAGTTCAATATTGTTTATTACGTTCCTTTAAGAAAGTACATGATGCTTTGACAATTCAAAGAAAGTTATATTCATGGATCTTCAGTTGTTTAGTTCACATTGTTTCGTAACTGTGATTTTTGTGCAAATAAGTCCGTTTAATGATTATGAAATTATTGGATAACTGTGAAAATTTGAATTTTCCACTACGTTTACCTACATTAAGCTGTGTGAGTATTAAATATTTTATTTATGTATTTGTATGTTGACTGTCTGATATGTTGTTCAAGCTTTAATTTATTAAAATCCAACCAAGTACAAGTTTTATACTCGCATACCCAGGGTTTCGGACAAATATTTACGATTTTCACATTTTCTTCTATAGATAGAAATGGTGTAAAATATGCCTAGTTTTTGAAATGTTCGATAGTTTTTTTTGTAACTCTAACTTTTATCATTACAATTTTTTTTTTATTTTAGCATCAAAAATGAAAAGAATAAAAGAAATTGGGGCGGAATAATATGGTTATAAAAAGTATAAGTATCTATAAGTAGGTTCTATTACCTACTTAAAATTAGGGTTCACCTCTCATGATTAAATAATACCTTTGTACATAGGCGCAACTAAGGTAAAATATCTGAGGGGGGGCTACATCCCTCCTATCAAAACTTAAAATAATCTGTAAATCACCCCTACTCTTATATACCATGTTAATATAGGTATTTTAGTTAAATTTACTGCAATGTGTCTTTTTGTATGTGACACTATTATGAGTTAGTATGCTGTATGCAGTATGTCATGTATAACATGGAATATTTATGGCCCCCCCCCCTAGTTGCACCTATGCCTTTGTACCTGTTATATCAATGGCTGAAGTAAAAATATTTGTATCAATAAACGTTATTGTAAAACAAATAATCTTTTTTATTTAAAATTTCAAAATAATGATCGTTCTTGCCGAAAAGTTAACTAGAATTAATGTATATAATGTATAGTATACATTAAATTGAAATACCTAATTAAGAAGGCGGCAAAACTGTTTTCCGCCCCGGGCAGCCGATACCCACGCTACGCCACTGGTGATATCTATCTAAACTCAAAAATACATTTAGAGCAACAATTCTCGATTTTGGTTTAAAAATATCAGAATGTTTACATTTTTCGTCAGTATTTAATAACTGTTAATGATTGTACATAACATGTAACGTACAGTCAAAATTAAGCTATCAGTGTGTGTGCGTGTGCGTGTGTCTACTATTTACTTAATGCCTGTTCATGTGAATAAACTAATTCACGTATTTACGTGATTAAGCTTTTTTATTCACGTGTATTAATAATACATGATTTATTTTGTTTCATTCACGTGATCACGGTATACGTGAACACGTATATTTATATTCACATACAAAAACGATATATATTTGTATTTTCACGAACCGAAAGTATTTGCGTAAACGTAACATGTTTTAATTTTATGTTTTTTATGATTACGTATTTAATATTTATAGATCGCGAACATGACTGATGAACAGATTGATTCCATGCTGTCGGCTTCAATCATCCGACCAATCGGAAGTGGGGGCGGAGAAACGTTGAAAAACAATAGTAAAACGGTCACCGCCAAAACACCGCTGGAACTTCAAGTGAATACAATGTGTTCAAAAATGCGGAACTCAAAACAACCACCGTCGTCGGAGAACTGGGTGGAAACCATTTTTGACAACGTTGAGTCATTGCTAGGAAAAGACAAGGTACCTCTTATTTCTGTTTCTTCTTCTTCACTGGCATTTATAACTCTATAAGAGTTTTTGTCAACAACACTATATCCCTCCATTTCTCTCTATCTTGAATAAAATTTCCTTTCATTCTTGTACTCCCACGGCTTTAATATCCTCTTCTACTACGCCAAGCCATCTCTTCCTTGGTCTGCCTCGAGGTCTCTTCCCTTCTGGTTTTCATTCTATCACTGTCCTGATGGTTTCTTCTTTACTTATTCTCATGATATGTAAAAACCACTGTAATATTTATCCTTTTATATAGCTAATGAATGGTGCTAAGCCCAGTTCTTCCTATAGTTTCTTATTGAATTTTCTTCTCCACTCATTTGTTCTTGCGTTACGCTGGTCCACATATCATTCTCTATATTTTGATAGTTCTAAAGAGGCTTTTTCTGCATTTGCTATCCTCACTCTTATCCCCAGTGACCAATCGTTTTTTGTACTAAGTAGCACTCCTAAATATTGGAATTCTTTCACTTTTTCGAAAGCTATTGAATCAAATAAGTCTTGTGATGAGTCACTATCGAGAATCTCCAAAATTTTTGTTTTTCCACATTAATCTGTAACCTTACTTTTTTCGTCATTTTCGAGAGCCATAGTTAGATTTAAAGCATCCTCCAGTGATTCACCAAGGATGTTCAAAACCTAAAATCAACACTCGATGTTCATTGACCACTCTCTCACTTTCTAAACTTTGCATCATTCTCACAGCCTTTTCAAGTGCTAAGTTAAACAGTAGCGGGGATAATGTACCACCTTGTTTAAAACCGGTTTCTACTGTGAAGGCGTCAGATAGTATGCTGTCTACCCTTACTTGGTATTTTGTCCCTTCCATACACATTTTGGTGAGTGATATAAGCTTATTAGGTATTCCAAATTCTTCCATAATATTCTACAGTCTCTCTATGAATACTGCATATGCTTTTCTAAAATCCGCAAATATCTACCATAAGTTCTGACGATATTCTTATTTTTTCTTAATGATTTGTCCAATTATTGAAAGCTGTTCCACAGTCGACTTTCCTTTGCGGAATCCGCATTGATACTCTCCTAGACACTTATCTGCGTATGGTGTTAATCGACTCAGTAACATCTTAGAAAAAACTTTGTATGCCGTATCTAACAGAAATATACCTCTATAATTAGAACAATTTGTTTTGTCACCCTTCTTATGTAGAGGTATGATTATGGCCTCCTTCCAACTTCTAGGCATCTGTTCTTCTTGCCACGCCTTCTGACAAACTTTAAATATGAAATATCGTATTTCTTTTCACCATATTTTATCAACTCTGCTTGTATGTTGTTTGATCCAGGAGCCTTCCAATCTTTGAGGTTGTCTATTGCTTTATCAATTTCTTTCTAAGTTATATCGTTTATCATAGGTTCAGCTTTTTGATATACTGTCTTCGCTACGGGGTTTGCTTGTATATCGCTATTGAGTAACTCTATAAAATATTCTTTCCATCTTCCAGCTTTTTTTCAGGTTCCCTAATAATACACCCCTCTGTATTTTTAATCGCTTTTAAGCTTGGATTGAAGTGTTGATGTTTCTTGATGATCATGAAGAAATTTGTTGCCATGGGAACGATTTCTTTCTGCTTCCTCTAATATTCCATTTAGAAACTTCCTTTTTTTCCTTTGAATTATATGTCTGCATTCTCTACGTTCTTTTTCATATTTTTCTTTTGTGTTTTGATCTTGCAACATTAGAAACTTATTTTCGATAATTTCCGTTTTTCGATAAGCTTTATTGAACCATTCATTCTTTTTTTTCTTTATTAAACCAATTTTTTATTCTGCAATCTCCATAAGAATTTTATTGACTTTGTTCCAGTCCGAGTCTATATCTTGTAATTTGAGGTAGAGGTATTTGATGTTTTTGTCCATTTTTTCCATACATTTTCGTTGGACTTCTGGGTCTTTAATTGCCTCTATTTTGAGATTTGTGTTCCTTTTTTCGCTCTGTCTTTTAAGACCCAATAAATTAATTCTTAGAGTTGCTAATATCAGGAAATGGTCAGTATCACAGTTAGCGCCCCTAAAGCTTCTTACATCAGTGATACAAGATCTGAAGCGCTTTTGTATTATTACATGGTCAATCTGATTAGCTGTGTTACCATCTGGTAACTTCCAAGTTACCTCATGTATATCTTTGTGCGGGAAGGTTGTACTACTTATAATCATGTCCTTGGATGCTGCAAATTATATGACCCTCAGCCCATTGTCATTGCTAGTGTCATAAACGCTTTCACTTCCTATGGTTGGTGGGAAGTATTTTTCCTTTCCACATTTGGCATTTATTTCTGTTTAATCATAATAAAATGTCTATATGCAATATTTGCATTATATATAGGTATCCACTGCGATCAGCCATATTTGTTCTACCCGATATGGTTTACTCGATTCAGAGGTCGTCGAACTATTATCAATGGAGAAAGAATTTCTCACCTCAGATCAAACTACTGCCAGTACGTATAAGTAGTATATTGTGTAAATTTATCTCTTTGATAATATTTTAAATTATATTATAAATAATATTAATATGATGATATAATATCTATGATAAATAATATTTACATTTAAAAGGGTGTATAGTTTAGAAACACTATGAAAGAAACTATATAAGAAACACATTTGTTACTATTCAATTTTTTTTTTTTTACTGCATATAATATTTGTATTGAGCAAATTATTACGACATTAAATTTGCATTGAATTTTTCTATAAATTTGTTGATATTTACATATCTTATATTATGTGTTAATATGATATTCCGCAAACGGCAAGCGTGTTTTATAGTTCCTTTATTGATTGGGATACATACATATCTATAAATTAAAATACGATACGTTTGTGTTTTATAATAATTATTCATTAGTAATATCGTTCGCTTGATCATATTTAGCGTCGCTGTCGTCAGCCGGTTTCTTTTGGTCGGCCTTTAACGAGCTGCTCTCGTCGTTTTTGTACTGGTTCAAAACAGATCGATACGCAACTATTCGGTGGAAGAATACCGTGATCGCGGAAGCTGCCGCCCGGCGTTACGGTGCAACCGATCGGCGTGTCAAAAGCAAAATCCTATCTTACTTCAACAGTCAGGTGCGCATATAAAACAATATTTCGACATCCACACCATTGTTCGATTAATAGGAGACGATAGAGGTTTACAAATGTGTTGTTTTTCAATTCACGGGGACCGCTGTAGGTGACTGTGCTGAACGATTGCTACAAGAAGAGCTTGTCAAAACGCAGAAAACTGGACGAGTGCACTCACCTGACAGACCTGTCCGAGACGATCAAAGATTTCTGTAATCTGGACTGGGTGCTGGATAAACTGAACAACGGGTCGGTGCTCCAGGTATGTGCCAGTACAGTCCATACGTACTGTTTTGGTAGAATTTATATACGTACGCTCATGGACTGTGTTTGTTATATAGTTACTGGACGAACTTTCGGCGTATGATATCCAAGACCCGGAAGCGTGTTTCCTCAAAGAATTTCTGTCGTCCGTCACGCCGGCCTTGATGCACAACGGCAACCAGTTATACTCGCAAATGGCGTTGTACCCGCCGGCAGCGGACCGGTACCGAGCGCTGATGAATGCGCCTCCGTTCCCAACCCTGATGCCACTGGTGCCTCCACCAGAAGTCACCGAGAAGACAGCGACATCGACGGAGAATGCATGGAGTTTTGATGTAGTAAAACGATTCAACGACGACTCGAATTTCGTGATCACCGTGAGTACCGAACGGAAGGAGATCAGCGTATGGGACGTACACAAGTGAGTGCTGTAGGAGGGTGCACCAGAACATGCTTTTCATATGACAATATCTAACCTCATTTTCGTCATTTCGTATGTACAGCTGTACAAGAGTTCGCACACTTAAAGGAATCCTCCATCCCACTGCGTTAAAATTGATCGACAACCAACGTTGCATAGTGTTGTGCGAGCGGAAACTGACCGTCATCAATTTGGCGACCGGGAAAGTGATCAGCAAACTCAAAGGTTCGTCGTGTTATTCTTTTAACGTAAATATAACATTTAAGTCCAAGCAAAACAATTTTTTTTTTTTTTTGTTTCTCAGGAGTAATGAATCAAAACATGCCTTATTTCGGCTTACACAGTCCCACGAAACTCGTGGCTCTAGCAAGAAGCCGGATGCACGTGAATCTGATCGACATCGAAACCGGCACAATCGAGGCGTATTTCAAAGCCGGTGAAGATAGGTTTTTAAATTCATTGCTGGTGTCTGGGAATGGAAGGTACGTAGAGTAAAAATGCGTACGCGTATCGATTAATCGATATGTAAAATTAATCATCCGAGCAGCTAAAATTTTTTAAAAATCACTAAAATAAGAAAAATGCATTTTCTTAATCCCAAAAATTATTAAATTAATACTACGGTTAATTCTATGTTTATTTATATTGAATTGATACAATTTTTGTTGATTTATACTCGCAAAAACATGTATTTTTCGTGATGTTTCGTAAAAGAAGTGTACACACTAAACGTGTTTCGCGTTTCGTGTTACACGTTTCGTAGTTTTTCGTAGTGTTTCACTGTATTTAGTTCATTTGTACTACCTATAGTATTTATAATCAATGCTTTTAAATTACCAATATTTTTTTTTAATTTCTTCTTTTAGTTTTGTAAATTGTAAACCTAAAGGTAAAATCCGCACCTTTTGGATCCCACAAACATCAGTACTTTTTTATTCCTTCGACTAATGTTAAAAATTGTTCATCGTTCCACTCAGACGCCATGATGACAACTAATGGACAAACTAAATTTTTAAATGTGATTAAACATGATATCGATAATAATTATAATAATTATTGTTTGATAGCGACGGGGTGTACCTACATGTATTATTACGTTCATCCAAAAATATGATAACCGGTTTACGAAGATATATACACGAGGCCAAACATCACAAAAAATAACGAAATGACACGAAATCATTTTTTCGTGTTCTTTGATTTCGTCAATTTACCACCTCGGCCGCGAAAAAAATATTCGTGAACAAGTCATTCACACTATTCACGAAATTCACCTAACGTGAAAGCATACGTAACACGCATACGAGTAGTAAGAAACGATCTTTATTGATAGCATTCGAAATTTCAAAACTTTTTTGACCAAGACAATCACTAGTACACGGGTCATATTTTATCTACATGTAATCTGTATACTCCACGATGTGCTTAGAAAGTTTTTATTGAAGGGGGTGGAAAGGAGAATTTGTGATGATACAGTCCGATAAAAAAATCATATATTTTTTTTTAATTTATTTATTGTATAAATGTATAAATTTGTGGTTTAATTATATTATTATTAATAATTGTCTAAGTTATTTTAAACAGTGGTGAATTATTTAATTTCACTTGCTTATCTGCCAGGGCTTTAAGATTTTTCTGCCAGGTGCAACAAAATGTTGCCACCCCTCTTCTCTAAAATGCAAAACTGAAAACAAGTGTCTCAACCATTCATTAAAATCCGCTCGCTACGCTTGCAATTCACTTTCCCAATTTCAGTACACTAAATATTTACACAGTTGCACAATATTTGTAATTAATATATACAATTCAAAAACTTCGTTTTAATTACCTAAATAAAGTTATAGAAAAGTCTCTTGATTGATTATCCTTCGGTCTGAATATTCCATCTTCACATAAATCAAGATTAAACCAATATATAACCTATATCTCAACAAAATACTATGTGAAATAAAATATTCTTAAATAGATATACATTTTATACGTTATTAAATAATATAAATAATTTTTTGCACCCAGTTTGGTTTTTGACCATGGTTAAAGCATTGAAAAGCAACATTTTTCCGTCCAGCTGATGGCAAAATGGAAATTCTCATAGTGCCGGTCGGAAAAGTGAAAATCCCTAAAAGTGCCGGGTAGGTTGTTCCAACACAACCAGAAACTAAAATATATATCCCGGTCTTTACAAAACATAAAATTTTGGTTAAATCTTATATTCATATTATAACTTCTTTGCATAATGCATAAATATTTAAACATATTTCATTTTCACTGTTCCTACATAAGCGCGTTGAATGTTACGGATAATAACATTTCGTCCATAATATTGTTTTCGTAGAATAATCTGTTGTTGCATAAATCCCTACATTACCTTTTCCACGAATGCAGGGGTGTAACAAAATATAGTATGTGTGATTCGCGCGAGAAGGCACAATATACTATTACCTCCCTGAACCAGAGTTTATTCTAAGGATTTTTACCTATTGCTCAAACACACTAATAAGTTTGTTATATGAAATTTATTTGGATTATAATTCTTACCCCCACTCCAAATAAATTGTATATTGATATTTTAGAATTTTGACCATCACGTGGTAAAATATAAAAAAAATACGGATCTTTTCCGTTATACGTATACCAATTTAAATTTAAATTTTATAGACTAATCAATTATCGAAGTATCAAATATTGTAAATTTACATAATTATTACTTATCAGGTACTAGGTTGGGTTTATAAATTACACAAATTTCAAATACTCAGTAGAAATACAATCATTCCTTAAGGAAAATTATATTTTTATAAGGTGCCCATATTCATAAAGTCAACTGCCCTTATGATTTTTCCTACTATCCAATTTGGGTCGTACTGACCGTTAGAATAAGACCTGCCCTGAACCATCCCTTAAATACGACCCTAATACCGGCTTTGTATTAAGAATTTTCAAGTTCACTTAAATATAAACAATTTTATACATAATATACGTCGTTATATAGAGTCATGGTGTGTGGTGACGAAACACAAAAACCTTTTCCGCTCCTCGTTTGGAATTTGACGTCCAGACAACTAATGTACGATCTGCGCATACCGTTCCACGAGTTTGTTACTCGACTTGCGGCTATCACTTATGAGGGCCACTACGTGTGTTGCGTCGCTCAAGTGAGTCAAGATTAAAATTAATTCTTGTATATTTTTAATTTATTATTCAGAAAATTACTATAAAAACGTCGGTTTATGCAAATTTTAAATGCGAAAAAATTGCCTTTTCCCTGGTAAAACAGTCATTACAAAAAAATAAAAAGGAATATTTAAAAGCTAATCTGACTTTTGCATTTTTGCAAGATAAATTTTGAATAACACAAGTCTTAATATTACAGGAAGTCGACGAGCCCGGGCCTAATTTCATAGTGGTGTACGATCTACAGTCCGGCACGCTGTTCAAAAAGTGGAAGCCCGGTGTGGACTGCGTAGCACTGGATATATCATCCAAGGACGGTTGCGTGTTGAGCGGTCACGAGAACGGGCATATTTGTATTTGGGACCTAACCACTGGAAATTGCCGGTGGACGTTGAGTGGTCACGTGGCACCGGTTACTAGCCTCCGGCTTGATCCGGCCGGAGGTACATTCGTGTCACTAGACACTCATACCCGAGACCGAACGATCAAACTTTGGAACGTAGCCACTGGTAAGTTTCAACGTCGTGTTATTTTCTTCCGACTGCCTTGTACATTGGTAGTCGTGAAAAATAATATTTTTCAACGTAAATCACACTTTAGAACTACTCGTATGAATCATTTCGAAGTTTTCACTAAACTTTAAGGACATAAAATGCATTGTTTATTGTAACGTTTAGATTAATACATGGGCGTACGCAAACATTTCAAGGGGTTCCTATATTAATATTAGTTCATATAATAGTATCAACTAAACGTGTAGGTACATTTGATCAATTATATAAACAATTGTATAGATAATTCAATAAACATAACTTTAATATTTTATTTAATGTTGTGGTAAGTTAATCCCAATGAATATGTTTTTCTTGAATGTCATTTATTATTCTCAGATATTTTCGATTATTTATGAATTTGTACTTTTGTAGTAAATCGTAACTAAATTTAGAACATTTTATTTTTTCTACTAGGAAACATCATTTATTTTTACCAAATATTTTAGAATAAATTGCATTTAACGTAAGCAACATCAGTTAAAATACGTACCCCTTCCTTTTAGACTTAAATTGTAGAGCTCCATTTACAACATTTTATGAGGTGCCTGGGCACATCCAATGCCCCTCTTGTGCACCCATATTGATTTATATTAACCTTCAAGCAGTGATGTATTGCTAAAATAAATCATGGGTATACGCCTTATTTCATGATAGTAATTATCATATGGTAGGAATCAAAAAAACTCACTCATGAACTACAAATCCTTAATTATGACTATTTGATAATAGAAACTTGTTATTAAATGATAAAAAATTTGAATTTTTCATAAAAAAAAAAAATTTAACCACAAGTTAGATTAGTCAAGGTATTATAGTTATTTGTTAAATTACAAGCTATAGGTACCAGTGGCGTACATTCAAATTTGATCTGGGGGGGGGGGGGGGGTTTAAAAAAAAATAACCAACACTAAAACCTTCTGTTTAAAACTACCCGTTTTCCTAACAATCAAACACATTACATTTATAAATATTAATAGGCAAAACAGCAAAACAAATACAAAGGTATACATAACTCATGGCAGTTAAATATTATTTAATATGCACATAGTAAATACAGAGAATAATATATATTATATTATTAATTATTTATAATAAAAATTCTAATCTCCTTTTTTTATTGGATAGTTCAACCAGCACTTCATCAGGAGTAATTGAATCATTTTTGTTGATCGAGAGCATAGGTAGACCATTAAGTCTTCCCTATCAAAATTAATTACAACATTAAATTAAGTTGATTATAATCATTAATACTATTATTTAAATTGAACATACCTCAGAAGTAGAGTTGCGTAGGTAAGTTTTTATTCTCTTGAAAGTTGAGAATGTCCTTTCATTAGTGGCAGAAGAAACTGGTAAAGTTGTTAATATTTCAACTAACTTAAAAATATTTGGGTGCATGACTTCATTACATATGTAAATAGCGTCCATTGCATTTTTTGGTTTATCCGTTTCTGATAGACATTTAAGTTTTCGTTGCAAAAGTTTGAACTCATTTTTGAATACCTCATCACAATTTCCAATATCTTCTAGATCTTCGCTATACTTTTTGTAAGAGATATAAAATCTTCTTCATAACCACTTTCTTTAAATAAGGAATGGAAGCTTGTCAATGTACTTTGGTGGTTTGTAAATCTTTCTTCTAATTCATTAATAAATTTGTCTATGTACCGAATAAATACTGATACTCGATAAAATATTTCTGGATCGTTTGTTTGAATGTTACACCTATTGGTTTGTCTTTTTGATATTCTTGGTATGTTTATCGCAATGTCAATTTTCTCAGCTAGTGATTTTACACGTTCAAAAATGTCTCCAAATTCTTTTTCAGCATTCAATCTTATCTCTGTAAGTTCTTGTTTTGTCTTTTGTGCCAATGACATAGCTTCTTTGAGATCTATGCTTGTTTGCTGGAGAACTTTTGATAAGACTAAACCTAATGCAAATACTTTATTCAAAACAAATAAGCAAATAATAAATTCGAAATTTAACATAGAGATTCTAAGTCGTCTTGCTTTTTCAGATGTATCATTGTCATTCCATTCAGAAATATTTTCCAAAGCTTCTTCAACATACTCAAAGAGTTCTAAAAAGTCATGAACGGCATGGTATCTATCAATCCAACGAGTCTCGCAACTTCTTTTAAACGTTTTTTTTGATGGTGTTTCAAACGAGTTTTCTATTTTTCGAATTAGAACCGACTTCCGCTTTGGATAAATAAAAAAAATCTCTGATTTGACTTATTATTATTGTCCCAAGGCAATCGCGTATGGCTGGTACACTACAGAATTTAGAAACAGCTAAATTTAACGAGTGGGCTGAACAATGAACATATAGAGCATTAGGGTGAATTTCTTTAATATGAGCCTGGACACCATTAAATTTTTCGGCCATTGCAGCTGCCCCGTCATATCCTTGTCCACATAAATATTGCGTATTGATACCAAATTGTTTAAGATTTTCTAGGATTAAATTTGCTATTCCTTTACCAGTTATATCATTAGTTGGTACAAATTGTAAAAATTCTTCAATAAGTTTTAATGTGTTTGAATTGATATTCCTAACACATGGTGATACATGTTCCACTCCTGAAATATCTGCAGTTTTATCAGCAAGAATTAAAAAACATTTTGCTGTATTTACTCTAGAAACAAATTTGTCCAATAAAATTTTGTTACAAGCATCAATCATATTATTTTGACTTCTATTACTAGTATATTTCATCTTTCCCGAGCTTTCCAAATAGGTTTTCATTTTAATATCTCCTTGAGCTCGGTATCTTAAAATTTCTATGAAATTACCTTCATTTATAACTTTTGAGTCATTGCTTTCAATTTTTCCTGAATAACGGTGTCCTCTTAATGCCAAGTTTTGACTACCGCACAAAATAACTGCTTCAATTATTGGAATAATATTTTTTCGATTTTGCAATATTTGTTTGTTTTTTTCGTTGTCAATTATTTTATCGATTGCCCATATTGGATTTTTAAGCATGTTTAAGAAATTATCGGCATCTAGTAAACTCTTTTTGTGATATTCTAAATTCGAATGATTTTTAAAATTTTCCATTGCATGTTTCCAATCATCATATTTTTTTAATACAAATGCTCCCAATTTTCGGTTATTAACACCGGCTTCATTTTTAGTAAAAGCAACACAATATTTGCAATACATACCATTGTTTACTTCTGAATAAGCCAACCAGGGAAAGTTAATAAGCCATTTATATTGAAATTTCAACTTCAAAACTTTTTGTTGTTTACCGACTACTGATATTTTGATAGGAAAATTGTAATTAATATCAGGGATCCAAATTTTGCTCAAAATTTCTTCTATTTCACTTTGCTTTAACAATTTATTTGTGTAATGTGCAATGTTAAAAATATTATAAATGGAAGATGTACGATTAATATCTGTAGTCGAAGGTGTGAACTGAGAAAATAGGTGCATCAGATGTAGATACAGTTGATGATAATGAGGAACTAGAGGAGCTTATAACTGTTTGAGTTGCATTCAATGAATTTGACAATGAATTCATTATTGAAGGTGGTTTTGAAAAAAAAAGATTGTATTTTCGATTGTTTTTTTTTTCAGCCATGATTACTATTTATTTTAAGTATATATATAAATATATATTAAGTGGTGTATTTAGGCGGCGGACCTATATAATATCTGTTTGAAAGACAACTAAAATATATAATACTTATTTATTATTTTTAGGTATTTATTATTATTTATTACTTATTACTTATTAGATAGGTAACTTCTGTACTTAAAAATACAATATATACAATATACAGTATGCATATTAACTTAACTGAATTAAAAAAAAAAAAAAAACATTAACTCGATCAGTCTTGTGTATTTATAATTCAATTTAATATTTTAAACGTTTAATGTTTTGTTAATAAACAAATTTAATGTAATAAATTCAAAATAATCTTAACTAAATACTTACCTATGGTTTATGGAGTTCAATGAATAGTTTGACATAAATTTCTCCAACGGCAGAATAGAACAAAATGTACGAACATTTCATAATTAAATATTTTAGCATGGTCATTTACGATAGTGCTATAAAAATAGAATCCATATCACCGTATTATTGTCGCTCACGAGAAATTCAACGATTATAACGTAATCGGTTTTTCCTCCGTTGTCTGATCGAGTCGGTTAAGATAATGATAATATTAATATGTACCTACGCAATTAACTGACTGTGTACGATCAAGTGTCTTTTGATTTTGATTGATATACGGCAACCATAATTTCATTATGAAATCTTTTTTCGTTGTTGGTAAAATATAGTGTTTACTCAATAGTCAATACTCAATAGTCATATTATTTGTTTGTCTGTGTATAATAAGAAATTCATCAATAGTATAATTTTTTTTGGTCCCGTATGTACGCCACTGATAGGTTATATATACGGCCGTATATCCTCGTATTATCAATTTCTCATACACTCTACGCTTGGGTAAGAATAGCGTATTGGGTATACGCCGTATACCCCCGTATACCCTCCAATACACCACTGCCTTCAAGTATATGTTATAATTATTATATTATAATATTATTTAATAATAATAGGTTATTATTATTTAACGTATAGGTAAGTACTAAGTACACACCTTACTAGTATGAAAAATTAGATCGTCTGATAGAGGACGATGAATGATCTTGCTAAAACATTTATTTGTTGTCAACACTATTGATGTGCTATGTTTACTGTGTTTGCAGGCCAACTTATTTCAGATTTCACCCCGGCCAACTCGATAACGGCCTTTGAAATACTACCGGGCGGTGAGTTCGTGGTCGTTGCGTCTTCTGGCACGCCGCATCCGACTGTCCTTCAACTCCGAGGTCCACAGCGGTCCATCACCACAGTAGAACAAAAGACGTACGGGGACGAGGCGACGCTCGAAGTGGATTTGTCATCGGACTTCAGGGATGATGCCTTGGCATATGCCAGTGCCGGCGCTAGATGACAGCCGCCGTCGAAAGATTCAACCACCGCACTAGGAGGAAAAGAAGGAGGAATGGAAATAGCTAGAGCAGAAGACGTGTTATTTGACGATGCTGGTCTTGAAAAATTTCACAATTTTTCGTACTTTCCCAACGACGACGATCATAGATATTTCGCGTTATTGTTGTTGATAATACGATAATGTTGTTTTTGTTGTTGTTGTTATTGTTGTTCTCCCACCATACATGCTTTACTATACTACATCACACACTATTGTACCCCTTGACTGCTGTTTGTTATTGTTATTGTTCAATACTGTTGTCGTTTCAAGTCTGTCGCTAACTCAAAGTATAGATGTGACGAACGAGTAAAATAGTTTTTAAAAGACTCCTATTACTACCACTACTACTAATTACTTTTAATTGTCATGTCATCCGGGTTGTTTATGATTTATGGCCCACATACCCAATAAACAATTTACTTCTATTTTTTTATGTCCTAAGACTGATCCTAATTATAAGAATGCACAAAAAATTAGAAGAATTTTCATTCAGATTAGTCATATAGGTATCTCTATAATGTTGCTCTGTTCGCTTTCTATTAATTCAACCAGTAATCTCAATTACTGTCATCTTCAGCAAACATAAATTTAAACATTTTTAATGCCTTGTAATTGTATCATTTAATTGTTAAAAAAAAATATTAAACAAAATAACAGATTTCTTTTTTATATATAATTTATATATATATATATATAAAAATAATAATAATAATAATAATTAACAAAAAACAAATTTTGAATACAAAACTAATAAACCTCAAAGGAAAAATTAAATGCCACCCAACTGTATATAATAATAAATTATAATCAACAAAATAAAATCACCATAATAAAGAAGAGAAAAATGGTAGACAAACAAAATAATAACATCATTTTAGGTAACAATTTTCTAATATAATTAAATAATAAATAAGCGAATAATTTAAAAACTCTTTAGTGTATTAACCTTACAACTATACCAGCCTATTAAACAAATACCCAAAAACTATACAAACTCACTTTTTTTAATAAGTAATTCACTTTTTTTTAATAAGTTATTAATATTATACATGAAATAAATAAATAAATAAAAACATCGCAAAAATCTGTTTTAATTTATTTTCTTCATCTCTGAACAATGTTGATTATTAGTAACATTTGTCACTATTTGGTCACCTGATTCTTGGTTAACTATTTTAATATCTTCAGTCTCAAAATTCACTAAAAAAAAAAAAACAAAAAATTATAGATTACATTAAGTTAAAATATATCATAACTAGAAAGAAATTCTAGAACATATTTTTTCAAATTTAATTATTATTTGACAATACATTTTATTTTAAGTATACAGCACAAAAAGATAAGCTATTTAAAAAATTATTTGACTTTATATTTTTATAAAATTTGAAGCGACTTGTCATAATAATAAATATTTATTAAAATAATCCAAAAATCATGATTATTAACAGAATAAGAAAAAAAAATTTGTGTACTTAAAATTTTAATATAAAAATACATTATATATGAATCAATAAGACAAGTATTATAATTGTTCATTTATTTAATTTATTTTAAAATTCAAACAAAATATAATTGTCACTTGGATTCTACTTGTTTTACTCATTCATTATACAAGAAATTATGTTTTAAAAATAAATTATTATAAATTTGAAAATTATAATATATATTGCATTTTATAATAAAGCATGAAATGTATTATATTCAATTTTCAGTGCTTAAAACAAAAAATAAAAAATAAACTATAAATAAGATTTTAGTATTTAAGTATTAAGTACATATTATATCAAACATTTCAACTTTTAATGTCAAAAACTTAAAATAATATAATTACATTTTTATTTTATTGTTGATACTTCAAAATTATAATTACGAATTTTATGAAACAGATTCAAAAAGTAAATTATAGATGTAAACTCAATGTGTTGATAATTACTTTTATAAATATTAGGTTGTGCATAATTATAAAAAATGTACTATGTAAAATAACATATAACTATACTATGTATAAAATAAAATTGCACAAAAACATTATAACGAATAGTTTTGATAATTTACAATAAAATGTAAACATAAAACTTCATATGATTTTGATACTAGTACATTGTTAAAAATTTTATGTTTGTCTTTGAAAATAGTAAATTATACTACATAATCTTAATTTTTAATTTTTTTTTTTTTTAATGGATTACATTTTTAAAATTGTCTATGGATTGTATGTAAATTACAGTTATAATAGTAATTTAAAATTCTGGGCAATTAATTAAGAATCAAATCCCTTGAAACATTTGATGGTAATATATAAATCATAAGAAATACTCAAAATGTTGAGTTAAATTATTTAGTACACCTCAATCTCATAGACATAGTATATATAATGTCTTAAGTAACAACAGGATATGCTGATTATACATTGTTTGTCAAATGAAAAGATTCCAATGGTATGCGCAGATATATTTTGATATAATTTTCATTGCACTATAATTATAACATTCAATTTTATTTAATATTGGTATCCTCATTCATCTAACAACATTAAACATTTAATTTAATTATTTATCTCCATTCATAATCATTATCAACATTTGGATTTGAAGGGCCACCAATGTCTTTTTTTTTTTTTTTTGATAATAATAGAAAAGTAATTTTAATTTAAAATATTTCATTTAATTTTAAAGATAATAGTCGAATTTTTTTTTTGTTGCTTTTTTCGTCTTTTTATCTACAAATACCTTTTTTTTGATTTTTTAATTTATATGTTATTAACTATTAATTGATCAGATAGTTTTTCTATACATATCAATGGAATAAATTGATAAGAGCTTATAAAAAAAACACATTGTCAATATTTTATGTTTAAAATTAATTTTAATGGAATTTATTATCAACAATATAGATAAAGTATTTGCTACAGCAAGTTTATTCAAGGGAAAACATCAAGAAAATCAACTAAGTATTAATTGGACAAACAACAAACAATGACAAGTGGTAATTTTAATTTAGATAATTATTTATGTATAAAATAAGCCCCAATAACTTTGGTGGACGTAGAAAGATTATTCTCTATATACAAAAATATTTTGAGTCCGAATCATCAATATTTTACTGGAGACAGTTTATCTTAAACATGGTAATGATTTTTTTTTTTTTTATACAAACTAGTAAAATCAACTGAAACCTATTTAAATTTTTAGTAAATTTTGTAACTACTTTTTATCTTAGTTAAATGCTTTTTTTATTGATTATGTTGCTTTGAAATCGGAACCTTTATAATCATTATTAATTATTAAAATAAAAATAATAACTGTACATAATTTAACTTTTGTGCATTAAATACTTATATTTTAATTATTATGTAATTTTAATAATAAAAACTTAATACACATCAATTTATGGATAAATTTTCTTTTTTATAAATATAATTAAAATAGTAGTTTTTAAAAGTATAGTAAAAAAGTTTTTTGGTTTAGTTGAATGTGAACATTTTCAAAATATGTAATTGGTATGCACACATTAAATGGTTGGGAACCATTGATATAATTAACTAAATCAAAAGTAAAATTAGAAGGCCACTGTAAATGAAAAATGTATATATTTAAAATAATTAATGAAGTCACCAAAACTAAGTAAGTGTATAGTGTTTAATTAATAAGATTTTCTAAAATGTAAACATTAAAAAATATAAAGTAACAGAAAATTAATGAACACAATACTTTTAAAAATATGAATTTATGTAATCAATAAAAAAAAAATGATAAATTTGTACAAGTATTTATTCTTAAAATAGCTTAGTATAAAAATATAAGCAAAATAAGTTTGTACATTTTTAATTAATATTTAGTGAATCAAGTATATATTATACTCAGCAGTAAATTAAACTGTGAATAATAATCATCAAATCTTGAATTCTTAACTCTTAAATAAAATTGTATTGTGTTATTTATACTATAAATACTAGGGATGGGCAAAATTGTTTGATCATTATTCAATTTATCGATACATCGGTTTTTAAAATATCGATGTGTTCGATGTATCGATGAAAAACCATCAATGTTTAAGAACATCTAAGTTTAAAAACATTGAAAAAAATTGTTTTCCCTCTAGAACTGCCATCTGTTGCACACCTTATTATCTGTACAGAGTACTATTTTCTTAATTAAATAATAAATTTAAGAGTTAAAATACTATTGTTTAACTTATATTTTTTTAAAAACATATTAAATACTCATAATCAGGTCTCGTAAGTTCATGCATTTGCATGTTTTCTTTGTTACATCGGAAAATATGCTAATTGAGATAAAAATCTGTTTCATAACAATGGTGATAAAAATCTAAGATTTAATTGAGCATATTTTTGCATGTTTTGTGTGTATTGGCATATTTGGTATATAGTTGATTTTTTTTGAGTTATTAGTGCTTATTATTTTATGTAAATTCAGCGAAATCATTTTTTGTGGAAGTTAAAAAAAAATTAGATCGATAAATGTTTAAATTCATTCCTATTTACTTTTCCAAACTTGTTTATAAAATCTTAGTATTTTATCAATATTTTTATTTTTTAATGACATTAAATTTTATAAGTTAAAAGCAGTACCACGAAAACAATGTTATTGCGCATCACTACCAGTCTTCTCCTGTTGAAGGTTAAAATGCAATCTATCTATTTTTGTCGCAACGTGTGTTAATTAATTATAATTTTAATAAAATGTAATCGAAGAAAAAATATAACTTAAAAATATAAATGGATAATTCTTATTATTTTAAAAAATCCTTAAATGTTTTTTTTCGTGCATAGTTAACAATTTTTAATGCATAGTTGATCAAATGTTAATGCATTATAGCATGTTTATTTATGGGTTTTTAAGTGCATGAACTTACGAGCCCTGATTATAACTATAAAGTGTATACTGTATAACGATTTTCATATACTGTATACTAAGATAATATAAACAAAAAAAAATTTGAGCTTTTCGAATATAAACATCAATATTTAAGTTCAAACATTTCAAACAAAAACATTGATGTTTAATCGATTAATCGAAAACAAATCATCGATGTTGAAACATTGATATATTGACCCGAACATCGATGTTTTTTGCTCATACCTAATAGATACTAATATTTTTATTAATAGTACTATTTACTACAATTTTTAAATAAAATCTACCATAATAACAATTTTTTAGAAAACTGTATTAATTCCAATTAATAAGGAAAGTTAGGTAAGACAAATTACTTCATGTCTTACAATTTTTTTTAATTTTAAAAAATTAGAATAAAATCATACATTTAAATTTAAGGATATGTTCTTTTTAAGAAGAGTAAAAAATCTATACCTTTAATTGGTAAGTTAATATTTATAATCTTTCAATTATTAAAAAATTATTATTTAGATAATTACTTTTATTGGGTTCTTCTTGTACTGGTTGGTCAATTTCAGTTATTTGGTCTACATTAATATTTGTTTGATTAAAAAAATCATTGGTATTTTCAACCCTAGTAAAAAAAAAATGTTTATAAATTATTGATTAAAATATTATAATTTATAACTTACGGCACTTGGAGTTCACTTATTTCAACAGCAGGACCACCACTATATATCCTCCATAAGTATTCCCATTGAGCTTCAGAGACAGATATATAATCTGTTTCTAAAAAAAGAAGAATAATGTAGACAATATTATCATAACCATTAAATTTAATATGACATACCTAGAACCTTGCTCTCAGATTTATCGATCAATTTGGAGTTGTCTATTGGTCCAGGTGGTTCACTTGTAACACCATTCAAGAAAGACTCCCAGCATTTAAACCAATTAGTTGATATTGCAAAATCAACAGTCATATCCTATTATTAAATAATAAAAAGAATATTTTCACAAATAGGCAAAATTATTTGGACTTAAATTAAGTATGCATGAAACACTTGTTAACTTTAAATATAACGACAATCATTTTCTTTTTAAATGATTAATCAAAAATATTTATTTTTATTTTTGTAGAAAAAAATGATAAAATTAAATAATTTATAACTTATAATAATTACATGTGGACTTGACTCCTCCTGGAGTCGTGCAAAGTTCTTAGTTTCTGTTTCAGCTCTATTCCGGAGCATCATCTCAATATATTCGGCATAACAGACTTCACATCTTTGTAGCTGAGAATTAGTACATTTAGGTCCCCCACCAAACCTAGGTAACATTGATATATGGCATTCAGTGTAACGGTTTTATTTTTAAATAAGTTTCACTTACTTGCTATGTAAATAATCCCAAATTTGACCAGACACCATGGTAGCATAATGGTTAATTTGAGGCTCATGAGTTGGTTTCACTCTATTGTGGTGACACATGAAATCATAATTATCTATAGGACCTGGTTCAGCAAATGTATTAAACTTGGACAACCATCTAGTCGAAATGAAACATGCTTCTTGAGAACAATTTGGCTGACTCTTGTTCACTTGAACTTGTCGCATTTGTGTTCTGATTCTATTAGTAATTGGACTATTTTTTCTGAAAATAATTAAGTTGATAATATTATTATTACAGTAGAACCCCTCTCGTCCACCCACGGCTAATCCACCACTCCGGTTGGTCCAACCATAGTATTATCGATATGAATATGGATTTTCCAATTTATAATATGTGGTTAAATATATTTATAAAATTAATTGCCCGTTTAGTATTTATCTATTTTTTATTTATTTTATTATTTTATTATTTATTTAATTTTATATAAGTATGTAGTTAAAAATAATATTTAAAATAATTTAATAAATAAATTTGGTAACATTTTGTCTTTAAATATTTCTTTATATTCTGATAATCCGACCTTTTTCATGTTCCAACTACACCCCCAGTCCTAAAGGTTATTATATAAGATATATATATATAAGATTAGAGGGGTTCTACTGTAATCAGTAATAATTACTATTAATACACAAATAATTTTTCATTGATTTAATAATAAATAAATAAATAAATAATAATAAATAAAATAATAATGAAAAAAAAAAATAAAAAAAAAAATAATAAATAAAATAATAATCATAAATAAATAAGCACTTACTTGTAGAAAAGAACATAAGCTTCAGAATTACGAACAATTTCAGCTGAAACTAAAGTAACACACTGATCATCAAACTCATACCATTGTTCATTGATTGGGTTTAATGAATAGCATGTATAATGGCCACCACTACCAATCGTACCATGATGGCAAATAACAGACACTAATTTGTAGGTTGTGACTTGAGATCTACAATCTATTTAGACAACAAAAATTGTACATTTAGATTATAATATGATGCACAATGAAACTTCAAACATACCTTTATGGACATATGGCCGTAAGTCTAAACCATCAACAGGAAATGTAACATATGAAGTAATTTTAGATGAGAACATTAATTCATGTCTGAATCGTTTTAGATGAATACATAAAACTTCAGGCAATTCAAGTAGTTTAGAAAATTTGATACCATTACGTAGCTTTTTACATTTTTCACAGCTAAAACGTACAATAATTTATAATAATATAAAATACAATAACTTTTTTTTTATTTAAAAAAATTTTAATTGATCTTACCTATACATGTTATCACCTTTAAGTTCATCAGCACTGAAAAACGCAGCTAGACAATCATGCAAACCAACTGTAGGACCCCAGAACCATCTATACATCATATCCCAAAACCAAAAGATCCAATTCTAAAAAAGAATAATAATAAATAATAACAAGAATGCAAAATTAATAATCAAAGAAAAATTACCTGAATGGCTTGTTGATTCGTGTATATATCAGACAACTTATGAACTGAACACAAATTAGTAGATGAACTTTGATGTAAAACCGTGATATGGTCACGAGTTGGTATGGGCAGAGATAAATCTTGAAATGCTTCAACCCTTGAAGATACCTTTAATAAATTATTACAATTTGTAATACAATATTGAGAATAAGTTTCTTAGAACTAGTAATAAATTATAAAGTGTAACCTTTAATAAAAAAAATTACAATAGCAAAAATTATATGTAAACATTTTTAGTGTCCCATACTACTATATTTTTCTTAATTATACTATATGCATACAAATTGTATAATTTTCTAAAAATCTAATAAAATATACTCATTTACCATTAGACATTAATATTTATTTAATAATTTAAGCTAAATATCTTAATTTGAAATGGGCCCATATTATTGAATAAACAAAAAATGTGGTTATAAATTAAAAATAAACTCATTTTTAAAACAGTTTTTAGATTTTGAAACTGTTGATGAATAATAACTAAAATTTTAGTTTGTTTATATAAAAAATATAATATTTTAAACTAAAATATAGTTAAAAATATTAAATTAAATATTTAATAAAAAGTTTGATTAAGTAAAACTGAAAATGATCCATTCCTATTATTAATAATATTATATCACATATATAATATAAATAGTGCTGAGCATTATTTTTTATTTTTGTGCTTGCATTTATGATAATTTTTCAATCTGTTCGTAATTTCATAAAATTAGATAAGAATAAATTATTTACTAACCCGATTACAAGTCAAACATTGCACTGAACTCAAAAGTTTTCCATCAAATATTTCAGAAATAATGCTGTTGTATTTGACATGAAGTTTTCTATTTTTTTGACATAATGTCATCTTATTTCCATGGTTCATTTTAGCAAAAAGATGACGTTCTAGGTTTTTAGTCAAGTTTATTCTTTCAGATGTTTCTTCAGACAAAGAACTACGTTCACTTACACCAGAATCACAGGTTTCATATTCATCCACCCCTTCGGAACTACTATCAGCATTTGTTAAAGACTTTAATTCATCATTGTCTGAACAATCTTCTTTATCTTCCTCTGGGATAGCCAAATTATTTTGTTCTACACTTAGTTTTCTTGAAATACCTGAATAAAATGTATTATATTATTATAAAATAGGTTTTAAGTTATAAACCAAAATTACCTTTATATGAATGACGTCTGGAGGGAACTGCTTCAAGTTCAGGTTCTTTAAGTTCTTCATGTAGCTGATCCATAAAGCATCTTAAAAATTCTTGAGTATCATGTTGATGAAATCCTCTGAACATTGAGTATGCCTAAATTATAAAATATTATTATTGAAAATTATTTAAAAAGAAATAATATTATATTTAAATTACATTTCGCATTGTATATAAAATTGATGTGGGAGTGACATAACCAGGACGTTTGGTATGCCACATTTCTTGAATGAGACGATGATAAGCTCTGGATAAATTTAAAGGATTATCTGATTGGTGACATGGATATTCAGGAAAACAAGTTAAAAAATAATCTGTTAATGGTGGTGTATTTGATAAAGCTTGAAGTGCAGCATTCATGTAACATGTGTTACCAATGTTTTGAAGACCAGTTAATCCTAAAATATTAAATATGATGTCAGGTAAAATAAATTAAAAAATATATTATACATAGTTAAATTAATTTTTAATCTTAATATAATCTGCATTAATTACCTGTAGGTTTATGATCTTTAGTTAACCTATATTCATCATCACTGTCTTCATCTGCAGATTCTCCACTGTAATTTAGTAATGCAGAGTTACGACAAAATTCTATAGAACAATTAGAACCACGGCGAACTCCATTCAATGTTCTCGTATTATTTTCAATGGTACATTCTTTAACACATAAGTAACAGCACAATCGCATAGATGGTAGACTAAGATGTAAACAATGAGTTTTATTTTCCTACAATGAAAGAGACAAATTAAACAAAAATTATCTAAAATATAATAAATAAAATATAATACTTTAAAATGAAGATAACTGTGATCACATCCTCCATCATAACAGAATGCTTGTAAACAGTCTGGACTTATGCAAAACCAAACTTCAGGTTTTTTAGATTTACACACACAACAAGTCAATACACCAATGTGCTTTAAAAAAAAAAATACAAAAATTAAAATTAATTATGTATGAATTAATGTATTTATAAAAAATATATTTAGTCAAAATTAACATACATGTTCTAAAAATTCAGCACATTTTTCAATAGCTGATAAATGGTGTACAGTAAAATGTGAACAATCTTCCATTCCTATAACTTATAGCACACTTCAATGTTAGAAATTGTGTTGACTTTATAATCTGAAAACAATCATAACTGAATATTAATATGTACACAATTGGAGTAAATAAAGAAATAAATTAAATTCGCATGGTACATAAACGTACCCTGCGAGTCTATAGTAGTTTTATCAATTTAAAAAAAAATTCTTCAAAGCCAACAAGGGCGATTTAAAGACCAGATGAAGAAAAAATAAGAAAAATAAAATTACAAACCGGAAAATTGTGTCCAATAAGTCGACCGTGACACAGAGCTAGATGATCGAATTATTTCTATAAAGTAACATTTGCTTGAAAATTTTTCGAAAACGAAAAAATTACTATCGAACAATTTCCTAGGGTAAGCACAAGGAGAAAAACGAATAGAAAAAACGAAACGATAAGAAATGATTAGATAGTGAAAAATTTGATTTTTACGATAAACACAACACAGGACCGATAAAGCAAACATACATGATAAGTCGCTCTACGAGCAATTTTTCTCAAACAGTAATTATTGCGAAAAAAACGAGCTTGCAAAATCTCATATAAATTTAATGATATACCTGTGTTGTTATGTGAATATGTTTTTTCACTAGTTCACCTTGACAGTGCTGACACATAAGCAGCGAGATATAATGTATCCTGTGGGAGATGAGCAGAATTATTTGCTCGATCCGACAGTCACGCAGTTGAGACTACGATTTATGCGTATATTCTGTGTTCTCCATCCCGTAAAAAGTTTTACCATTCGAATTAGAAAATCGATAAGAACTATCTATTTGAATCTATCAATTAATGTGTTATATAATGTCGATCCTGTCATTTAAAAGAATCCCATGCCTGTGATCCATAGACATATTAAGATCTTAATATGTCTATGCTGTGATCCGAATGAAAAACAGTCATGGAAGAACTGACAGTGCTATATTGCCCGGGTCCGTCCCTGGTATTAAAAATAATAATGCGTAAGGTTGTAAGGATATGAACCATATTATTTATACCATATACCATATCATATGATATAATAAACTCAGAGTAGGTACACGAACTGTATTTGCATCATAATTATGTAAGCACAATTTAACATTTCAACTAGATTTTTTAAATATTCGTAAACCGTAATGCTACTCGTAAATAGCACTTGAAATTTAATATGTAAGAATCGATCATGTAATTGTAAATTATGTGACATATTGTTGATCAGTACAGCATAAGCCATTCGTACATAGGCGAACAGAAAACATGAATATTTATTAAAATGTGTTCTTAAATAGTTATACATGCAAATATGACTGCTGGTCTATACTGAAATATAGTAGGGATCTTGTATATTATTTTTCAATGAAAAATGTATAGCATTTTATTAAATATCTAATTTAATAATAATGAGAAAAACTATTTCTATACTGAAAAACCATGTGATAATAACAAAATAATGGCCATTCTCTATGTCAATCTGGAATAAATAAATATCAATTTATACAGATATTCTTTATTAATAATACATAAGGACATATCGATTACAATTAATTATTAGGTATCATTTTACCTGAACATATCTAAATATATTAACATATAGTATATTTTTAAAGTTTATTAGAAAATAATTACTACAATATAATTCATCTGGTATTCAAATCAAGTATATAGTTTTATTGTGAATAATTTATAAATGTATAATACATGAATTCGATACAGTGGTCTCATGTCTATAAATTGCCATATTTGTCATATCCAAAAAAAAATGTATATAAACATATAGGTAAATATATAATATATATAATATAAATATATCTATATCCACAAAAAAAAAAACAGAGTACTATACAATATCTTTGTAATAATACTACCATTGATAATACTAAAATGTACTAGGTAGGTATACCTACATACTTTTATATTACGCTATATTAGGATAAGAATTTTTAGTTCGAACTAGTAACTGAATGACCTAACACCCAAACAGATAACTTCAATTGATATAATTACAGCTATTATTTCACTAGGTAACTAGGAAAGTAGACAATTAAATTATCATATACCAAATGTATGGTGAAATGTTGATGTTAAAAATGTTAATGTGAAATGTATGGTACTCAAGCAGGTACATTCTATAGTTCTTCATTGTACCACTATGGTAGATAAATATAAGATAATATTTCATTAATTATACATATTATGTAAAAATTGTTCATATATACCTAATTAAAACTTTCAATTTCCTACTAAATAGCTTGGATGCATTGTATAATATTTATTGTTTGGCTTTATTTTAATTGCTTTGAAGGTAAATATTATCAATAGACTACCATATTTTACTACAAAATATAATGAATATATATAATTACATATTTATGTTCTTTTATTCAATTTTTCAGATTTTGGTGTCATCTATACAGATGGTTCTAATTCTCCTTTTTTGACTGGGTACTCTTTTTATATTTCCTAATTACATGTATCATTTGCAAGCAACTTGCCTCCTTCGTCTTCTTCTTTCACGGCTGAGTACTTTACCATTATTGAAGCTCTCACTCTTATTTCTTCTTTTACCCCAATAAGTTTTTAGTTGTTTCGGATTCATTATCGAGTCTTTTATCTTTTTCGTATTGTGACTATAGTGTTAATACAACATTTAATTAAAATATACCAATATTGTTTTTAAATTTTAATACTATAGACTAAACTGTTATATTTTTACTATATTCCAACTCTTACAAAAGTACAATAGTATTCCATTATAATACGAAAGTATGTATATAACTCACGATTGAAAGAATTTAGAAAAAAAAAAAAAATTTAAAAATGCATATTAAAGCATATATTGATGTTTGTTGATTATTTTTGCATATTTTTAAGATTTTTAAGAGAATATAATGAGAATATTTCAAAGTTTTTTAGAGAATATCAGCATCATATTTAAGGTATTTTAAGAGAATATAAATCCGGTATTAATGATTATATATTAATAATTTTATAATACTGAACCATTTTTACATATAGAGAAATATATACAGAAACCCGAAATAAGGAATCGAATAAGGAACCATACATAAAAGTCTTCGGTTAGGATGGTATAAGGGCTAAATAGTCAACGCTCGATCGAATAATATCGATACAAGAAAGATGAAACTTATTTACTTCACACATATGAATAAATAAATAATAAAAAAAAAAATTTAAATATTAAATATAATTTTAATATTTAAAATTATAATAATTATTATTATTATTACTATTGATTATTATTTATTATTATTAATCAACCGATTATTAAAAAATAATACTTCCTTTGTTTTTACTAGATTAATAAATTATTTAATTTAATTTTATATACATTTTTCTTGGTCATTTTACATAGAGTATATGAACACATTTTTTAGAACATACAAATGACCATCGGCCGATAGTAAAGTAATCGGAAATATGTATGAGAATTCAAATTTCGGAGTATTTTGATTTATTTATTTTTTAGCCTTGTACCTGACAAAAGGACGTTTGGCCCCTGGAATTTTAATTCACTAAATTTAATTCGTTTTTTTTATTTTAACTAAAAATTTAAATTATTTTAAAATGCACAGTTGCACAACAAATTTAAATCCAAAATAATCGTATACTTCATAAACTGTAGTACACGCTACATTCGGCGAACGGTTACAGGCATGCACCAATAAAAAAAAAACAATTATAATGATAATAATAATAATTTAATTACAATTATATGAAGTAAAGATAAATTTTAAATAATATATGATTAATCATATATGTATATTAATTATTCCTGTCACATTTGTACAAATATTATAATTAAAATAAATCTATATATCTCCCGGGGGCCAAATGTCCTATCTTAACATAGACATAATGTATTATATATTATGTCTATGTATCTTAATAATTGACGGAGATGAAACGTCCGTGGACTCGTTATCGGTTAAACGTCCGAGATTCCTTGTACCTCTATCGATAAAATATATGCCATTTTACTATAAAAATTATTTTTTCTACGATGACAATGTTCTATGGTTTTTAATTATTATTGGTGGTCGAGTTCAAAGCAACATATAATTACGGCATGGAGTTTTATCTAGAATCGACCTGCCAATTACACCGACAAATATGCACCAATTTTACATCTTCAAATTAATTTTAAATAACAACTTTTATTAATAAAAAATATATATATAATATATAATTATAAATTTTAAAATATATAATGGAAATTAAGTAAGTTAAAAGTATATTTAATGTTAATTAAATTTATTTATGGCACACAATTTATTTAATTATTTTCAACCCCTCCCCCATATTTAAATCCCAGATCCGCGTACAACTGCCGGTTCGTCAACGTCAACCATGATACCCGTGTAGACGGAACGATATCCCCGAAACGCAATACACGAACAAAACAGCTGAGCGGTCATCACATGTATCACAGCAAGTTTGTAATGTAAACATAACGCGGAAATACAGAATACAGCGGTATAAAATTGTATATATTTTTATTATTAATGTTTTTTACCTGACTATTATGCTTCGTTAGGTTTGTTGCGATCTGCGTTGTTCGTAGCCAACTGTAGCATTAATGCGTCATTCTTCGTCTACGATCCAGTGTACGTGTGCAATCTCAGATATCCCGTAACAATAGTCCGTGTACGATCATTTCAAATCGTGCTTTTGTACAACACTAAAACACCAGTCGAATTTTTGTTCAGAGTTTTTGTAGCATTTGCGTCGAAATGGAAAACGAAGGCAAATTGAAAGGTGGACATGCGCAAGCAGGTTAAAATGAATATTAAATATTATTATTATTATTATCGTTTTTAACACGTGTTGTTGAGCAGTACTGATTTTCTATAGTTTCTCGATTCTATTCTTTATCGGGATAACCGTCGCACTTACGATTATTAATATCAAAATCTGAACAATAGTCTCATTCGGCTGATAACTATAAGTTAGTTGATTTTAATTTTGACATATTTTTCAGTCAAAGCTGGTGGAATGCGCATTGTGCAACATAAGAACACATTTGTTGACAAAGATAAAAATGGGGCTTCTGCAGCTGCTGCTGACGAAGCTAATTCAGTTTTAAAAGTCTCGACAAGGTAATTGGATATAATTAATTTTTCATTTGTTGATGAACTATGAAATTTGTGGATAGATAATGTCATTATGGTAGGGCGTAAATTATAATATGTATGAGATTATCTTTTTATATACATATCCTACAGATTAAAACTAGAAAAAAAATGAAAATATTTATATTTGAACACTATATGTATTTAAACATTTAGTATACAAATTATAAAAATAAGAATAAATTTATGTATACATATCAACGAACAATCAATGATATGCATTTTTTAGGACTTAATATTTATAATTTTTAATAACTATTATCATGTGGTTTTCATTTATTACTTCTTATTATTACTTTAGCCCACCGAAACAGACTGTGGTACCGGTTCATGCTCACAATGACTATCCGACCGAGGCAGTTCAGAAAACTCATGACAAGCCAATGCCAAGTCATGACATGAGACAACACTTTTGCCCAAAGCCAAGTATCCATCAACCTCGCAAATAAATACTCATAGAGATTCTTATTACACAAGACTGGACTTGGATATGTGTTATATGGATCCCATTAACATATATCCCATATTACAAATAAGAATGATTTAGGTTTAAATTGCATTTATTTTTTATTTAACATTCATTATCAGATTCTATTTAATATAGATTACATTTTTGAATGTTTATTTTATTGTTTACATTATAATAATATTGTGTTAATGTCATGGGTTTTGGGTATTTTAAATTAAATTAAATTTCAATTTCATTTTTAATTTTTTTTTTTTTTTTTAGAGTAATATAATATCTTTAAACCAATGTGTTTGGTTTATTTTATTGATAACTGCTATTCATAAAATAATGTAATTTTAGGGACATAGGGCGCTTTTACTTCATAAAATTACTAAATTTTTTTTTCAATTATAAAATAAGGGCCAATTGTAGTATTTAATGTTATCTAAAGTTGTTACATGATCTAGTTTTTTGGTCTTAAACATTTATCAAAGTTTTAAATTCTGTGTTTAAAGTGCTAAGCCATTTCATAATTTCCAGTATTTTGTAATTTGATTGGATTTGGATTAGTTAAAGTGTAATCACTAGATATTTTACATTTTCTTTCATTTAGGCAATACTGTTAACGTAACTTACATTTTAGGGAGCTATAATATTACTTTATTTTAACGAAGAGCTTTGCAGGGTTTATTTTATATTTATATGCCAAACAGTATCTGGTGCTAGAAATGAAGTGATCAATGTCTTAAAAAAGACTCCTGTCCTAAATATGTCAAAAATGTATTATTTCTATTAATTTACTTAGAGAAACCACTGATATTATTTTTTACAAATAATAGTTTGTAAAGTATTTCTATGCTCAAATATTAAAAAAAAAATGTATATTTACATATTTGTGAAGAATTTTATTATCGGAATGGTCTTAAGTAGTACCTGAGTCAAATGCAAACGAAACCTAAAAGTGTACAGATTAAAATGTCTGTCAAATCTATTCAAAAAGTTTAAATGAGAATGTATGTATAATTTACTTCACCGACATATGCGTTTAACGATACCTAATGCAAACATGATTCTTGACAATTATTTTTGTCATCACTAAATTAATTTTGCGTTCTAACCTCTGAGAACTTATTTGCCAATTATCAGCATTATGTGTATACATTTTTTACTCGAAAACGAGCTGGATGATGATTTTTGATAAAAATTTTATATGCTAATTAACTTTCAAAACTTTTAAGTTTTTATGGAAATTTTATCAGAATTTAGTTATGAATAAAAAGGTGCTGTCGATAATCTGAAAAATGAATCGTGCATACCTATTTGGTAGATATATGTATTTTTAATTAACTACGTAGACTAGTGGTAAAAAAACTAAACCAATAATTTTGCTGTATACTTCATTTTGATACACATTATTTCCATGAAATTTCCTAAAATAGTGGATAGGACTTCAATTGTAATTTGATAATCGTTTTGAATAGGGTTGCCATAAATTTACAAGGCGAAACCAGGACAAAATATACACTATATTGAGTAATATACTTTTAATATATTGAGTGGCGTCTTTTTTTAAATGTTATAAAAAAAATATTCTTAGTATAAGGGCGTTAGAAAAGTAAAAAAAAAAAAATAATAATGATTTGTTTGCAAATGATCCCCCCCCCCATACAAAAGTTATGTAAACGCTACTGAAGAAGAAGACACCATTAATGGTCGGCAATATAATATTTAAAAATATTTTTGTAAAATAAAATATATTGTATGTATATTGAATATATATATTTATATGTGTAAATTACAAATTATGTTTTTTTTATATATTGTTCATCTATTACGATTAAAAATGTACTTTGAGATAAAACGGTGGAAATTAAAAACTAAACAATACTACATTTCCTCTAAACGTCTAAGCCGGGACATATGGACGAACATTTTGGATGGAAAACATTTTTTGGGACACCGGGACACGAAGTCCAAAACCTGTGACAATCCCAGTTTTCCGAGATGTATGGCAAACCCACTTTTGAAAACAATAAACATATGAATTTTTAAATGTTTGTTGCTTCATCGATTTTTAGTGACACATACCGGGCCAAATTTCTGACAGTACTATCCATAGTGGAAATATTTATAATTTGTGTAATATCAAAATAGATTTATTTAACTCTTGGGGATTATATCTAACTTATTGATTGGGATAAATGGGTTTGGTTATTTAGTTATATAGTATAAGTTATAACTTACGGAGCGGAAACAAAATGAAAGAAAGCTGATAGTATGAGAAAGAAAAATTCTAAGATTTATGGTCCGATGAAAGAGAACAATGAGTGGAGGATAAGAACGAATAATGAACTAGGATTACTTTTCCAGAAGTCAAATATATTAGAGACAATAAGGAGTAGAAGACTAAAGTGGACTGGACATGCTTGGCGTAGTCAGAATCCCTTGCTACGTATAGTGTTTGAGAAAGATCCAGCTGGGAAGATCTGGTTAAAAAAGATGTAAGTGCCTTAGGTGGAGGATCAGATTGGAAAGAACAAACATTCAACAGAGATGGCTGGAGGGAGTGATGTTTGACGGGATGGTCCTAGCAATCGTTTTACTCGAAGAATTTGATATATATATTTAGTATTTAGTTGTCGACAAAAAAAATTTAATTCTGAACACGTAACACATATACATGGTATGATTTTCGAAATATAGCTGTTTACAGCCTTGAAATTAATTCCAATTATACTGATAATTTCCAATTTTTTCTTTTTTGTAACATCATTGACTGAAAGACAATTCTAAAATACTATAATACAAAAAAAACTGATTACTGACGTGTCTTTTTATTTCTTTATATGTTATCAATTTTGTTATCAAATTATGAGTCCTAGGTATTACATTTAATGTATGCACTGTGCACCCATAATTCTTTTGAAATACTAATTAATTATTTATACTGTAGTGTTAAGCAAATATACTAATTATTAATATTATGGTGTAAACTGTGTAGTTGACATTTTTAAAAGAATAAATACGTTATACATGTAACGTGGTAAGAAATAATACGAATTAATATTTAAATTTATCATTGATAGTTGATCAGTAGTATTAATAAATTATTATTGCACTGATCATAACATGCCCTAATAAATTTATAAGTACTCAGTCTTTAATTTGATGTCATAGAAATCATAATTTTATTTACAGATGGCAGATTTTAGTGATTGGTTTAAAAGTGTACCTTATTTCACTAAACGATGGCTTACACTAACATTAGTGTTGACATTGGCTGGTCGATTTGGCATATTAAACCCTACTAAGTTTATGTTGTTTTATGAACCATTTATTAACAAATTTGAAGTAAGTTTTAAATTTATTTTATTTTGGTTAGACTTTGATACAAATCTTTAAAATAATGTAACTGATGATTAATTTATAATGTGGACAGATATGGAGAGCAGTCACCGCTTTATTCTTATACCCACTATCACCTATGAATGGATTTCATTTCCTAGTCAATTGTTATTTTCTATATAGTTATTCAATAAGATTAGAAACAGGTAAGTCATTTTTATTACAATTTTAATGTATTTTATCTGAAAAAAAAAATATATATAAGGTAATTAATGTAAAGAATCTTCATGGAAATTGTAGTAATGGAAATGTATTTTCTTTTATTGTTTAGATTCATTTAGTGAAAGACCAGCAGATTATTTTTTCTTACTTTTATTTAATTGGTTATGTTGTGTGGTTATTGGCCTATTAGTAAATATACCGGTAAAATAATTTTTTTGCGGTCTTTTGTCAATATTCTTGTAATTGAATCATTAAACTTAACTGAAATTATTTTTCTTTTAGGTTCTTATGGACCCTATGGTTTTAAGTGTATTGTATGTATGGTGCCAATTAAATAAAGATGTAACTGTTAATTTCTGGTTTGGAACTCGTTTCAAAGCTATGTATTTACCATGGGTGTTGTTTGGATTCAATTTAATTATTTCTGGAGGGTAAATATACTTAGTTGAATGAATAAATTATTTAATAAAATTGCTTATTTTAAATGTTTAGTGGTCTGCAAGAATTGGTTGGCATTATTGTAGGCCATACATATTTTTTCCTCATGTTCAAGTACCCACAAGAAATGGGCGGACCACAACTTATACAGACACCTCAGATATTGTTAGTTAACATTATTTAAATATAATACTTTAACATAAATAATCAATTTAATTTCAAAATGTTTAATTTGTTCATTTAGGTATAAATTTTTCCCCAATCAAAGAACAGTTCATGGATTTGGACGACCACCGACTAGAGCAACTCCAGCAGCTGCAGCACCTATAAATCAACAACAGCAACAAGGGGATGGAGGATTAAACTATCGTCGTCACAACTGGGGTAGAGGTTATGTTTTAGGACAACCGCAATAAATTAAGTCTGATTTAAAAAAGGTTTTATGTTTAAACATTTATTGTATCTATTACAAATATTAAAGTAGAGGAATATTGTATTTTGTATTTTTCTTTATTTTATTTGGTATTAACTTTTCATCTCAGTGAATATTTATTATTAATATTAAAGTTATAAATATAAGAAAATAATAATAAAAAACTATTGATCTATTTTAATTGAATTGCAGGATTTTAGTTTATTTTCGAATACAAATGAGTTACATATTTTACTATTAACTATCAAAATGTATTAATATAATTGTTGTATTAACAGTTAAGATAAATATTAATTTAAAAATGTATTAAAAATTAGCTAAAACACCTAAATTGTATAAATGGATAATATATTTAATAAGGAAATTAATAAGTTTAAACTTTGCTCAAAATCTAAAATATTTTCTATATTAATTATGGACTTTAATAATATCTTTCACTTTGAAATAAATTTAAATTAAAGAACTTAATTTTTTTAACTATGTTACTTTGTAGAATAAGGATTTACAAAAAAAATAAAAGTTATAAAATCAGTAAACTATTCTCGATTTCCTTAGATGTACCTAATACAATGATCATACAATGCTTATACACTTATATATAAATCTGGTGATTTCAACTGTATGTCCATATATTTGAATGTTTATCATAGCTATTGCCTATTTAGATAATTATATTTTCCTTGATACTATAACGTTTTATAATACATATTTATAAGATAATATAAAAGGACCCCCCCCCCAGATAAAATAATCGTTATCTTTTTTTTTCGTCGCACAAATAAATAAGATAAATAACTGCTAAAAATAGATATTATTTTATACAATTTTTTTACCAATTTACAATTTACTTTTACATTACAGTAAATTAATAGCTATTGGAATATAAAAACAGCATAGTTAACAAAACTTTTATAACACCTATCAATATAATTATTTAATTATCATAATATTTGTATAATTGTATATTTTAAGTTCAAAGCGTAATAACGAAACTACGAATATATTACACGTCATCAATAATAAAACAATTTTTTTTTTTTGGCCCTGAGGGGGGTTTGAATCCCCCCTCGTATGTACGCCACTAATTATTATACATGAAAAATAACAAATTTTATGATATACTGAATTAAATACACGATAACATTGGTCATGGTGGTAAGCATAGAATGATGACCAAAATCATAAAAAAAACAACAATTTGACTCAAAAAGTGGTACTTATGTTTTTAAAATTCTGTGGACAATTTTAATTGTGTCTTACTCTATTTATTTATTTTAAATTGGTATTATTAACATCCAAATTCTTATTTTCTACGGTTGTTTAAAAATTAAATTTGGTAACGTGTAATACATTATTGAAAAGTTATTAAAAATGTAATTCATTGTATCGATGTAATTAAATTACACTTAAATAATTTGGTTGAGGTTTAAAAGACTATATTTACCAACATTTTGCACACTTGGTTTATATTTTTTTATTTTATTCGTATATTATTGTGATGATTGAGGAGCCGCCGAAATAGTTTGCCCCAGGTCCTAAAAATCCATAGAACAGCTCTGGATGCGTCCAAACAGAATTATTTGTTTTTCAAATCTTGAGAAGAGTACAAGTAGGACTTTAATTCACTTCGAAATACTTTAGTCCTTGGGGTCAGAATTTTAACACTCCTAAGATTTAAACTTAGTGCTCGTGAATAAAAATTTACTATATGTTATCGTCTATGGACAATCAATTTGAGTGAAATCGTATTTTATCATTTTCATTCGTCATTATTAATATTAATAAGTAATAAAATGTACAATATCATGGCGAGCCGATGGAAGTATGCTGAAAGGAGAATTGATATATATATATATATATATATATATATATATAGTGAGGCGTACGAGACCAAGAGGAAGACCACAAAAATATGGTAGGACAGCGTCGAGGAATTATTAGAAGAAATTAGAGTACACTAGGAATAGGTATACGATAGAGAGTGATGAAAGGAAGTAATTTTGGGGGCAAAGAGTCTAAATGACTTGCAAATCCTTTTTTTTTTTTTTATTTTTTAAAAGAATAATTACAATCTATATCATTTTGTACATTAAGTAATTTTTATAATACATGATTTACAATAACAAGAATTAACAGAATGGGAGGGCACTCAGTAGTGCCACCCGACAGATTATTTTAATAAATCTCTAGGCCAGGTCCGATTTAATCTTCTTAGAGGGTTGACAGGATTTTTAAAGGAGGAAAAACGATTGATTAGCGGGTTCGTATGTTGAGCTAGTTTAGAGTGGAATGAACGAAAGTGTGATTTAGTTAGTTGGGACAAAGTTGGAATTTTAAGGTCGTTGTGTAGGTTAATAAATCCTACAAGCTTGTAAATGTGTAGCTTGTAAATCCTACAAAAAAAAAAAAAATGTACAATATTTGTTTACACATTTGGAATTATAAACGTTATTTGCACCACACAATATTACAACCGAAAGTATGATTAAATCCAATTTTTTTTTTCTTACAATCTGCTCAATGATTCTAAATTGTTGTTTAATGGTATTTTAATTTATTTAGTTTCGGAAAACCTATTGTGATTCATGACTCCTTACTGGTAAGGTTGCCATAAATTTATAAGACGAAACTGGGACAACACAAACTAACACAAACACAATATTTAGTTATATACTTTTTATACAACTCTAAATATATTGAGATGATCAGTGGCGTATATAAGGGGGGATGTAGAGATAAGATCTTCCCTAGGCCTTTTTTTTAAATGTTATAAAATAATGTTTTTAGTATGAGGGTGTTAGAAACGTATAAAAAAAAAATAATGATTTGTTTGCAAATGACCCCCCATATAAAAGTTATGTATATGCCACAGAAGACAAGAGTGTATTTGAGGGAGGGGCGAAGGGGACATTCGCCCCTCCCATGACTTGTATTTTTTTTAATATAATACATTGATTTATTTAAAAAATGTAACGTGTAAATAATTAAGAATATAAATTACTAGTCTATCATTGTAATATAATAATAAATTCAATAATATGTCAATTTGATCACGGGTATCATTTTTTGTTTCTCTTCATATATCAAAACATTTTTGGTTGTGTAAGGAATAATGATATTATCTTCCACAGATATTGCTACGGTTATAGACTACAACCATAACCGAGGTATTTATCATATAATATAAAGTAATTTAAAATAAAACTTTTTTTACCACAAATTTACTAGTTAGTCATTTTTTGGTGCATTTATGAATATTGTGTATTTTTGTATTTATTAGAGTTATATAAGTCCTAAATAATTTTACTCGCTTACTATTGTTTTACAACATAATATCTGGTACTTTTTGTTGTACATAGGTATTTAGTCATTTTTTTGTGCACAAATATATGCATATTTGTGTATTTTCTAGAGTTAGAAGTCCCTAACCCAAATAATAATCATAAAAACTGACAATACATATTTGTTTCCATATTCTTTAACTTACAAATATTGGTCAAAAATATATTTTTATAAATTTAAAACATGGTTAAGATCAAGAATAGGCCAGCATAGATTAACAGGCTTGGCTTTGCTGCATGTGCATTAAAATAGTATTGTACCCATTTATGAAACAATCAACAAATTTGCCAAAATGAAAAAAGAAATTTGGAATTTGTTATTTGACTACTTACCAATCTTATATTTTTTACTTAGATATTTGTTAAATTAAGTTACCTTTCTTAATTGTTTTTAAAGTTTTTAATATATAATAATACAATAATTAATAGGTACTATTACTACTATGATTAATTGTCGTTTTTTTTTATACAGGATTCAGACTGAAGGTACAATTTTAATATAAGAACTATTTGTGTTGTTATTATTAATACTTATTTTATATGCAGTAGGTTTTAAATATATTTATTAAATAAATATTAAATTCAATTTGGTACTTGTATTTTTATTTATTCGCTCTAATGAGCAACAGGAACATGAAGTAACGAACCAGTGGCGTAACCAGGAAATTTTTAGGGGAGGGGTCCAACATTTTTATTTTATCTGTTCTCTAGTTATAATTATAGTTTAATACCAACAAATTACTATAGTAATAGTCACAATAGTTAAACACACATCACACATATTCTGCACAAAGGTTTACTATAATAGGTAGGTACTATAATTTGAAATAAATTTTTATTTGGTAGTAAAATGTTATAAAAAAATACATTACTTAATTAACAATAATAATTAATATTAATAAAGCAGTATAAATTAAACATGTTTTATACATTATAAGTATATTATATCACCTATTAACTTTGTATATTGAAAATAACGGGAAATTAAAATACGCTATATACTATTTACTATTAAACCATTGAGTATGTAGAAATGGGAGGGTCCGGACCCGAACCTCCTCCCCCTCTTGGGTACATCCCTGTAATGAGCTGTAAATTATTTTTAAGTTTGTATTGAAGAAAAATTAGTTTCGCCCCTCCCCCATGGTCTCAACTCAAATACGCCCTTGACTGAAGAGGATCATTAATGGCCGGCAATAAAATATTTAAAAAAAAAAAATTTGTAAAATAAAATATATTATATACTTATATGTGTAAATTACAAATTATGTTTTTATTATATATTGTTAATCGATTAGGTACGATTAAAAATGTACATTGAGATAAATAGTCGAAATTAAAAACTAAACAATACTTCATTTCTTCTAATCGTCTAAGTCGAGACATATGGACGTCCCGAAAACATTTTTCGGGACACTGGGTCGCGAAGTCCAAAACCGGTGACAATCCCGGTTTTCCGGGACGTATGGCGTTAGGTGATGTAAATAGCATCAATAATTTTTAAAAAACTTTGAATAGTCTTCAGAAATCAAGTTTTCTGTTCCTTTTGATACGATACTGTGATAGTTTACTGATAAATATTTATCACAGCTATGTATGGTTAACGGATAATATACTATAAACCTGTAATATTTATTGAATAAAATAGGATTTCGAACTATTCGAAACATTTTCATTTCCCGTTACCTGACTAAGTCATTAAAGTTTGTTGAATGATTTCGATAAATTATCTATTTATGTGATGAACCTATGTTCTGTTGAATTTTTTCTTTAACATTTTCCAGATAGTTATTGGCATTGAATTATCAATAATTCAATTATTTTTCAAACATACGAGTACCTACACCGTAACAATTAGCATCTGGTTAACACCTGCATGTTATCATGGCCCATAGAGTAGTATAGCCATGTCCGGTAATACCACAGATTACATTGATAATCTGTATTTTCTTAATAATCTTCATTAATCTGTGGGGTAGTAATACTACAGACTCTATAGTATAGAACAGTGGTTTTCAAACTTTTTAACAATGCGGCACACTTCATCTTCAACAAACTTTTCGCGACACACCAATCCATATATATATATATATATATATATGTATACTATTTACAGTCTACTCTATTAGAGAGTTATTTATTGTGAAATATATTAATACAATAATCGATCGATCGAGACGGCTGCGACTGACATACTATAAATAATATTATATGTATCTACGATTAGTTCGATCAGTTTTCATTTCGAATATCAATAATAAACTGGTAAATACGTACTTATAAAACAATTTATAAATTTATTGCGGCACATTTAAAGGGCACTGACAGCACACCGGTTGAAAACCACTGGTATAGAACATAGAGTAATACAGTGATGGCCAAACTACGGCCCGCGGGCCAACTCCGGCCCGCCATCATTTAATATCTGGCCCGCGAAAGTCTTCTATATTACAGCACTTATTTGTATAACTGTAATATTTTGCATTTACGTAAAAAAAAATTTAGAATGCATTTTTTTATGGCCCGAGGAAAAAAAAGTTTGGCCACCACTGGAGTAATATATTATACTACATATATTAATATTATTAATTAATAATTATTATATTATTATTTATTATTATATATATTATATATATTACTCTATGGTACAGAATAATATTTTATATCTTATTATATGTTATATCTTACTCTATGGGTAAAGCCGGGTTAGTTGACAAGTACGCCAATAATCATATACTCGACAAGTAGGCGAATAATTTACAAATTTTTTGTTCCAACGACTGGTATACTTGACAAGTACACCAATAGTTTTATACTTGTACAAGTATCAATTAACCCACTCCTACGTCATGTAGGGCATCAGTGTGGTTCCAATCGTTGTATCGACAACACCTTTTTATGAGTTTAAGCTTTTGTTGTTAAAAAGTAAAACTCATAATTTAATTAACATACCAATTATTACCATGAGTAGTGACAATGATAAAATATTAGTTTGCTCATCTTTTATGGTAATGTGCAATGAATACTTAAAGCACAAAAGCAAAATCAAAAAATCAAAAGAAAGATGATGGATGATGTATTGTATAAACAAATATTTAACAGTAAAATAAATTGAAAATTATTAAATTATTTATATTTTATGAATATAATGATACAAATATTAATATTAATATAATAAAATAAAATGATATTATACAATATGTAATTAATCGTTTTTGTTCATAAGTTACCATTTTCCTTGACCAAAGTGAACGAATCCTTGGATCACTAGTACAAGTATGTTTGCTGTTCCTTTGACTCGTGTCACATTTACCGATAATGTTCGGGAAATTCACAAGTGACGAATAATTGTAAAATTATACCGATCCCACGACATGGTAAGACTTCATAAGTGACGAATATTTGGCAAGTACGCCAGTCGTGGGAACTCGGCTTAATATGGTATTACCACTAGTACTGGTACAGTACTATAACAGATTACATCATTTAAAGCATCGGTTCTCAACCCAGGGTACGGTAAAATGATCTTAAGGGATAGGTGAAAATTAAGTAATGGCGAAAAAGTTGAATTTGTTTTATTTAAAATGATTTGTTTCTGGAATATGTAATGTATGCCATTAAAAATAAAAATCTTAAACTAATAATTCAATAACCATCAATTTGTCTTATAGAAATGAAGTTTAGAATGTATATTATGAATTCTATATGTACATATATAATATTAAGTAAAAGAATAAACTAAATGCAGCGACAGATTTAAAATTTAAACTTGATTATAAAAAACTATTTAATTCAAAATAACGCCAAGGGTCTTCCTAAATTTTTATATTACAATTTTTTTATTCATTAAATAAAAGAAAAATAATTAATTTCTTTTTTTTGTGTCTTATTATAAAATATAAAAAAATAGATACATTATTATACTATATTATATTAATGTTATTTTTTTTAAAAACCATTTTTAAAGTAGTTTTTTGAAAAAGGTTAAAAATTATATTAAGGTATACAATCTAAAAAAATTTTAAGCTTAGGAATACGGAAAAAAAAAGTTGAGAACCTCTGATCTAAAGGCATTTCACTAATATCAGGTTATCATATTTCTATGGGTTATCTATTTAGCCATGAAATTTATCAATGACCAATGAATACGCCGATTTGTTTAACGGACATTTTTGTGATATTATTTTGATGCAAGATGGTGCTGCTACTTGTTCATTCGATATGTCCACGGCTTTTTGTTAAAATCTTAAATCTGTTCATGAAGAATAATATTTCAAATATTTATTGAGTTCCCCACACTTATTTAACTACCGCTTCGATCTTTTCGTGTTCTGGAAACCTTTTCGTGAACTGTAATATCGTGGTGAGTTGAAATTGTTAAATCCATTGACAAACATTCGTTTAATTGAAGATAATCGTCAACGCGTCAGAATTTATTCGAATTACTCGTTAGTCGTTATTATTGTAATTTTTTTGCTGTTGGATGTTTTTGTTCTAATTTGTAAATTTTTATTGAACAGTATTCAATGGTTTTTGGATATATATATATATATATATATATACACATATATATGTTTTTTTTAACAGTGAGCTGTTAACATCTTACTGATTCAAACTTAATTTTTATTCTTATATTTTATAGAATCGTTCAAGATGCCGCGTACCAAGAGAAGAACTGTTAGACAGACATCTGGTGAATTTAACTTAACTGCTAATTCAACAATTGCTAACCAACCAAAAAATATAAAAGAAATTTTAAATGAATTTGATACTGAAAGTAATATTATTTACTTAATAAAATGTAAAGTGTTTGTTTTATTAGTGCAAGTTTTTTTTTTTTTTTTAGAAAATAACATTGAAATCAGATTTGCTGAAGCATTTGAAGATTTTAGAAATAAAGTGGAAAATGCATTTTTAATGGTCAAAATAAATTTGTCTGGCTCAATGAATATGAATTTATATGATTATGTAAGTATTATAACATTTATTCACTTGCTTTTTGACAGCATCACACAGTTATATTAATACATTTAAATGTATAGAAACAATATTCAAGAATGATATTTTTTTATTTTCTAATAGATTGCTCAATGTAATGCAAAAAAGTCTAACAATGTTGTCAGTTCTACTTCAAAAATAAATGAAAGACCTTCTAGGAATGTTACCAGAACTGCAGAAAATAAAACAGCCAGACAACAAAGCGGTAAATATTTAAATAAATTATTATGTGTAAAATTATTAGAATTTTTTTAACTTAAATTATGAATAAATGCATTATTTAAGTTCTAGAAAATAACTAGATACGTAATAGTTTGATGAACATACTTATAAATTATTTTATATAGAAGTTTAGAACTTTATTTTCCATTATTTGTTACATTTAATATTTATCGGATGACCATCAAAAAATAAGTTAATTTTAATAATTATAATTATTGAGTCACTATCATTATGCTAGTCTACAAAAGCCCTTTTTTTAAATTTGAATGTTTTTATTATAAACTATTATAACTATGATTACAGTACATACAAACTGTAATTTCAATTAAAGCCTTATTTTTTTTTTTATGTAAGATATCTTTCTATTATTTAAATATATTTATTAGTAAATCAAAATTTTTTGCTGATGACCTAATTTTATATATCTAATAATTCTAATATAAATTGTCTTAAAATTTTTTTAGATAACCTGTTCTAAATGTTCATTTTATCTGCTTAGACATTAATAGTTTTATAAATGTTTTAAAAGGTTTATAAACTTAATACAATTTTCCATATTAATGATTAGGTGGTAGAAGTTTACAAACACACAGCGTACTTCGCGGTATGGTTAGTGGTTTAACTATTGTTTGCTGTGGGCACGTGTGTAAATTTGTAATATACATCTGTAAGACCATTGGGGCACAACTATAAGTGACCCTGATGTGTTTTATTGGTCTTTTTTTTTTCATAAAATACTACATAGTGAAGGAAGAATAGTGGTGAGCACGATCTCGTAGATATTTTTTATATGCAGTCATGTACGTTTTGTGTTATCTGTAAACCCGATGCATAAATAATTTAATATTATAAACCAATATAATAACAATGCAGTACATGCTGAATATCCTTGTGGTTAACGGCTGCGGTATTATAAGATAATCTCAGTTTTACTAAACACATTAACAAACATTAACCCTTTCAGGTCCAAATTTATTTCTTATAGAGATAAAAAAAATTTTATTGTTTATTTATTTTACTATGGACTATAATAAGAGTAAAATGTTTTAAAAAAAATTTATTTTTAGATTTTGACGAATTTAGGAGTATGTCCTCTATAGGGGACATTGGGTCTGAATGGTTACAAAAAAATTAAAATTAAAATTATCATATTAAATTTTAAAATGTTTCAATAAGTATAATAGCAATATAATGTAATGAAAAATTATTATTTTTATTCATAATTACAATAAAATAAAATAAAATACTTGTGAATAATAAAACAATTATTTATACAATATACCATTTTATTGATGAAAATTAAAAAAACAATTATTTGTACTATTAAAACATAAATGGATATTACATTTTGTGCAAAATACATGTGTTTTTCCGTTGCACCCAGGATTTTTGCATCTTGATGTGTTCTCTTTTGTATGAAATTTAGGAAAATGATCAAATTTATCTTTTCGCACATCATTTGACGGCTAACTAGAATCAACTTTTCGTGCTTTAGGTTTAGTTGAAATATCGATATTTTCTCCTGTATCTGTACGAGGTCTTCTCCTACGTGTTGGCGTTATATTTTGATTTTCTTTTATTAGATTTTCCGCTAGTTCCATACGAAAATGTAAGAGATCTTTTCTTTTTTTTTTTTATTTATATTATAATGGTCTGCGTCTTTTAAATATTGCAACCAACAGTTTGCCACTACAAGATCGAAAGCATGTACAATCATTCGTAGGGTCCATTTTCTTGAACGTATAAACGTTCTATAATAACTTATAAGTTGGTTTATTTTATCAACACCCCCCATTGAAGTATTATATACTGTTACTATTTCCGGCCTTTCAATATTGACGCACATTTTTTGTTTTTTATCCCAACGTTTGATAGTTTCCAATTGTCCAGACCCAATATAGTTGGAAACTAAACAAATAGACCTTGTATCATACCATTTTACCATACATAAATAGCAGTTATTCATATTTGTAGAAATTTCAAATTCTGACACGTTACCGTCCCCCAATAAATCAAAAATTTCATGGTCGCGTAACTCCCTAGCCATTTTAAATAAAATAAATAATAAAATAACTAATAAAATGTAATATATTCTATTTTATTACTTTATAATATTATAATGACGTATAAGCATAATATAGGGAGCGAAATGTAATCAGTATTGTAACGACACGTGAAACGCTGACGAAGTGATTACGAAATCACGAACGCCACGAACGTTCAGACCCAATGTCCTCTAAGAGGGACACATACAAAACATTCGATAAAATTAGTTATATCAAACATAATAAAGTGAAAATTAGTTCGAAACACTTATATGATAGTTACCCAAATAAGAAAAAAAAAACCAAGCAATTATCACTATCGGTTAATAATCTATAGACATTTATTTATACCAATTCCGTGGAAATAATAACAATGGAATAATATAACTGTCTTTAAATCTAGAAATTCGAATCCCACATTAATTATGGAACTATTTTTGGATTCTACGGTACATTTTCTATAAACTCAATATATAATTGAAGACAATTCATTATCACAGCAATAATATTAAATTAAATATTGTTGTGTCCTCTAAAGAGGACTTTGGGTCTGAAAGGGTTAACTTAATTTTTGTTTTTAGTAGAAATTGTTCTGAATTTAGCAAATCTCATATACCTTGTGTAAAATAATAATCTAATAACCTTATATCATAAATATTTATTTGTCTAAAACATTGGCTTAATAAATATTTATAGTTGAATTTGGTTTGGTTATTTGAAATCCAACTAAAGTTTAAAAACTTGAAATATTTATAATATATAAAAAATATTTCATAGTAATCTGTGCATAGTTTATGTTATGGTATTTAATTAAGTTACCATAAAATGTAAAATCCATATTTAAGAATCAAGATGAAACTATATGAGTGTATTTATCCATAAATAATTAAATCACAAAATTGATTACCTAAAAATTTTAAAATAAATTAATCTTAAAATACCATTTTTTAACATACATTAACCAAACCAATTTTTACTAGTTTAAATAGAAATAATTTTATCATTAAACAATATATTAAATCACATGATAATATACTGTAATAACAATTTTAATTTTTTTATTTTGTTTTTTTTATTGTGCTAACAATTCAAAATTTTGTATTGGCTTCTAATATTATTATCTCAATTTGTAAATATATATATAAATCTGTAAGATAGTTAATTTAAATTTATACACTTGCTGAAATATTATCTATAGAATAAATATTTATTCAACATTATTATTCAAGGGTGTTATAAATAAATAGTATTTGACGGTTTTTTATTACACAAGTAGAAAAACTGATTTTTAAATAAAATTACCTTTCTGTGCTAAAATATTATTATTTATGTTGTAGCATCTAATATAAAAAATAAAACTAATAGTTCATCTACTGTGATCAAACATCGTAGTGCTACACGCCATGAAGATAAAGCACCATTAGAAAAAAATGAATCTAAATTTAAAGTATGTATAATACTAATGATATTAATAATAAAATTGTAATTATTAGTAAAATTTGTAATACTGTATTAAACAATAATAAATAATGACATAACAAGTTATTAAAAAAGCTATTTTTATTTTTAATCGAGTAACATAATTACAATTTTAGATTAGAGAGCATTATATTTTTCTTAAAAATTTATCAATACTGATTTCAGACCCCTGTCAATAAACCTATACCTATTTTTCCCTCTGTAACTGTCACACCAAAAGTTAATATGAATGAACCAATATCAGTGATGCGTCGCCCAAATCAGGGAGAGGTAGCACTTTCAATGACTGGAAGTCCACTCATGGTGTCATCTGTTTCTAGGGATGATATGGCTACAGTTAGTGTACCATTAGCCAATGGGAATGTGAGTTAACAATTTTAATTTATTTAATGATATTCTTTATCACAAAAATATCATTCCAATACAATTATAATTAATTTATATTGTTATAGCATTTTTTCTTTTTTTTAAATAATAATACATGATATATTCAATAATTTATTTAATCTTGTTTATTTCTCTTCCCACTAGGTACTTTCGATTTTACCAAGGGCAGGGGCAACTATGGATGTATCCTTCGATGAACAAACTAAAAGTGAATTACTTCTTCTCAAGGGAAACATTGAAGGACTATTAAATAAGAATAGACGAGTCTAAGTACATAACACAAAATTAATTTTTATTGACATGCTTGAAAATATAATTTAAGTTTTTTATGTTGATTATATAGTAAATGTAATATAAGCATAAATGTATTAATTAATAATTTCATCCTTTACTAACCATAAATGAAATATGTAAAAATATATATAAAAAAAAAAGTTATTTTTACTTAATGTAGTTATAATTTGTATTATTGTAAGTGCTGTTATTGTAATACAAAAGTATATGATGACATTTCTATGATGTAATTAATTATTATCAACACACTTTAATTTTGTGTGTGTGGAAATTGTAAATATCTTACTTTTTATTTTTGATATTACCAACACTGACAGTTTAAAATTATGTTTTAGTTGATGTATGAATTTTCATGAACCATAATTTTGAGGATTTTAGTGTTTTGTTAAAATTAAATTATTATTTTTTAAATAATGTGACAAGGAGTCATAATTTTTAAATTAGAAGTAAATTTTATGTTTAAATTAATTTATATTTGTAATTAATGAAGTGATAATTTGTATTTATTAAATGTATTCATAAAAATAAATTTTACATGTAAATTGGTATTAGTTTTTTATTGGGATAGGTTAGCTGTGTTTATATATTATTACTTTAGTATACAACTAAATATATCTATGATGTAATATCTATTGTTTATCTTTAGAAGTTACTGCAGTTAAATAAATTAATAAATCTTCAAAAAATATTATTTTGAAATTAAATTTGGTCCATTGAATTATGTAATAATATATCTTCTGCTTGCATTTATTAATCTCGAAGAATTTATCACAATGTGTCTCCATTCTTCTCCTTTATAAACCATTTTTCTCCGCTCTTGTACTCCTATTTTCTTGAGATCTTCCACTGTATCACCATCTCTTTCTAGGCCATCTGCAGGGCCTCTCCCTGTAGGAATCCATTTCAGCACCGCCCTAACTGTCTTTTCCTCATTTTTGAGCATTACGTAACCAAGCCATTGTATTTAACTTCTAAAGCTACTGACTGGTACTGGTTCCAACTTGTAGTTCCCGATTAAATTTTCTTCTCCATGGACCTGTTCTGTTTTCATAATAACAGAGAGGGGTAACTCAAAGTTACTAGAAGGTCAGTTTTTAAAAAAATTAAAATCTAGCGGGCCAGAGCATAGAATACAAAACAAAAAAAAAGGTCATTCAAAATATGCATTTTAGAATTTTTATTAGCATTTATATATACATGGAAATAATAAATTCAACACACATGACAGCGCGATACGAAGAAACTGATATAGTTAAATAGTTCAGTACAAACAGCTATGTTTGAAAGTTTTACTTATACGTACACATTTAACGATATTTAATACCAGATAACTATTATATCGATAAGTTAGAGTATAAACGATAAACTTTAAAATTGTATGATGTAATTTTAAAATATACACGGGCCTGATAAAAAAGACTCGCGGTCCGCCAGTTGCTCACCCCTGATACATAGAGCCACAAATTGTTCTCCATATCTTATTCACTAACGTCCTTAATCTTCTTTTTGTATTACTAGTGGTTGCTCAGGTTTCTCATTCATAGGTTAGGCTTTCAGCCTTTGATATTTTTATTCCAATCTCCCTTGACCAATCATTCTTGACGTTCATCATGGGTCCTAAATATTGAAACTCGTTAACTTTTTGAAAAACTACGTCTTCATCACCATCGTCCGTATTCTCTTCGTTCTTTAGTGATTTCCTTACCTTCGTTTTTCCCTATTGATTTGTTGTCCTAATTTACCGGCTGCTTGTTCCAATACTTGTGCTGCTCTTTTGATGTCATTTAACGAACTTCCTAAAATGTCAAAATCGTTCACAAACCTAAGCACCTGAATTTTTTGCACTCCTATTAACCTGTTGACTCCTGCATTTCATAAATTGTTTTTTCCAACGCTAAATGAAATAACATTGGAGACAAAGCATCTTCCTGTTTTAGTCCAAACTTTACTTTGAATGCTTCTGACAATGTATTATCTACTCTTACTTGACATTGTAGATTCTCCATGCTCCAGGCACATTTTGGTTTAACCTATTAGCTTCTTTGGGATCCCAACTTCATCCATTATACTGTACAGGCTTTCCCAATGTATACTGTTATAGGTATATAAGTCATATACATTTGAGTTAAATTTGATCATGATTAGATCATGACCTTCACATGCCACAAGGAGGTTGAAAATTGCAAAATAGGGTTGGCTTGTCATTTTTTGTATATAATTAATAAACTATTGAACTTATCGTAAAAATGTACATAACTGAAATTACAGACATTTATATTTTTAATAAAAAACATTTATACAGTTTTTCATACATCTATTATTTTATATAAAAAATAAAATATCGAATATTTAATTTATTTAAAAAAGTTAACTTTTTTATGGGTTTTTAATCACATCAGAATAAAGGTCGATGACACGACAAAATATCTCATATAAGAATAAAAAATTAAATTTTCAAAAAAAAGTTTAAAGTATAAATTGCTTTGGATTGATTGTTTTATTGAAAGAATTGGGAATGCGTATGAAAATTAAAAATATATATAATGTTTATTACAAGTATGTTAACTCAATAGTTTCAATAATAATACAATTTAAATGCCCTTAGTTATAGGGTGGGAGGGAAGTTCAATGTTTTTAATTTCTCATCCCTCTAGTTTTTTCATTACTATAAAAAGTTATGAATGTTAAATTTGGTGAAGATTACCACTTTACGTACCATAAGAGGACTGAATATTACCAAACAGGGTAGTTTTAATTTTTTTTTTCATTTAATTCAAAATATATTGCATTAAACATTAAATCGTATAGAACCTAAATTGTAGATTAAAATACTGTATATAAAAAATGTTATTATAACATTTCTGGTCAATATATTATTTTCTATGAAATATAATATAAGTTATTACCTTTTTCTGGAATTCTTAAAAAACCGTAAAAAAAAGTTAATTTTTTAAATAAAAGAAATATTTTATAATTCTTCATTTAAAATAATAGATGAAACTAACCCTATTTTGCAATTTTTCAATCATGAAGCAAGTGAAAGGGTTTAGTAATCATAACAGCATTTAATTAAAATTTCTTTCTTATAATAATGAACAAAATGAGGGGGTGAGAAATCAAAAACATTAATATTTTTTTTCTGCACCTATAATATCTAAGGGCCATTCTAATAAGTATATATATAGTATTATATGTTAAATGTAACATTTAATATGTTTGATGTGCATGTATGTGGTGGGATTCGTAATCTTAATTTGCTTCAATGTATACAATACCATATGGAAGGGTAGCCACAAGTCAGTTACCAACCATTCTACATTCTAAATTCTCATCTAATAATTTTAATATTATGTTTGTAAAATTATTATGAATTGTTTTATTTGTTGAAATCTTAAATGTAATGGTGTTTTATGTATTTGTTATTCATGGCTTACAAAACAAATAAATCAATATAAATTAATCTATACAATCTTTATTGAATAAGTAAAATCATAAATTAGTTTTAAACTTATAAAAATGTAATTTTCTATTGAACATAATTTTAAGAAATATAAAAAAAAACATTCTACAAGAAATGTATGTAAAAAAAAAAAAAACTGAATTAATTCTTTCACAATATACAGCTATTGTTTTTTACGTTTGTTAGTAAAATTTATTCATGTATACATTTAAATATTAATTACTTAGTAATTACAACTGTTTACTTAAAAATGCATCCATTAAAAATAATGATATAGTGAATAATAAATTTGAATCAATTAACACAAGAAATTTTAGATGATATCAATGGTTAAATAACATACATAATTTTTAATTTACTTCATTATCACTATCATCATCCATTGTAATGGATTCATCTTCAGATGATGAACAACTGGGTATGTATTCGGATGTACTGGATTCTCCAGCATTATTCACAGTCGATTTATTAGATTTATTCTGTTCAAGAGGAATATCTTGGTCAGTTTCTGCATCACTGGATATATTGCAGTTACTTAAATGATTATTAACAGCATCTTCACTGAATAAAAATACAAGACATATTCTGCATACCCATACCGTTTTGTAACCGTTGGGTGAATTATCATATCTTATCATTGATTTTGGACAAAATAATGTTTGTGTTTCATTTGATTCTTCTTTATTTTTTTTATTTCTTTTTTTAATCTTTTTCTTCTTTTTTTTCTTTTTGGACTTTTTTAATTCATTTTTTTGTAATACTATAAATAAAAACAAAATCTCTAATAAGTTTTTATAAAATAGTACATTTATTAATTTTTTTTATTTTATTTCTGAGAATTTTTAAAAATGAACATAATTTCTTGATAATCATAATGATGTAGATATGTATTATTGTTCCAATATATTGTTAGAGTTAATCATACAACGCACAATATTTGATTCGTTTAATATCGTGGAATTATATAAAATTAAATAGTGAAGTAATAAGGAATACCTGATATAAAAATAATAAATTCCAGTTAAATTAGATTATTATCATCTATTAAAATATATTAAGGGAAAAAATTTCTAAGATAATCAAATAAAACCAATTATAAAAGAAACTTACTTTCTTTTAATATTTATGTTCATACTCTTTATATAAGTAACCAAAAAACTATACTTCATATATATTAAGCATAAACTAAAAAATTAGTTGTATCTATAGAAATTCTAAAATAATTTATAATGTATCAATTTCAATAAGTTAGTATAATTTTATTAATTGTTTATTGAATTTGTGGTAGAAATATTTAATTATTTTCTGTAGTATTACTTTTTTCTTTTAACTATTCAGATACATTTATTGGTTTTAATAAATATTTGTTGGCAGATAAAAATGTATGAAATTGGTAACCATTTGTCTACTTAAAAAAAAAAAATGGTACTGTTATCATAAAATGAAAAGGGTTATATGTCTAGACTGTACTTCTCACCTGTCCATAAACAATTTATATAATAACTATTTCCATAGTAGTGTTAGTGTTCAGTGTAAATACTATAAATAAAATTACTATTTTAAACTATTTTTAAATAATAAAATTGGAATAGATATTTTAAATTACAGGATAAATTCAAATATTTTAATAAGAATGATAGGATATAACCAGTAGCATGGTGAAAGGGATTTTATGATTTTATGATGCCCAAGCGTCATGATAAAAATGTTATAAATAAAAAAAAAATGTTAAATAATAATATATTACATTTTATATGTTTAATAAATGTTATTATGTTATATTTATGGGTGGGATCGTGTGGTTGGATTTAGATGTGTAAAGATTTTGGGCAATTACACACCTAACGAATTTCAAAGTTTAAACATATCACCAACATGAAAAACAAATGCAGCGGAATACACAATAGTCAATAGTAACATAACAACACACGACAATTAGATCGAAAATTCTGTATTGTTTAAATTAATTTTAGTTGATTTCAACATAAAAAAAGTATAAGCGTATTAGAATTTACTAATCTGAAATTTGAGTTGGTAAAATATAAGTAGGTATGTAATTCAATTTTTAATAATTTTTAGTCTTTTTTAATTTATGTTTTAAAAAAAATGTCAAGGATGGTGTGCTAGGGAAAGATGTGGCTAGGTAGGTATTGAAATATATGTTGTGCATCATGGTTCATAAATGTTCACCAGACCACTGGATGTAACTATGAAATACATTATGTTTCCGCATAACTCAGGATATAGAATATCTTTAATAATAGTATAAAAATGAATAACTGGTATACAGAAATCATAGAAGATCAATAACTATAGAAAAAATTAAATTATATACAACAATAACAAATTTTTTACCCGAGTTTTTGTAATCTTCAAAATCTTTTTTTGTAAATATTGTTGGAACAGAACCAGGTTTTAAAGATTTTCTGATATAGGTTGTATGAAAACACTCTTTTCTAAAATGAAATGAACAAACTCTTCGAGACGATCTGTAATCTTCTTCAGCTAATCCGCAGGCTTCAAGCCACAGCAATCTTTGAGCGAGATTGGATGGAAATCTAAAACAAATATTCCATTTATATATTTATTATTAAATTGAAAAAATTGAACTGACCTGTGTAAAGAAATTCCTGGATATTTGATTGGCGTTCTTAAACAAATAAAACAAGCATTGTGGTTGCCTTTTACACTCATTTTAAGACGAGTTTTATAGAAAATATTCAAACGAAATCATTTGATATTTTAATAGGACATTATATTGATTTAAAATTATTAAAAATTTTTCTAAGTACTGACATAACCAGGACGATAAAAAACGGATGTATTAATAATGAATCATATATCGCATAACGTTTGTAACTTAAGTACAAACTAAAAAATATAAATTAACAAAGTATTCGGGAAAATTGCAGTTCATTAGTGCTTAATGAGTTTACTATGTTTACTAGTAATGGACACTATCGAATTATTCGATAGTTTGATATAAGCGAACTGTTCGATAGTATTTATAATACCGGCCTATTCGATAGTATTGAACTATTCGAATATTCTGTTTTTAAAGACGGCTGAAGGACAGTTGTTTTTTTTAAGACACCTATTGTGAACTTAATGAGAAGTCTTCCATCATATTTTTTTTTTTTAAACGTTTGAAATGTTTTCAATAAAAATCTTGAAACCTTAATATAAGATCCTTCATAAGTTCATCTTCGTTGGTAAAAATGTCGACAGTGTTTATGGGTATTTGAAATTTAGATAAAATGACAATCAAGACTATATAACCTACTTGTTTTGTTGGAATGAAAAATTATTCAATTGTTTCATTCGAATGAAAACTATTTGAATTAAAGATATGTCATTCATGAACGACCTAGTTCAATTGAACTACTCACTTCAGTGAACGATATGAACTAGTTTACGTTTAGATGATCAAGTTCATCGTTAATTTCGTTCAATCGTTCACATCATGAACTACTATACACTATAGTATACACTTCTGTTCACTGTGAACGATTTATAGTTCGGATTGATTAGTTCACTATTTTTTATGTTTCATCTGTTTAAACTGATATCTTGTTATCACACTATGTGTTTATGTGTTATCATTTGAAAAATATCCATGTCATGTTACTTAAATTGATTTGCTTACTTTTATGCTTACTCAACTTACTCAACTATTTAACTGATACTTACTACATTAGTTAAAGACAGACGCGGCTTCAGATACTTACCAAGGGGGGGGCATTTTATTTTATTTTTGGCTCAATTTCAGTGGGGACTTATAGAATATACTAACCTAGAATGCAAGTTTGCCAATAAATAATCTCTTGTATTTACACATTATACTTGGTTTTATTTAATAAAATATTTTATAATATAAAATAGAAGGCTGGAGTTTGTAATATCATTATAAACTCCAGCCTTCCTTTTTTTCTTGGATATGGTTTTTTAGGCAAAATTAAATTGTTAGGTAGGTATTTAATTAAATAATCGGGATTTTACAGTTCACAAGGATAAAAATATATTAAAAAATTTAAATTTTTGAAAAGCCTGGGGGAGGCATGTCTTTATATCATGCCCCTCTTGGAGCCGCACCTGGTTAAAGACATGTACACTTATTTTTATGTCAAAATATATAAAAACAAAAATAAAAAATAATAATGACATCTGAAGTATGAACATACATTTTCAAAGCCTTCTCATGCTCATATACTCGTATGTACGGAGAATACACTATGAACACTACGTAATATAATATATTACATAATATGAACGATGAAATGACTGAATTTTTCATTTATGTGAACGATTAGTTCCCCGAATCGTTTATAGTTAATATGGAGAACGATGATCGATGAGTAATACATATGAACGATACGTAATAAATATGAACGATGAACGACTGAATAGTTCACCTAGATGAACGATTAATCCCATCTCTAATTTGTATGTTTTTTTTGAAAAGAAAATATTTGGTCGTGTTGATAACTATTTGAATAAATTATTTGATGGTAGGGATGTGTAATTTATGAGCTAGTCGACTCAATGAGTCAACTCTTAAAAATTAACTGGACGAGTCGAATCAGTTTTACAAGATTTGGTGATTCAGTGACTCACTGATTCAGTTAAACTCTCAATTCACAACTCACAACTGTACTTTCTGTAGATACACGACTTTCGACTCCCTTGATTGACGGTTTGCGAATCCAAACGGAAAATGTAATACCAAAATAAACAATAGTTCACAATGGTGTAAGATTATTATATCGTAAATAGCTCAGTAAATCCTACAACAATGTGTTGTTCATGGCCTATGACAGCACAGATAAGAAAAGAAAACGTAATCTGTGAACTGTCATCACAAAACGCGGCAGCGTGATGCTATGATCGCCGCGACCATATTAATATTTCCATTGTTTCTTAAAACATGATTTCCGACTTTCTGAGAAAAATTCTTAACGTTGTACGCTTACAATCATAATTTCATATACGATAAGTCATTCAAATCAAGACTCGAGACTTGAAGAGTTGATTAGAGTAGTGGTAATCTGATTGAAATATACAATTTAAGATTTTGGAGTCGACTCTTTGATTCAATTCATTACACTGAACTGAGTTGAAAGATTCAGTTCAGCAGAATGAGTTGAAATCCCCATCCTCATTTGATAGAGTGTAATATCTATCGAGTACTGATCGTCAGTAAAAACTTATCGATTGTGCCCATCACTAAGGTATACGTCATTATCGAGCACTATCGATTTCGTCTGGCGTGTTAAGACGCATGCGCAATGACGAAAATGCAGCCATTACTCAGCGATAAGCTAATTCTGCTTCATCATGTAGATAATACATGTGGTTTTTTTTTAGGTTGGGTTATTAATCTTTAACAACATGTGTTATTTTAATCCCTAGTATTATACTACTATATAGGTATGGTCGATGGTGTATTGGAATCTTAGAAATTGCGGGGAAAGGAGTAATGTAAATAGTTTTATTATCACAATGAATACCTATTGGTAGGGGGAGATCAGGCTCGGACCTATTATTCTAGATAAGATTCTAGATTCCACTATGTATTATTTCGGGAATCTTTAAATGTGTTTGTCTCACAAATTGATATTTGGTAGGATTTGATTGGTTAGAGGGGGACACTTTCTTATAACCTTTATATTCAACAAACATGATTAGTCATGTCATTTTTACATTATCATCTTATTATACACGTCTTTCTCGTGCCCGCCATTAGAAAAACTCAAACAACATTATTTTGATAAATAAAAACCAAAAATGGGTATCACGATAGAACAATACCACAGGATATAATAAAAAATACGGTCACGGGCTTAGTTATCAATTTATTTATTCTGTCATCTGTGATAGCGTTAATTATTATAACACGCGTATAAATATACACAATATATGATAGGTATGCATTAAGCTCGGTAAATACTAGATTTACTGCCGAAAAGCTGATTTAGACTAGATTTCAGTATAACATAATTTATAATAAACTTAGAATTTTCTATAATCATCCCTTGAGATCATTTAAAAAATATAATTAGGTCCAAGGTGCTATAAACAGATAATCTGTTCAATGTTCTGTAATTTCAGTTAAAGATGTTTTCAGGGCCGTGGCTTACTGTGCTACAGCACAGTAGCACAGTGGGCCAATCGACCCTGGGGGTGGTGAAGAATTCCAATTTTGTAACTTCGTATATCTGTCCATACGTTGTACAATCGGTCAACAAACACGCTATTGTAATTTATATTGATGGTTTAATAACATTAAAAGTAATTTATTCCAACGATTATTTATTCAAAAATATGAAACCCTTCAATGATGTTTATGGGTTATGAGTGTGATAAAGAAATGATAATTCCTTACACTCACAAATCAGTGGTAAATGTAATTAAATAGGTACCTACACAAAACTAATTTTAAATTTATCACAAGAATTCTTCAATATTTTAACTAATTAATTGATTACAGTTTTAAGCATGTGATTTTTCAGATTTTATTTGATACATTTTTCGTTACGTTCGTAGCAAACAAAATTTTAAAATTATATAGTCCATATTGAACATGTTCTTTACTGTATCTAAGATTTCGATTTCCTTTTAAATAGTAAATAATCTGAAGTGTCAATAATTAAATTTAATCGATTAAGATTTGTATCTCGGAAGAGTTCCATTTTTGTGCTAAGTGAACAGGGCCTAACCAAATATTACGCCCGGGGCGAAACTTAAAAATACGCCCTTAAGTATTTTAATTTATAAAAAAACTCACAAAAAAACTGAATATTTTTTATAGATGTAATATAAATAATGATTTTTCCTTATAATTATATAAGCGTTATTTAATTTTATTTAAATCGATAACTTATTAAAATATAAATATACATAATAATTATAAGTAGGTACATAGGTATAACATATGTTAGTGCTATTTTATTGAGCTTCCGAGACTATTCAGTTGCACTGATCGGATCTCGAACATTTTTAAACCTAAACGACCTTCCTTAAACAAGGAGGAGTGTATTCAATCCAATCCCATATCCTTCACTTACAATACTGAATTTCATATTATTTTTCTTTTCTTTTCACTAATTTAGGTTTATAACAATACTTATATTAAAAGTTTATGGGTTTATTTGGTAAACTTAATTTTTCTATACCTCGCATACTTAATAAAGTTACCGCTGTCACAACAGATTTGATCACTCAGTAAATTAAAATACTACACTCAAATCTATAACTGTTATTTACAATTGAATCAAAATTAGAGTACTGAAAATTCACAGTACATAAAATATAAAAGTTAAATATTATGTTGTTAATATTTTATACAGAACAAGTTATAGTTATAGTTATAGTTTTTCTTATAAACATAAGAAAAAACAACTTTAACTTTTATCACTTAACCGTTATTCGGCTTGCGCTTATCGTCTTGTACACACGTGTGCTCATCTCGGGGCAACGTTTTCTTAATGCGAAGTGCTTTCGACATTTCTGGTCGTCTACAATCGAACTTACAAAACTTACAAAATCACTTGCGAACCACAACAATGTGTCATCGGCTACTTCGTCAGTTCCGTTTCGCGGCACATTTAATTATTTAACGAGACCCATTAAAAATATTATACATAGTACCTTACCATTTAAGATATAATACAATATAATTATACCGTAACAAGGATCGGATTAAGGTTATATTTCAATAAGATACATTTTATTACACATTTTTGTAAAACAATGAAAGGATTTCGACGCAAAATACGTTATTTTATTATACAATATATTAACTTAACAAAAAATATAAATATATATATATATATATACAATAAATAATTATCTGCTTAATTAAGGCCAACGGGCTTCATTAATGTGTTGTCACAACCAAGCCAACCGACAGTCTTGTGAATTTCACAAAATCCTAGTTGACGTTTAAAGCAATAGTGCAATGAAAGTCATTGCTACATATCATAATAACAAAAACGGTACCTGTAACGAAAACGTTTATATCAAGACCTGTAAATGGCACGTAGAATACATTTATAAATTAAAATTATATTGTTATAGGTAAAATTGTATTTAAGGGTCGTATGGAGAAGCAGGAGTCTTATTCTTAGGTTAAAGAGGTATTTTAATGGATTTTCTTTCTGGTGCAATTTCAATACTCTGCAGAAACGAAACTTACGTGTGTACTAATATTTCGGTGTGTATTATCGAGACGTCATTTGGTTTGGACCATTATAACGGCCGATCCGATTGGAAAAAATAACGGTTGTTGGCTATGAAATGATCGGCGGTTTTGTACGGGTGACCGGTGAAAAAACCGTCTATAGTTTGGTTTATTGTGCTTTCAGCTAGAAAATCAAAAAACAGCAATTTTTAACGAAATTTTGTAATACGTAAGTGTTCATTGTATGTTTATAAATAATTATTGAGAAAGAATTAAAACTTTTTAAACAGTGTAACGATGACGATGATTATAAATGTTTTTAAACATACTGAAAATCATCAAATCGCTTTTGGCGTGTAACAATAAAATAATAATGTATCGTACTCGGATCGCTGGCGCTTTCCATCATGGTCCTCGATATGAGTTGGACAAGAATCTCGAAGTCGGAGGATTTTTTGATTTGTCCGTGCTCAAAATATGGTCTCATGTGGTCTGAGACCAACAGCATGATCCTTTCGTAAGAAATTATCCGTTCCTCTTCTAGGGACAGGAATATTGGTCGATACTCGTGATTAAGGCAGTTACCAAATACTTGATTCATCTTTTGGTCTATCCGGGCTCGCATGGTTTGGGGTAGTCTTCTCATGTTCCTTCGGAACTCGTGCGTCGTAGCCACCATTGCACTGAGATTTTTATCATTCTTAACGATGTTAATCATCTCGGGTCGTACGGTATTCGGGTCCACAATGTCTTCCGTTGTCGATCCCGAAAACATTGATGTACACTTGAAATTTTCGATGGCCAGTGTCATAATGGCCTGTTCGTCCTGTTGATCTGCAAGCGTAAATAAAACGTTTATTTTAAGGAAACATAATAATGTACGCTCGATCATGAGTTGCCTGTAACAGACGTTAAGTTTTATTTGCAATAAAGCCCATAATCTTATTACCGAAGATTTGTGCCTGCGTCGGAAACTGAAGTAGGTACGCGTCGCCACAGGAGTTCTGCTGTCTTTCCTTGACATCAAAAACAGCGACCTCCATCGTCGATGCGGTTTCACGATTTCGACTGTCCGATTGCGCTATGATGGTCGTCATCAACTGGTCGTGAATCGTTGACGTGCCTGTACAGCTTTTCACTTCGTCTATCTGTTTACCCATAAAAAAGCATTACTATCGTGAATCATTTGCATGATATTGTATAATTCGAAGTTTTAGCATGAGCATATTTTAGTGGTGGTGGCGATGAAGCGATCGCTCCCCCCCCCCTCGTGAATCCGTATTTAAGTAATTTATTTCATGTGAGATATAAATTTCAAATTTTTTTAATGCTGATCATTTTATAATAAAATCAAATTACGCGTGGCTGTGAATACTGAATTTAGCTTTTTGTCGGGTCTATACTTAGTGGAAAATAAAGTAAAGTAAAATAGCGTAACTTTCAAAACACAGACAGGTATTAAAAAAGAATTATACAAAATCGATTCTAACTGGATCCGGCATTAGATTAAAAAAAAAAAATCACAAATATTTAGAATTCACCCGATTTAAATATTATCAAATATTTATTTGTACATTTTGATCCTGAATTAAAAAAAATTTGAGTCACCCCTCCCCTCTCTTAGAAGTTAGTCTAAATACACCCCTGCGTTTTAGTGCATCCGCGTGGGGTCTTTTGTGGGTACAGCAAGAATTGAAAGTAGTGCGAAGTTTCTTTTCCTTTTTTCAAATGCAACCGAGGGGTGAATTTTGGGAATCATAGAGTAGATATTCACGTACCGTTTTACGCATTGCATCGCAGTAAATCTCTGCTACCATGCATTTCCTTATCGCTTCCTTTTCCATCTCGCTCAAACACTTCTCCACGAACATTTCAATGGTTCCGTCTTCAGCCGAGCCGCGGTCGCTCGCAGTGTTTTCTTTTATGTTGGACATTAGCGTTTCACGCAGTTTTGTCAGGTAACCGACCCTTACCATGTCGCTGAGGCAATAGTCTCCGTTCTCGGAACTCATGTCTGCTGGTGTTGCCGGCAATCCCAAGTCCCATACCGTTGCGTATGGTAGTGAATTCATGATGTCTCACGTTCGAGTAAACTAGCTATGTACGTAGCACTGGTGCTTCCTGATGTATCAGCCGGAAAGGTTGTACGAGCCGATCGGAAACAACGGTCCACAGAGAGGTATGTTTATGTGTTCTACTGTCTCGCCGTAAGTTTGAAACAACTCGTATAGTCAAATCAATGGTTTACGGAAAACTAAAATCTCTTTCCTTATTACTTTTAATCATAGAAACCGTTTGGATACTATGACACTTTTTCGTCGATAATATTTTAGCCATACCATTTTTTTTGTTTTTAATTTTCATGATCGTGTTTATTGAATTCCGAGGAAGTTTTGTTTTATGAATGCACCGTCATTACCACGAAAACAAAATGACAGATTTTGATTGATATTCATTATACGCGTTTAGATATAAAAAACAAACCCTTATATTATATATATATATTTACCGTATGTTTTTAATATTTAAATAATTATTTAGTAGTGTTTTTGAGTGTATGATGTGCAATAAATTAGAAGTCATAACAATAGAATGTAATAATTTATCGTCGGTGTGTATAAATACAGAATTGGTTGTAAATACTGGACAAGGATACAATACAATGCGCGCTGTGACAGTAATAAAATTATTGCTGAAATGTTTACTGATAAAACAAAATAATTTTGCATTTGGGGAACTCACGCAACCTATCATTATTTTGCTCTAACTTTTTGGGTGGTGGTATTAACAAATTTTTATACTTTGCCACACCAAACAAAATATAAATCGGCGCCTCTGCTCACCACTGTACTTGAAAATCTAAGTATTTTGTGAGTAAAAAATGTCTGTCACCCCTACTAAGACGAATTCCTAATTGCGCCACTGCTTCTGGAATTTAAAGGAAATTGGTGGTGGAATGTGACTTGGTCACTTATTGGTAAATGGTCAAGTATATTGGAAGACAGCAGTCAAATTTGTATGAACCTTAATATTCAAGGTGTAGAGTGAACGCTACCACTGAATTGATTGGTGGGATGGGGTGGATCATTAATACATTGTTCGCTTCTATATTCTTTATAGCTCGCTACGCCACTGATTATACTTATTTCGGAACACAAAGATTAATCGAACCAAACACACAACGAAGCATATGCGTCACTAAGGAGTAGCAAGGGTATCTTTTTTCTAACTCAAAAAAAAGATATAGATTTTAAAAATATATTCAAAATTTATTATTCAAGTGCGTACGAACATAGACTTATGGGGAAAGAAATTAATATCGAGGGACCAGTTGTTAAAAATAACAAATAAGGAATAATAATAATAAGTTCGCCTAGAATCATCTTGGGGTCAGCAACCAACGTTGCATGCCGTAGAAGTTTTGTGTGGGCAATTCAACGTAACGCCGTCAAATAGTTTGTGAATGCAATTAAATATGCTCGAGTTTGAGGCGACGGCACCAATGAGCGACGACGGCGGGTAACACGGGACGGCAACAAATTACGGATAGAACCAAATATAATTCAAAAGGAATGGTGATGATGCAGTGTAATTAACAGGGAGGAGTCTGCGTGATCAGGTAAGATTCGTGTAATGATCATTAAGTTCACATAGATTCGGAATACACTTAACAATAGACAATCACACTTACGAGCTAAATTTAAAATACTTGACGACTAGACGGGAATGGTACCCAAAACAGTATCAGTGGTGTGGAGATCTAAATGTCCTGGGCGGCCTCACACACACCACGCTGGGTGCTGGCGGTCTTACGCGCTGCAAACACAGGAAACGAGCACCAAGCCCGATCTCGAGCGGCTGATGATCACAATCCACCGATGACGTTTATGATGCCGTTTCAATGGCGGCGATGGTACCGATGTACCGGTTCGACAAAGAAAACAGTTCACAAGTATCAGTTCAGGAAACACATCGGCGCAAACATAGACCATCTGTTATTGTATCCAAATTAATTATATTTTGTGATAAGTCCAATACAGACAATAAGATAGAGAGAATAATAAAAAAATAAATAATAAACAATAAGACAATACACCAGAGGTTGCGTTAATGTGCAGCTCTAAATTTAAACGTGCAGTTCTTATTTGAATGTTGTGCAGTTCATAAAAAAAAAATAATATAATTTTAATTTATAATAATTAATTCTATGTCTATGAGCTTATAACATAGGTACCATTTGACATTATTTTGTTTTCCGGAATTATTAGAAATTATGATTAAAACATTGATAAAAAATATTTATCTATGAATATCAAGAGATTAAAGCTACGGTATAAGTAATTTATTAAAGTTTTCATTACGTTCCGTCATGAATGTTTCAACTGAAAATATGTACTTATACATTAATTATAACATGCCTCCCTTGTATAATTGAGATCCAAATATTTCAATTGTCAAATGGATGAACAGCAAAAAACATAGAGTAATTACAAGAACAAAGGCTAAGTAACAAAATTATTTCATTGGTGTGTTTCCAGATGCTACAAACAAAAATGACCGATTTGAATATAGTGATACTGATGATGAAGAATTTATCACAAAAAATAAAATTTAATCATTTTAAAATTAGATTAAATGAATTTGTTATTTCAATTATTAAAATCTATATACATTATGACGTATAGTATAATATTATTTAATATTGATGTTAGTATGTATTAATTATTATATGCGAGCAAAGCGAGCGTCAAATTTTTTTTGGTGAAAACCATTTGCGCCCATCACACCTTTTTTATATCCCATTTGTGCCCGAAATATTTTTAATAAAAATGTGTTAAACCCGTGCAACGTTGCCAAATTGTATTCTGGAATACAAGCAATACTATTTATTAACCTTATAAAGTTAAAAATATTGTACGTAGTGATTGGCATAATCGAGTGAAAATAGTCGAGTTACTCGTTATTGTCATATTGATTCATTTTTTTAAACACAAAATGTTGAAAAAATTATAAAATTTAAACTATATTATTTAGACAATTATTATTAAATTACTATAATAGTATATTATACTAATCTACTTAATTTAAGTATTTATTAAGATAAAAATAATCTATATTATAAATCACAATGGCAACGTTGTATGCAAAATAGGCGCATATGGGCTATAAATCGGTAGGTAGTACCTTATCTTTCGGGCACATCTGCCTACATCCCTGGGAGCGTTAATGTACTACTCTGGGGTGCAAATAGGCTACAGCCATTTTTTTCACATCTGTAAAACAAACAGCATGTGCAGCTCTAATATTTCCTTAGTGCAAGCTCTGGTATACACTATACGTCATACCAAGATTTACGAAGAAGAGTTGGTTAGTTAAGTAAGCCAGTTTCGCCAGTAAACCAGTTATCATGTTATACCTTTAACGATGTATTTTTTAATTTTCTAAAAATAAACTTTGCTACCCAAAATTTCGACTTTAGTGACGTCCATGCAACAATGTATGCATTAGACCAGTTTTTATCAGTTGTAGTGATGAGTAGGGCTCGGAAATTGATGACCATTAAAACATTAAAAAATGATCTAAAAAAAAGATACAAATATGACATAAAAATTACAAAAAATGTCCTTAAAAAATTATCTAAAAAAATGATAAATATTTGTTTTGTAAATTTAATAAAGCTTATAAATTACTTAAAAATCAAAATAATTGCATTTTACAATTAAAGCGTATTTGATGTTATCAAAAGTAAATGAACGACGATTATCTGTATATAAATATTTATATTTGGAAAAACTTCTCTTCACGTCCACTGAAGTGATAAGGAGGCACAAACAAGCCACTAACCAACGTTTTAATTTTCGTCATTTCGAAAATATTACAAAAAAAATAGTAAAATTTAGATATAATTGGTTATATAAAAAAATCAGTAAAATGAATAAAGATGTCAAAAAATGACTTAAAAAGTAATAAACATCAAAAAATGCAAAAAGTGAAAAAAAAATATAGTTAGTCAGATTCACATAATTATGAAACACATTTGTGGACAGGAGAGCATTATCTAAAAAGTCCCCAAAAAAAAAAAAAAATACATCAACTTCCGAGCCCTAGTGATGAGCAAACAAAGACTATGGTAGTATTGGTCTTGTTTTTGCAGACTCATTCTTAGTCTTTTTTTGTTCATTATTAATCCTTGGTCTTGGACTTGATCTTACACTTCTAGTCTTGGTCTTGCTGCAAGATTCTTGCATTATTTAAAATTTAAAGAAAAAAATATATCCCTATCTAGGTTATGAATGATAGAATTTGATAATTGTTTACTATCTCCAAGATATAACTAAATTAGTTAAACATAATTGAGATATACGCATGTACATCATTGTATGACAATAATGTTAGTGAGCACTGTACAGTCTCGAATAACACATCGTAATTTATATCAATTTGTTTTCGCTTCAAAATCGATCGAATTTAATTAATATTTTTTGTAATTTTTTGATATTAGAGAGTTTATGTTTAGTGCAAAGGAAACTAAATTGTTGATTATTGACAGTTAGAAGCTAGGATTCCAAAAGAATTTTGCATTTGATAACTTATAGAGGTGGATATGCACAAAATGAAACGTGAAACTGAATAGAGATTGTTTATTTGAAGATCTTTTATCACATAATCACGAAAGGAAAGGCAATGGTACACTTATGCAACAATAATTGACAAATTTATTAAAAAGAAAATGTGAAGAAATTTTTCACAGAGCGACCACCTAAAATTAATTGGGAATAGGTCAACTTTATAAAATATCTTTTTCAAATGGGAACTAATTCGGCATGCGGAGTTGTGTCTCGGGAACCAATTTAAATTTAGAGTAAAATACCTCACTCATTAACATTAATAAATATAGTAACATAAAATAATTTTTAATTACTGTATTTTCGCAAAAAACATACAATTGTCAAGTAATAATACATGTTAGGAAAAAGCAGCAAAAAAAGTAGATTCATTAGGATTATTTTGTTCATGAGAATCATCTTAGTCACTTTCGGCATCTGAAGGTACATTGCAGCGAGTTAGATGTTCGCGAACAGCATCTTCACTCAATATAAAAGCAAAGCACATTCTACATACCCATAGCGGATTGTAACCGGTCGTTGTTTGACTATACTTTATCATGTATTTTGAGCAAATTATTTGTTCCTCACTTTTTTCTTCGTGATTCTCCATCTTTATTTTCTTATTAGATTTGTATAATTTTAATTCTTGTGGTACTGTAGATAAAAAACATAAATCCAATAAGTTTTGTAACAAAATACAAATATTGATTTTTATGTAGTATTCTGAGTATAACTAATTTCTTCTGAATATGAATTTTCAGAAAATAAAGGTTTTTAAATTGTATCCATACAAATGTACAAAATTAATTATGATAAAGATGTTTTATTGCAGTTTTTACATATTGTTGGAGTAAATCATCTACGATCTATAAATATTTTATTTGTCTGACTGAGCAATTTATTATACATGTGTTTGTATACAATAGTCAAATGAATTTAAATTAAAAAAAAAAAAAATGAAAAGGTCTACAGAAATCTCATAAAATTAATAATTACAGTTATAAATTTAATTGAAAACAGAAGAATCTGATTAAACAATATGAAATATTTTACCTGAGTTTTTGTAATTTTTAAAATCTTTTTTTGGAAATTTTGTTGGCATAGAACCACGGTTTAAATATCTTTAGGTATAGGTTGTTTTAAAACATTCTTTTTTTAAACGAAACGATAAATTCCTACGAGATGGTTTATAATTTTTGAGATAAATTAAATAACTTAAATCTAAAAATAATATCCATGTATGTATTTTGTATTAATTTGAAAAAAATAAACTTACCTGTGTAAAAAAAGGCTTGGGAATTTTACTGACCTTCTAAAACAAATATAATAATTATTTTTGTTTTATTTTAAACATATATTTAAACAAGTTTTATGCAAATAATTTGAAATTTTAGTATGATATTAAAGAGAACAAAAATTGTTAAAATATTATATTAGTACTGTCAAACTTCAATGTTCAATATGAATAAATATTAAATAAATCATTATGAAAAATAAAAATATACATACCTTTATTTAATCACACAATGTATTGTAAAACGTATACAATATAATGCAATGTGCAAATTATGACATTTCAGTAGATATTGTTTCTTTAATAAAAATTATAACATGTATTCTGAGTAGTAAGAAAGTTTTATATGATGTACTAAGAGGACTGTTAAAATCTCCTTTTATAGATGCGCAATGACGAAAATGCATCCATTACTCTCAACACGAATTTATAGGTTAGATTATTGGGGGTTGAAAACATGTGTTTTTTAACTTCAAATCAATAGTCTAGGGTGAAGGGAGCAATATAGTATGTTGTACTCATCTGTCTCCTCCAATCAGAGAAGAGGCTATTGTAATACATTAGTACTGGGTACTGGACGCGACACTTTCCCAACGCCATTGACTGTGGCCCAGGGATTGTCACACCTGTACCAGATAAGAGTCCCTCGCGGGAATATTCATGAATACAATAATTGTAATTATTTAAAATTAAAATCCATTACACAACGATGGAAAATTTTTTTTGTTAAATCGATTATTAAAATAAATGTTTACCATCTTTATTAAGAACATAATAATAATATTTTTTTAATTTAATTATACTGGCGCATGCGCAATAAAACTTTTTTCGCAAACTTATTTTAACCACTAATTATTTTTCGTCTAATTTTTTTAATGAATTTTGGTCGCTTAATCAACTAAAAGTCAAAAATTGACCAAGTTACAGCAATTTAAAAAAAAAAAAATGGTAAAATGCGCGGGATTTTCAGTATTTTTACTGTAACTTCGAAAATAATTGTTTTAGGGTTATTTTAAATTGGACATTTTTACTCCTATTAAAGTGAGATTTTCACGTTATTATAATTTTAATTACTGTTAATTTGTGTAAGAATTTTATCTTATAGTCTAAAAACCGTAAATAAGTATATTATTTATTGTAATTAAATATTAAATAAATATTAATATTAATTCTATTTTTATAAATTTTTATTTTTTATATCTTTCATTTTTTTATTTTTTATTTATTTATAAATTATTTTTAAATAATTCTTATTCGAGTTATAAGTTTATTTAGTTAATAAATAATTTTTCAAATAATTGTCTAAACCTATGTTAGACCTATTTAATGTACCGAAATAAATAACATACTTATTTACGGTGTTTATGCTATAAGTTAAAATTCTTACACAAATTTAAGTGAAAAATTAACAGTAGTTAAAATTACAAAAACGTGTAAATCTCACCTTAATAAAAAGGAGTAAGAATGTCAATTCTAAATATTCCTAGAAAAATTAAGTACTTTCAGTTACAGCAAAAAATCTGAAAATCGCGCGCATTTTACCATTGTTTTTTAAATTACTATAACTTGATCAATTTTGTACTTAAAAAGTTAATTAACCTACCAAAATGTATTAAAAATTGGGTGAAAATTAATTAGTGGTTAAAATAGGTGGTTGCCATTTAAGAAAAAAAGTTGTACTTCGCATTTGCCTGTCTAATTAAGTTAAAATAATTTGAAGATTATAAAAATGTGTATTTTTATGTAATAATATCCAACTGAAAAACAAAATTAAAATTGTAGGCCTCTACGCAAAAATATTGAGTGTTCTCAGTTAGTCTTAACATACTCTAGTTAACCACTTCGTGTAATTGATGGTTGCATGTACTGTTTGAGATCCAAATGAAAATTGAGGAAGGGCATTTTGATTTAATGCAATGACATTGAGTATCTTGAAAAGTATTTTTCCGAGTATGGAAAAGAGACTAATAAGTATATAGGACTCAACCTAACCAGAAATATCAGGTGCTTTGATAGGTTTTGATACGGTTATTATCAGGGATAATTTCCAAGTGGTTGGAAAATAGGATAAACCGAAAATAGCATTAAAATTTTATGTGAAAAGGATAATAGTTTTTAGTGGTAGATTTTGAACTGTTTCGTTGTTTATGCAACCATGGCCTGATGATTTGTTTTATTTTGTTTTATAATAACAGAGGGAACTTCTCTGGGAAAGACACACGATACTGTGCCATTGGTAGTGGTGATGAAATTAATTTTTCCACTTGAAGAAGGCGAAGGTCATTTGGTGGGATTTTGTGGGGGTTTGAATGAGTTGGCTAAATGGCTAGCCAGAAGATCAAATTTTTCTCGAGGAGTGATAACGAGGTGGTTATTTCGGCAGCGAAGAGAGGTGTAACGGTTTTGCGTTTTAAAAGTGATTTTGTTTTTTTCCATAGTGATTCGTTTGAGGAAAAGAGTGATTAGAGATAGGTGATGTTTAAGTCATTTTTGTGCTTCATAAGAGTAGGTGTTTATTGGAGTAGAGAGTAGTAGTTTGTTGGTAAAATAGTTGTATCGTTGTTTGTCGACTGGGTAGTTAGGGTTGTTATTTTCATAATTTGGACTTAAGGATTTTAATGATGTAGATCAGGGATGGGCAACTCAAAGATACAAGACGGCCAATTTTTAGAAAATTAAAATTTAGCGGGCCGGAGCGTAGAAAAAAAAAGGTAATTTAAAATATGAATTTTTACTAGCATTTATATACACGGAAATAATAAATTCAAAACACACGACAATACAATGCGAATGATAGGAAGAAACTAATATTGTTAAACAGTGTGGTACAAACATCTATGGTTGAAAGCTATGCATATACATAAATATCATATTTAGACATTAAGTGCCGGGTCACACTATGCATTTTGTGGGTTGTCGATTTAAAAAGCGCGAAAAATATTTTAATTTAAAATAATATGTTCTTGGGATTATTAAACTATTGTTATATTATATTTAATTACAACGAAATTTAGCTGGTTTATTATTATACTATTCCTATATACTGCTAAAAATAGACCTAGCATAATAATCAGATTGTAGACTTTTCATGATAATTATATTGTTATATAAACTAATATATGATAATAAGAAACCTTATAAATAATATTTTAAATTATTTGATTTACACGAAATATGTATTAGGTATATTCCCTGTTACGTCCTCCTAGTCGATTTATTGATCAAATCAAAGATTTAGTAGGAATTAAGTCAATAGCAGAAATTATGCGAAACATCGAAGACCGAGAAGTTTGGAGAAATATTAGTAATAATCATACGCTTGTATAAACTAAATAGTCACGACGTTCGAAATCGAAATTTCGAAGAAGAAGAATACTCCCTGTTATGCTAATATCCCATAAACAGGGATAGTTCTGAACTTCTGATATTAATCTCTCCGTTAGTACATATTTATAGCTGGGTATGTTAATGCAATTAATAAAACCGATATAATATAATTAAACTTATATAAAGAAAAACAATTTTGTTAAAAGCATTATAAGCCGCAACCAATAATCCGCAAGTGTGGTCGGCACAATACGAAATTAAGTGTTTTGAAGTACTTCCCAACACGCTTTGGCAATGCCGACGAATCGACCAGAGTGGTTCCGATAATGCGGATTATATGTTATTTATAGGTGTTGCGTTCGTTTACCGATCTGTTACCGAATATCGGCAACCGATAAAACACATAGTGTGGCCAGGCACTTATATTAAGACAACGATATTAAATACCAAATAAAAATTATTATATCGATAAGATAGAGTATAGACGATAAACTTTAAAATTGTATGATATAATTTAAAAGTACAGTACGGGCCAGATAAAAAAAGGCTCGCGGCCACCAGTTGCCCACCCTGATGGTAATACCTGAGATAATGCTGGGTTTACACGTGCATGTTTGTTGTAGCACAAGTTACAACTGACGCGCCACTAAAAATAAACATGCACGTGTAAACATGTACTGGCGTTCAAGTGAAATAATTGCACGCATAGAAAAATAAAGTCAGTTAAATCCAAATTTTGGTCGCGCCAGTGACTATTTTAATTCCAGTTTTATAAAAATATTTACCTTTTTTGCTTAGTCGTACCATTCCAAATGTCAAAAATTTCAAAAAAATGGGACGGAGAATTAATTATAAAATTTTTTGAACTTTGAAAAAACATCTGTGCTTGTGGGATGTATTTTCAAAAACCTAAAAAGATAGGATTGTCGGGGAAGATGCATATAGGGAAATTGGGAATACAATGAACATGAAGGGATTTAAATCGACGGAAGTGAAGAGCAAAAATAAGATCTTTGATGAATGCTTATACTATAGAATTGGCTAAAATTAAAAAAATTAAGAAATCTGGAGCTGAAGTACATAAAACGTAATGAAATGGCAAGAGTTTGGTGCGAAAATGTGTAAACAGTTACTGGCAATACATGTTTACTGGCGTATAGATAGCGCTACAAAAACATGCACGTGTAAGCCCAGCATTACGATAAGATCACGATGTAGATAAGTAAATTAATAATTTTTGTTCTTAATAATTAAAAAAAATGGATATGTGGCATATCGAAGACTGTCTTTAATTAATAATGGAATATCAACCAAAACTAGTTTTATGGAAACCCATAACCAAATTTTAGATTTCTAACAAGCTTGGATTAAGGGGTTGGGGCACAACAAACAATAGTAGGCCCCTGGTGGATAATAGGTTATTTCCGTCTTTTAACTCTTTTTTTAGTTCGTGTACAAAACAAGTACAAAATAGTATATAGTTTTATGGTTTTGTGTTCAGAGAGTAATGTTTTAAAGGTAATTAATACCGATGATATAATTAAAGGATTTGCTTCCCAAAAAGAAAAAAAAAATATTTACATAAATAACATTCTTATTTTTTGTATTAACTGAAACAAGAAATAAATTATTATTATTTTAATATTATTATTAAATTAATATTAAAAAAAAAATTAATTAAATATTAAAAGAGATTTAAAAGAGATATTAACAGAGATATCTGTTTGGAATACATTTTTCATTTATAAAATACGATTTGAATGCAGTTTTATACGTTTCAAAGATTTTCGTGATATATAGTAAAAAATAATTTGAAAGTTCTACTAAACAAAACTGCCTTGCAATTTTTCAAAAATCTCAAAGCAAATGAATCCAAAAAAAGATTATCAAGACACTTCTACGAAAAAATTTGACCTCCAGCTAACTATAAAAGAGAAATATATTTATTACAAGAATTGCAAAACGTGTATAAAAAAAAAAAAAAATAATAATAATAAATAAGAAAACAAACACAATATCAATGCAGATATAGCCATGTTCCACTTTGTGTTGGAATATGTTATGGAAAGTTTCATAAAAATGTATGATGGTTTGAAGTATCACGAAGAATACTTTTTTTATTATATCATAACTTATATATTTGTTATACTCAGTGCTCGAATTAGGGGAATGCGCAGGGGGACGGAGCTCCTCCACTATTTTTTTTTTTTTATTTTTTTGCGTATCCTAACTATATTTTTTCACCAGAACTGGAGGACGCCACGTTCATCCTAATTGATGTCCAAAATAATTTTTATGTGAATTTCAATTTACGTCAATTTGAAAACGAATTTTATGATTTATAATATCAAAACTATTTTCATAATTAAAGATTATATGGTGGCTATGATAAGGAACAACGTCGTCATTTCTGGAAATATATAAATAGTAATGTCTGTGAATTTGGTGTATTATACTTTATACATTGTACGGTTTGTTATTAATATTGGCGAACGACGATATCGGCATTTCGGAAAAAAATAAATGTCCGCACAGTGTCGGGTTAAGAAATTTTCCGCCTGGAGGCAGATACTAAAATGCCGCCCCTCAATATCCTTTGTATCTTTGTACTCATTCTAAAAAAAAATAATGTTACAACAACGTTAAAATTGTTAAATGAATGTATATAAATTTAAAAAAAGTTACATAATGCACCAGTAGCTTTTTGGTTAATAAAGGTTACAGTGCAGTTTTAGTTCAAACATTTTATAAACATTTAAATACAAATTGTAAATTTAATATTAGAAATTTATATTTTTTTTCTAGCTTTCTGTGCCGCAAACTCTTTTATAAGATCATTCCAATTCATACTTTGTAGCACACTATTAGTATTTCATACATTCATTTTAGAACACTTTAAATCTTATGTTTTCGCCATAAAAATTTGCCGCCCGGGGCAGGTACCCCCTTAGCCCCCCCCCCTTAATCCGGCACTGTGTCCGCACCACAACTAATCTTCGGCCGTGGCCCGCACTAAAGAGTAAAAATAGATAAAAACAAAAACCAAATATATGATTATATCATTCGATTTATGAAACTGCCTGATCGCCTACAATTATGTTAATTTTTATTTTATTTTTATTTTTCTATTGTAACATGTAGGATGTTGGTATTGCTATCAAAATATATTATATTTGTAATTAAAATATTTGTTTAGCTAAAATGTGGTATTAAAAATATATGTAAGGTTGCGGAGGGTTGGGGCGAGGGACGAAGCCCCCTACGGGTCTGTGTTAAATAATTGCGCATGTAGAACGCAGTTTTCGAATCGCTGGACTGAGCTCTACTTAATTTTTCCCAATTCGATCACTGTTTATACTCGTATTGATCTAGTTAGATCGTATTTTTAGTTATTTTCTAAGGCAAAATAAATTAACCGAGTTGTGTTTTTTTATTGCTATGTAACTATATTATGGCTACTTCATGTATTAATGTACCTAGATTTTAAGTCGAAAAAATATATAAAAAAAGAAGTTTTTTATTTTAATTGTATATTTTGGTTTTAAAAATATTAAAAATATTGAATAATTTTACGGTACTGCGATAGCAGTAGTGATATACGCATAGAAGAAATTTGTGTGAGGGGGCTTGGGTGTGCTTAGCTCCCCTATTTTTGAAATTAGCATCCCCAAATTTATTTATGTTAATTTACATTTAAATACTCATTACTCATTATATAAAGAAAAACAGAGTTTTTACTGTAGAAATATATAAATTTATTATTTGATAAATAAATAATATTATGCCAATTTAAAATCTATTAAGTTCCTAGAAAAAACTTTTGGACCAGCATTTCTATCTGAAAAAATGTTAAAAAAATAAAATACAAACATCATTATAAAACAAGGGCGGCTCCAGGGGAGGTCCGTGGTCCCTTCCCAAGCCCGTACCGTATTTATAAAAAAATATATATTGTTAACAAAAATTGCATTTTATAATATGTACAATCATACGACACGCACAAGTATGTAGATAGAGCCATAGAGGTATAACGGTTGAAAGGAGTTTCTCCACATTTCGGAGACTAAAAACCTGGCTTCATTCAATGATTGAAGATAGACAGTGGTGTATTCGTAATTTTTTTCTAGGGTATACGCTCAACACATAAACTTTTATTGGTGGGAGGGGGACTAAACCTCTTAAAAAAAATGTTCTAGATACCTAAACTCAAAATTACATAATATGATAGGGACGTGGGATATATCCCCACCAGACTTTTTTCCTAAGAGGTTGGGGGTGTACAAAAATTCAACAAAAGTATTTTTGGGGGATTTGAAGTGGGCGTACGCTCCCTTAGTCCCCTTGGATCCACACTATGGAAGTCTACATTTTAAACTTATCTTTAATTAAATCACAGATATATATGAAACATAATATTTATGTTAATATTTATTTTCATGTACCTAACCTAATGTTTTGTTATGTGTACCTAGAGCGCGAATTTGTATGCACTTAAAAGTATCGAAATATGCCATATAATATGCAGTAAAAATCATGAAAATATGCAAAAAATATACAGTCAAAATCATGAAAATATGTAAAAAATATGCAAAAACTTTTTATTTATTTAAAATTTATAATTCAACTTATAAAAATTAATTACTTAAATACTTAATACAAAAAAATTTAGGGAATTTTCTGAACTTAATTTATTTTTAAAATTGTATTTATTATTAAAATAAATAATCATATGCATTTCAAGTTTATCTTCTGTGAAGCTGTGTCGTTTATCGGTTAACATATTTTTAAAGACTGAAAACGAACCCTCGATGTCAACCGAAATTATTGGGGCATATTTGAAGCAAGTGGTATGTCGATAATCGACTGACACATCAAGAGCGATTAAGTTTACGTCGTTATCGATTATTTATTTTATAACTAAATATATATATATAAATTATTATTTAGTGACTATGAAATTTATTTTTAATTTTTCTACTAGACAAAATATTATTTTATACATTTTTTTTTTAAATTTTCACTTCAATATGCAATAAATTTTGAATTTTGCCAAACTATGCAAAAATATGCAATAAACTCTAAATATGCAAAAATATGCAAAAAAAAAATTCACCATTAGCTTCAAATTATGATGATTCGTGGAGATAACTGACAAAAATCCAAAAATATTGAAAGGAAAAAAAATATGCGATTGCATAGAAATCCGCGCTCTAGTTATGTGTAATAACATTTTAGTATTAATTTAAAATAATTTGCACAAACATGCGACGAATAAATACTATGTGACAAACTAACAACAATAAAATAATTAATAATCAAAATCTATCCAAAACATCGTAAACAGATCAGTTAATATTGTGATACATTTATAAATAGAACTTATAAACTTATAACCAGAACAATTATAATATCCGCTCGACAATACAATATCGCCGCGTCCATCGGTATTAAATTCTGATGTATATAGACCCTCGGCAGTTTCCGACCGTCTTCGCAAATACCCGAAGTCGGGGAAAATTTAATCGAAATTTATGGAGGCACGAGGCTATTTTTGGATAGTGGCTATAGTATATAATAATAATAATAAATTTTATACTGTTGTTGTATAATGTATGCCTTATGGTGATGAAAAATTAGAAGTATGCATATACCCATTATGTACGAAAGATTAGTTAGCGTCAGGGACGGCGCGAGGGGGTGGGCAATAGGGGCAGTTGCCCAGGGCCCCGTGCCTTAAATTATAATTAAGGTCCCGCAGTTCTGATTTAACTGAGCTTAAAATATTTTATTAATATAAATTATAAGGCCCAACATTAATTTTTCTCAGGGCCTCCCAAACTCTAGCACCGTCACTGGTTAGCGTATACCCATGATAGACGAATTTTCTTAAAAGTATACGCATAATCCAAAAAGAAGGATGCGGGTATACGGCGTATACCCGCGTATACCCTCCAATACACCACTGAAGATAGATTATCAGCATTATGTCTAATTAATGTATACTTATCATAAAAAAGAAATTCTAGATTAAATAGATCATATTATTGATATTTTTGTCAATTTTAAAAATAGACAACTTAAATTTGTGTTGTAAAAATTGTTGTTTTCTTTTTGTTATAAGATCAGTGGCGGCTCGTGTATATGTGCACAAGTGCACGTGCACTACCTACTCAAACTCAAAAAAACTGAAAACATAAACCATAATAATACAACAAAATAATACCTGTAGTGTTATTAAGATTATTTTTCAAAATATAAAAATATAAATTCAGAATATTATGAAAATAATATAATATTTAGATGGGGTTTCCGAAGGCCAAACGGGCAGGTGGTTGTCCGCGACGAAACGGTATCAGTGATGTGTTATAGTGGTGCAGTAGTGCACACTATTGGTGTGCACAGTGGCGTGCCGAATATAGGTCTTAATGAAACCCAGGCATCAAGTTAAAAAGGGGTGGGTGGTTGTTGGATAATAATTTGTAAATCACATATTATCGTATATTTTTAGGTAGAGAAATATTGATATATGAATTCTGAATAAGATGAATTTAATTAAGGGTGGATGGGTGGTTATTTAGAATTTGTAATTGGTATCAAAAAAATTTTTATCTCGGCACGCCACTGAGTGTGCACAATTGTACAATGTAAAAATTAAAACAAGTCGAAACACGCAACATGCGTTGATGTGCACTTTCGTTTCTGTGCACATAACCACTTAAATTGTTTTCAGTGAATTATTTTCTGTCGGCGCACTCTTGCGCGTTGGCATCGGCATTATGATTTATTTTTACTCACATTTGTTTATTATATTCCGATTATTAGTTGATACTGTTAGTCATTATCTTAAATTCAAAACAACAATTATGTTTCTGTTTACTATCGACCACTGACGTTAACGTATATTATTATTCGTGTAACTAACGAACAGCAATTCATTTATATTTATATATATATAGATAATTATGTTACATGTACCTATACCTATGTTAAAATTAATATTTTTTTTACCAACCTACATATCTTACAAATTATTTGTGTACCAACTTATGTGAACCTCATGAGCCGCCACTGTATAAGATTTTGTAAAATTATAACTTGGCCCCCCCTAACCAAGGTTTTGGAGCCGCCTCTGTTATAAAACCATCATGTTCTTCGCTTCACTCAGAATGTGATGAAACATTTGTGTTTACAGATGGGTTATATGCGCAATAAAAATATAAAATCAAAGTGAACAATTTAAATTTAGAAATATTCAAATATTTACCAAATATTTTAATAACTGTTGAATTGTATGGATTGCGGGTGTATATGACCATTAAGAAACAGGAAGAGATAGAAGGGCTTTAGAAACCCCAGTTTTTAAATTGAAATTGCGCCCCTGGATATACGTATTTGATATTACCATGTAGGTAGACAGTACTGCTATAGCAGTGGTCAAAAATCACTTTTGCGTTTCTGAAGGAACTTAAGAAAAAAAAACCAAAATTCAGAATGTCCATCAATGTGTTAACTCAGTCGACTGTTCCGCAGGACTGTGGGTGGGCAACACTGCAACATTTGCATTCCCAACACCGTTTTGCATCGTTTGGTGTTCCATGATTACAGAAAAAAATGTATGCGTTATCAAAATGTAGTGGGCTCTTAACAGTGATCGGCGTTCGGCAGCATTAATTTATTACCGCATTGGAGTGCACAACGCCATTTCGAGGTAGATGTGATTCACTGAATAATTAATATAATTATTACACTTATCGGCTATAGTTAACAGCTGTATTTTCTACTCATGCACTAAAACAGTTAACTAACAACGTTTCTTCTATTATTTTTACCGTTTTGGTGAAAAATTCACAGAATTCTTTTGTTTTCACACAGTGTATTATTTAAAGAATCCGCTGCATATTAAACACACCTAAGGTTAGTGATTTTTGCTAATTTACTAACGTTTTGATGTACAAAATTATTGTTACAGACAATTTGATACAATTTAAAATCCTTCATAAATGTTTTTTTCTGATTAATTTTAAATTCTAATATAATTAAACCATAAATGTATTGATGTATAACAAGTATAAACTCCCGATAAAATTAACACAAGTGATTGATGTTAGTTTAGTCTTCAATTGATTATAAATATTTTTAAAGTTGGTATTCAATGATTTCTTAAAATTTCATCAAATATAGAATCTATGACATTTAATTGTATAATTTATAATTATTGAATATAATCAATGACTTTTCTTTATTATTTAATTGTTGTTTTTAAGAAGATTAATTTAATAAAACTAAGTGTTTTACTTTATAAAACATTGCATTGTAAGTTTCATGAATGTTATAATAACTTAAATTTGATTTGATTTTTTATCCAGGTATTAGTCGCGCTATGGTCAAAATGATTGGACTTTTTTTACATTTTTAATAAAACATTTATGTTTTATATTTTAACCATTGATACTCGGTATACCTTTCAATAATGTTATTAAAAATGATATTATAATATTCTAATTATATTTAATTTTGTGTATATAGAATAACATGTAAAAAAAGTGCGGTCATTTTGACCATAGTGCGACTAACGCCGGATTGAAAGGCATAATCTTATTCAGTTATAATACATTATTTGATCATTTATGATAGTACAACCTATGCTGGATCAGCTAGTAATAGTATTATTTTGTATCCTAGTCATTCGTAAAAAAAAAGGTTAAATAAATGTATCTGTTACTTAAATACTTATATGTTATTCCACTACATTTTTAAAAATTAACTTATGTGTTAGTTTTTAACTATTTGGTTATAAAACAATCCTAGTGTTTGTTCTATTTTTAATAATTTATCAGATACATAGTTCCTTTATATATATATATATTTTTCATTCCTTCCTTTTTATAACTTTTTTTTTACTTGATTGATTTTACTATTTTTAAATATTATTCAGCAATTGATTTAATATGCTGTTTTGACCAGCAACTCTATATATGGGTAGCTAACTTAATTATTATTTTTATTTTCAATAAAGTTTTTTTGTATAATAAAGTTAATCCTATCTACAATTATATTGACAATGTTTACTAATGTTAATTCAGTTAAATCAGCTTTATCTGTGAGACATTGCTAAAAACTGGATAAACTATTCAACTATTAATTATTTTAATTATATTTTAAAATTATTGAGTAACGAAAAAAGTTCTTTATTTAAGAATGAGAAAAGGAACTAGTTTCTATTAAAAATAATTAACATTAATTAGTTCCTTTTTTTAAAGAAAATGTCTAAGAACTCTATATTATAAACATTAATCCTTTGTATTATTTTAAAATTGAAATTAATTACATTTTTTCCTTATTAATTATAATTTTTAATTTTACTTATATTATAGTTCTAAAGAGTATAATACTACCTTTGCAAACCAAGTAAAAATGTTGAAATTTAAATATAAATCTAACAAAAAATCAAAGACCTAAGAAAATAATAGTTTTACTTAACATTTTTAGGTACTTATTAATAGTTTAATGATTAAATCATAAAAGATTCAAATTGTAAATATTTCGTATTTTATTTAAATAAAAAAAAATATATATATATAAAAAAAAATTTTAAATCATTTTTATGAAGATATTTAACTATGAATATATATTTGAGTGTATTCAATTTTTTTATATACGGTAACACTGCATAAACGTTCTAGCTTCTATCATGTACCTTATTATCAATACAATTCTAATTTCTAATTATGGTAAAAAGACTTATCAATTGTTATTATTTATTACGCAGGTCTCGTATTTTGTTTTTGGAGATTAAGTACTATTATATAGTTGTAATGTTCTACTGCTTTATAATTTGTTTCCTTTAAAATGTTTGTTGTCTATTGATTAGTTTTAAATGCTACAAATGTGTTATAATTACTTAATAGATTAAATTTAGTAATGATAATTTAATTGATAAATTTTATCTATAGTTATTTGGTTCTTTAATTTTTATTCTTGTCAATGTCTCTTAAGGATACAATGGCCAACGTACAGCAAAATTCCAATGGGTCTAATTTCAATGATTACAATGATGTTAATTTGACAATACGGATTTTATTTCATGGTCGAGTATGTATTTTAAGTACATTTTAATTGTTATCTCTCTTAAAAATTAGTTCTTTGTTTAAATATTAATATTTTTTAATATTATTATGTTTTATAATTTATTGCTCTATAAAAATTAAAAACAAAATAACAAGTTTTTTTATAACTTAATTTTTTTTATATTTTTTCTCATTTTTTGAGTATTTTTATATTTTATTGGAAATAATTTACTCAATTTATAATTATTTTTTTGTTATATTTGGTATTTTTTATACATATTGATAGTTAAATTATAAATTGTATTAAGACGTATATAGATTTATTATAAAACTGTTTTAATTTTATAATAATCAATTACAGTGTTATGATCATTTATGTAAACAATTTTTTCTTAATTTTTAGGAAGTTGGAAATGTGATTGGTAAGGGAGGTGAGACTGTAAAAAATATAAGAGATCAAGTAATTTGTATTAACATTTTTGTATTATTTATTGTATTACAAATATTATTATATATTTATTTAGTCTGGGGCTAGAGTTTTAATTTCTGATGGTTCAACTCCAGAACGTATTGTTACTATTACTGGAACTACAAATGCTATTTGTAAGGCTACTGAACTTATTGGATTAAAAGTTGAAGAAGTAAGAATTTTATTAAATACCGTAAATAGTTATTATTTATTTTTTATTTTTAGTTTTTTGAAAGACAAAATGGTGATTGGAATGGTCCTAAGGCACCATTAACTTTTAAGTTAATTGTGCCAGCATCTCAATGTGGCTTTATCATTGGGAAAGGAGGATGCAAAATAAAAGAAATTAGAGAATCAAGTGGTGCTGCTATACAAGTAGCATCTGATATGTTGCCAAATTCAACTGAACGTCTTGTTTCAATTACTGGTACTACAAACACCATATCACAATGTGTTTATCAAGTGTGCAATGTATTATTAGATGTAATAACATTTTAATTTATAATAATATAAATTAAATCTTAATTACATTTTCATGATATAATTTTTAATTTTTAGTCTCCACCACGTAGTGCCACTATTCCCTATGATCCTCGTAGTAAAACTTCAGGATTTGCTAGTAGTGCAGTTGGTAACGATGTAAGTTAGTTCATATTGGTTTTAAATAATTAACAATAATTCTTTCAATTTTATTACTAAGTTAAAAATTATTTTAGTTTGGGAGACAACGCACTAATCCTTTAGCCAGTCTTGCAGCTCTTGGTTTAGGAACTGCGTCTACAGGTGGTATCAATCCAGCTGGTATGTATATGATAATAAAATTGATTTAATTACATTAATTTTTAAAGAGCAGTAAATAATATATAATGTTATAATTTGAGTAAAAATTGTATTTAATAATACTTATATAGTTCATATACAGTAGATACTATTTAATGTGGACATGTTGGGATCAGTTTCTTTTGCTCATATTAAGTGGTTGTCCATAAAAACCGAAATAAATAGAAAAAAGACAATAAAGTCTTAAAGTTTTCAATTTTAAAATGAGTGCATTTCATGTTACATTTCTACCATCAAATTTAAAAAATATTGCTAAATAAAATACATAAGAGTTCATACTAATAAATTGTATACCTTATGCACATGTTTAAATTTAATATTGTCTCTTCCTAAACTTACTAAATCGACTAACAGTAGCTATAAATTGCTTGTTTTCTGGGCTAAAACTTTAGCTTAGGCTTTCAACATGGGTTCAGAAATGTAAAAACCAAGGTTTGTTGTGAATGAAAATTGTTTCTCACTACATATTTAGTTTGAATTGAAAGTTTCTTGTTAAATGTTTTTTACCTTGGAAAGTTTGGGATTTTTGATTTTGGAATACATGAATGTTCAGCTATTAGACATTGTAAAGATCCTGACTAGAGTATCATTACTAACTTAAAGATCTTTTTGAAAAATGTGTAGATGCTGAAATTATGTTATAATAAAAAATAAACTGCCTCCTAAACCTAATTAAGTTTCCATTAAGTGGTGTCTTTTAGCTTTGTTAATATGTATTAGAATTGGGACTAAACTATAATGCTCATATAACCAATAGTAACATTAAGTGAAATCCACTGTATACTTAGATAGTAAGTATTTAAACACTGCCATATCCTAATTAGAAATAAATCTGGATGTGAATTCCTGAAAAATTCAGAAATTTTAACTTCTATTAAGTAACTAAATTGTACTAAAAAGTAAATAAATATTTTAGTACAAGTTGTTATAACATTTCAAAGCATTTTAATTGAAAATCAAATAATTGTTCCATAGTTATAGCCTATGTACAATTTTAGGAAAGCTTGTCCAATAGATTTATTGGCTAATTAATAAATTAGATAATTTTTTATCTTTTATTACGGTATTTATTCAATTGCACTAAATGTGCTATTACTGCAGATAATATTTATGTAATCTGTACAATTACAATAATGAAATGTATTAGTAAATTATGGTATTAGATACGCTCTGACATCTTTCTATACTATTTTATTAGCTGAAATGATAAAAATAATTATTCGATTTTCAATATTGATACTTCATATTTTCATAATAACTTCTATTACAAAATAGCTTTTGTCATTATATAGAAATTTAAATTCCAGAATTTATTTTTCCAGTTTATATATAAATTTTATAAAGTGATATAATTATAGAAATATAAAAATTTGACTTTGTATTTTATAATATAACCTGTTAAATTGTAATAAAACAAAAAACATTTAAAAATGATTGAACAAATTCAGTTCAGTATTTTACCCCCATCTTATGACTTATGTTAATTTGATTAAAAATGTATTTTAGCTTTGGCTGCGTTAGCTGGAAGTCAATTGAGAACAGGCAATCGTCAAAATCGTAATGGTGGAGATCACAAAAATCAAAATTCTAATTCCAACACTGAAACTGTATCTATGACTGTACCTAATGATTTGATTGGTTGTGTTATTGGTAGGAGAGGAAGTAAAATAGCAGAAATTCGGTAAGGTTTTACTAAATTATATTGAGTGTACAACACAATGGTACTAGTATCTACATAGATTTGTTATTGAATAGGATGTATTATAGTACATAACTGAAACGCTTATCTAGGTGTTCCTAAAATAAGTGATTTTGAAGGGGTTTTTTTTAGTTATTGTTTTTATTGGTTCCACTGATTTAATAGTATTAATTTAAAGTATTCATAATTAAGGTAAAATTTGTTTGTAATAACATTGCAAATTATGCATTTAAGTTTATTGAAGTATGATATGCATGAATTGATAAAAATAAAATATAAAGAAATATATTTCAAAGTTTTATTAAAAATTTATATTTAATGTATTTAATAATTTTTCATTGTTAACAATAAATTAGTTTTAATACACACACACACATATACACACATAAACAATATAAATTAGAGCTCTTAATACACGTGAATTCACGGAATTCATGTGTTACGTGTAAAATCCAAAATAAAAACGTATATCCTTAACTTAATACTGTACTATTAATATTTTATTAAAACTTCAAGTGTATAACATAAAATTACTAATTTTACCATTGTAAAAATGGATATATATTTTGGATAAACATGTATTTCACATGTACACGTGAATTCCGTGACACGTGTTTTAAGAGCTTTAATATAAATATATAAAGTAAAGTCTTGGTGATCTGATCATTCAGAAATCTGGTACCTCCAGTAATCCGGCTGTATTAATCTATTTTTATTCGACGAATAATCATAAAATTACTCTTGTCAATGATATTTAAATCTTCGGTAGAAGGAGTAGCTATTCAACAATAATTCACTCCACCACAGTAGATGCAAGTTATAATTGGGTGTTTATATCGACTACAAAAAAGTCTTAAAAGCACTATTTCAAACAAAAACAAATCGATCATTTTTTTTAAACCTGTCCCATCAAAAGATTAATTAAACAGAATATGTGTGTATTATTTATGTGCTGCAATAAAACTAAATAAGGTTATTTATTTTTTAATATGAATAAAAAAGTAAAATTCAATAAGTAGAAATGCATTTTTATTTGAGCCCCATTAATCTGCTGTTTTCGTTAATCTTGCAGTAGCGTGGTTGGATATTTGTTGGATTACTGAGATTCTACTGTACTGTATGTTCTAAGCTTTCTTTCTAAGATAGCTAATTTAGTGGTATATGGCATATTACAATACAAACAAAATTTTATACTTAATACAATTTATTTCTGAATAATGCTTGTACCAATTATAGCTATTTATGACGAAAATGTTGCAATATAATGCATATAATTGTATATGAAACCAAAGTTTTAGTTATTAGTTTCATCAATTAATTAATATTAAGTAGAATGTTTTTATTTGTTGTACATTTACTTCAATTTCTGAAGTATATTATGCATTAATGGAATTATATAAGTGTTTTCTGAACATATATCTTAGTTTTTATTAGGTTACATTTATTTACATTATTAAAATAAATAATAAAGACTATATTAAATTATATGTATATGTATTTTATGTAGACAAATAAGTGGTGCTTTAGTTCATATTGCTAAAGGTGATGGAACTCATGAAAATGGTGAGAATGAAGATCGACATATAACAATTACAGGGAATAAAGATTCTATTGCGGTTGCCAAGTACTTAATTGAAATGAGGTACAACTTTATTTTTATGTTGTAGACAATATTCGTGGAAACATAATTGAGAATGAATCCTAGTGTTACCATTATATCCCTCGTATTGCAATTTTTGTCCTTTTTTATCACTAATCCCAATTTCTTCTCTAGTGTGGAACTGCAGAAAGCCAATCTTGAGGGGGCTAACTCATCCTCTAGTCCTGATGATGGGTCCAGCTCAACCTTGCCTACTCCTCCGACAGTGGCCGCATCTCCTTTGTCGTCCGCCATCCCATTGGCTCAACTATTTGCCAAGCCGGGCGCCATTAATGCCTTATCCAGCTTATCTGCTCTTGGCGGCCTAACCGACCTCTTGGGAGCCTTATCTGGCGCCAATCAATCCCCTCCAATTCAGACCACGGGTGTTCATCGCCCGAAAAATTATTTCCAGAGAAACCGCAGCCCTTCAGGCGACAAAACCAAAGCGGACAGGACCAAGTTTGCTCCTTACTGAATGCTAATTGATCCCAAATCCGCTAATTATTCATATTCATACTTGTGTTTAATCCTACCCATCTTCATTTCTTATTTTTAAGTATTTTTTTTAAAAGTTATTTAGCATAATCATTCTTAAAAAAAAAAAAAAACAATCTTGTTTTTGAAAGCCTGAAAGAAATTTGATCTTTTATTTGTTATCCATTTGTTTTTAATATAATTACCGTGACTTTGTTTTAGGATTTAAACTTAAATATTTAGTTTACATAACCAATTTATTTTATGGGTGGAATTATTGCATTTTAAGGTTTTAATTTATAATTTTTAATTAATATATTATATTGTGTCCAATTTATTATATTTCACATTGTAGTCTTAGATTGTTTCCAATTACTACCTAGCCTGTATCTTTAGTTCTTACATTTTATTTTTGTAGATCTTATTCATAATATATCTTGTATTCCTTATTTTATTTATTTATTTCTTAATCTTTTAATTTATTATTAATGACTCCAATATATAATAGCTTGATTTACTTGATCTTATATTTTTATAATTAATCAATGTTTTCTTGGGTATATAATTTTTCAAGTAAAATATTTTATAATTTTACAACATTGAGTCATTAAATGAGTGAAATGCACATAATTTATCCAAAACTTGTAATCTTTTTTTAAATAAGAAAATGAACTGTCTTTTTATTTTATTGATAAAATGTATTATTTGAAATTCATCTCTTTTTTTTGAATCTGATGAATTAGATATAATGTAATGTAGAATTTTGGAGTGTCTTTGGCTTACATAAAAATTTAATTGAATAAAGATAGAGATTTAATTAATATTAATTTAGGAAACAGATAGTTGGTAACATTTTTAAATATAAATAATGGAAGTTAATTTCATGACAGCCCTATCTAAGTAATATTTTATTTTTTTGTATTTTATTATCTTAAAAAACCATAATCTATTCAATTAAAATATAACCATTTGTTGTTTAAATTGTAAAAACTATTAAATGATGGTTAGGTTATAAACCAGGAACAGCAAAAATAAATGTTTATAAAAGGTTGATGAAAATAAAATAAAAATATGTTTTCTATTTTTTTATCTTAATATATCTGTTTAACTTAAAACTAATTACTTTGTATTCATAAATTGAAAATTTATTGGAATGAAAGAGTAACATAGATTAGTATATTACATTATAAATTGTAATGTGTTGATTCTAGTTTTAAATTTACATTAATTATAAAATTAAACAAAATTTATTATACTACTGTATGTTATCTCTCTCTTGTATGTACAGTTAATTTAAATAATTAAATGTCTAGTTTAGTTTAAAATTACTGGTCATTATCACTTTGATCCCTCCTTGTGGTCTAACTTTATTGAATAAAGATTTTGATAATACTAACCATGTACCTATATATTGAAAATTATTGATAATATGCTATAATACTTTGTAATGTATTATTATATAATTTACAAATAATTATGACTTTTGTCATTCTTTATTCATGAATAATATATTTGCTTATTCATTGATGAAGAACATTTTTTTTATTATCTGAAATCAATTTACCTAAATATGTATCTGAAGTACACATTTAATAGGTAATTTTAATGATTATTTTAATTTTGGTTTTTTTTTTTTTTTTTACTAAATAAATATTATTTTCCTTTTATTTTGCTAATTCAATCTGTTATCATAATTATTCTATTGAGCTGTTTCACATTTATGGCTCCATTTTATATTAACTAATATTTTTATTTATTTATTTTTAGAAATCTTGGTCGAGCTATCGATGTGTTTTGAATGTAAGTATCAAAATATCATCGTATCTCCCAATTATAAATCAAATACATATTATTTTTCATGGCTTTTATTTTATGAATTACATTAATTTTTTAACTACTAAAAGTATTAATTTATAAATAGTTGAAATGTACATTTAATTAATAGAAACATTTTTTTTCTATTGAGAAATCTTTAACATTTTTATAGTAAAAGTGAATAATAAAGTAACACGAGGTTCCTTTAAATTGAACTTTTGACTGTTTAAGTATAAAATTAAATCGCCATTAAAACATAGTGTGTTAAAATAATATAAATATCACAATTTAAGTATTTTATGAATCCAGAATATATAGCTATAGCTATTAATTACTGAAAAAAATAAATATATTCTTGAAAATTAATTAAATAATTCCTTCCCTAAATAAATATCTATAGTATTATTAATTAAAATATAGAAGTGGCTATATATTTTTTACCAATTTATTTCATCAAGTCTTATAACAGTAACTTTGAATAGTAATTTAAATTTTTTATTCAATAATTAATATGACAAATTTTTTAATTATTTAGTACCAATTTAAAATTATATTCTAAAATATTAGTAATAATATGATGAATCTTAAATTAAATTTATTGTGTACTGCTTTTTGCTACATACAATTATTTGTTATTAATCTAATTACTTTCTATTTAATTTGTAGGTGTTAATTGTTATTTATCTTGTGTGACAACAACTAGAGCTGCCTTTTGTTTATTTTCCAAAAAAAAAATAAATTAAATAACTACAAACTGGTTCATTCGGCATTGATATAAAAATGTATTTTTTATATGATTGTATATCACGTGAGATTTTTTTTTAATATTATTATTTAGCAATATAACTATTATCTATATTGATGTATATTTTTAGGAAATATGAATTGAATTCCGTGGAAATGTACTGTCTATTTCATTGATAAAGTATATTTGGAGTATATTATTATAAATTGCATTTATAATTTCATCAGAACAAAGTGGATACTAAAATGTGAAATTTGCATTTTATACTCAACACTGGTTATTGTGATTTTGTTAAATTGTCAAATAAGTTAACATGACTAGAATAATTTGATTATTTTTTTAAATGCATTTATTATTGTTATATGGATGTAATAAAATGTACTAAAATATTGTTTGGTAAAAAATATTGAATATGTAATAATTATTTACCTGGCTCTTAACTATCTTTTTTTTTTTTATTAAAAATATAATATTTACAATCTGTATATTTTTTGCACAGTGAGCAAATTTGTGGACACAATATAGCATATAAAAAACAAACAAGAAGGAAAGCAATCCGGTGATATGACCCTATATTTGATTAGGATAAAATGCCTAGGTCAGGAGATCGTGGCACCAGCATCTTTTAAACTGATGAGGAGGGTAATTGAATAAGGGGACTTATTAATAGTTTGAATTCCGTTAGGAAGAAAACTGAACAGCGATGGTGTCTGGAGAGACATTAGTTGGTATGTGAGTTTCTCCTGCTTTATTGGAGTTTTTGTGCGTTTTGGGGGAGTTGAGGAAATAATTTTTCATCAAATATGTTTGGTATGACAGTTCGAGTCTAGTTCCTACTGTTTTACAATATTTTACATTTTTTTGGTAGCCAAAAATATGTAACAAGAAATTCACAAAAATGTTTTATAACCGTTGCAAATAATTTATTTCAACAAATATCCATTAAATTATTAATGGATAATATATTTTGGTATTCGTTATTCAGAAAGTAATGTTTAAGCTTCAAAAATGAATCGGCCTTAATGTTGATTATGTAGAAAAATAATACCATGTTTGAACACATCTTGTAAATTTTATAAATATTATTTATTTATATATTTTTCATATATATATATATATTATTTATTTATATATTTTTATATTTTTAACATGTTTTGTAACCTTATTTTCTTAACGTCTCTTATAATATTAAACCTTAGATTCATATTATTGCATCGAATTCTCTGATTTTTATATAAATAGATAAAACAAACATTAATATTATAACAATATTTTGTATTTTATTAAGATAATTATTTAAGTAGATAACTACAATAATGAGCAAGCGTAATCGCGATGTACGTGATATCTTGAACGATAAATGTAACCAAATCACAAGGGTGTATTTGAGGGGGGGAGCGGACATTCCCCCCCTCATGGCTCGTATTTTTGTTGACTATAATACATTGATTTACTCGAAAAATGTAATGTATAAATAATTAAGAATATAAATTACTAGTCTATCATTATAACAGAAACATGAACTGTAAATTATTTTTAAGTTTGTATTGAAGGAAAATTAGTTTCGCCCTCCTCCCTCATGGTCTCAATTCAAATACGCCCTTGCCAAATCGAGCATTGAAGTCATTGGATGGCGATGTAAAAAGATGTCTTCAACTCGTCTTCTACACTTAATACCTATAATATACGCTTATATTTCGATTTTATTTTAAATATGTGTGGTCCACACATTATTGCTGTATTACAGTCTGTCATATATAATAGTATATATGCGCTGTACTTACTGCGCTGTACGATATAATATTACATTACTTAAGTTCGATGTTGGTGGGTTTGATCTGATCAAGCCCAGTTCTAGTGTTTAAACAAATAGGTGAAATTTAGTTTTTGCCGCCCCTTACGTGTAAATATTTTATCAAATATTTTTTTTTTATGCCTAAAAATTGTCAAGGAAAAATGCCGTCCTAGGCGTGGGCCTATGTCGCCTACCCTTTGAGCCGGGCCTGGATGTGATGTACGTTATACGATCAATGATGTTTGAAATATCCGGTTAAATCTGAAATATTCAAGTCATTTCAACTTTTGAAAGGGTGGGGCAACTGATTAAATTTGCCGACTTTATAATATTTAAAAAATTATGATTACCTATATATTTAATATGATAATATATAATTTATAATATAAAGTAAAATTGTTGGTAATATTTAAATTACGTGGATTCTTAATATTTATGTTTTTTTTTTTTTTTAATCTAATGCCGGATACCCTTAAAATCGACTTTGGTGTAGTTATTTTTAACACCTGTTTGTGTTTTGATAATTACGCTTGTATTTTATTTGAATTTCATTTAGTATGGACCAGGCGCGGATCCAGCCTACCTTAACGGGGGGGGGGGGGATTATAAATAAGTATACATATTTAGATACCTACTGCTAAATACGAGTATATTATATTATATTATTATTATATATATATATATATATATATATATATATATATATATATAAATAGTTATAAATGCAATAGTACATAATGCAATTCCTGATTATTTATAAATTTATAATGAATACTTTTTTTTGGATGGTAAAGACTACTCACTTGAATCCACTGCAATTCGATTTTTATTTTCCTCAGTTGTTCGATCATCATTTTCCACAGTACTTGTACTAAATGATGTTTTTGTTCAATAAACGAATAAAATGAAATAATTACAGTATAACAACTTACAACTATAATACAAACGTCACCAATTAAATTAAAAGAATAAATCGCGGTCACTTTTAACGGCGTATTACGAGAAATATAATTTCGATTATTAAGGAAATGATATGTAATACAAGTACGCGTGTATATATACGGTTGTCAAACCAAAGACTAAAAAATGTCTAATCTAATGTCAACAGTCAACACAACAATTATTACTATTATAGGTACTGCTAGAAATAAACTGATATCTATATTATAAATATGAATATTTCAGGCAGTCAGGAATAAGGAAGATTTTAATATCTGTAAACAAAATAAACATGGAATCTCATACTATTTTTAGAACAAAACTCTATGAGTCGGTTGGGCTGGCCGGCTGGTGGTTGTCGTCGCTCATACGGTCGCAATAATATTGTTGTTATCGACACTTCATATATTTGTTATAAAAAAAAAAAAGACGAAAATTTGTGACAATAACAATTAACAATACATTAGAATGGTATAACACAAAATAATGTAATTTAATAGTATAACAAATTAGATACAACACATTTTGATACGGCTGACGGGGGGGGGGGGGGGGGGGGC
>NW_020272797.1:1157712-1199086 GCF_003268045.1 Sipha flava | reverse complement strand
GGGGGGGGGGGGGGGGGGGGGGGGGGGGGGGGGGGCGTCTGCCCCTACCGCTCCCCTGGATCCGCGCCTGGTATGGACCCGACAAAAAGTCCAATTCAGTATTCACAGCCATGCGTTATTTGATTTCGTTATAAAATGATCACATTAAAAAAAATTTGATTTGTGTATCTCATATATAATCAATTCCTTAAAGACGGATTCAGAGGGGGGGGGGGGCGATTGCACTTTCGCTCCCCTAAAATACGCCCATGCAATAGACTATCAATAAAATATATTTTCGGAACAAAACATTTAAGAATTAGTAATGAATAATGATGATAAACAAAGAATATGAAACGTTTCAATTTACCCAATTAAATAATAACATTAAAGATAGTAAATATTAATTTATTTACTTATCCTATAGGCTATAAGTTATCTATCAATAGGTTTAATGGAATAATAATATAAATCTAATGAAATAAATACTTATAATTTTATATTTGTATATTTAATACTTTACAGAACTTATAAAAACATACAATTGTATCTCAAATATAATATGGTACCTACCGTAGTTTGTGGTGAATAGGAACGATTTTAACGGTTTTTTTTTTATAGCTTATGAGCTCAATTTATATGGTATCGATATCACGAAAACTGTTTTATAAGATCACATACATAGAAATATATAATATACCCAAAATAAAGTTTATAAAGTTCGCGTAATAACGATTGTCATAAACCGGGGAGGAGCCATTGTTTCCCAACTTTTAATAAACCGTGGACGTGTATTTAAAAGAGAATATTATTTGATTTCTGAGTACAACACAAATCACAATTTTATTTTATTTTTCCCAAATTCATCAACAAATTTTTCAGCTAAATGAAGTTCTTCGATTTTTTTTCTGTGTAAAATTAACATATATAATCCGGATAAACGATTTTCACACATTGTTGAACGTAACTAGCTATAAATATTAATAAACCTTGGTACCAATTATGATTTTTGGGATTTTGGGATATTTAATTTGGATATAATTATTTTAAATAGCTGGAAAGCTAAGGGGAGATTTATCCCCCCTGTACCTCTTTGCGGGTGCCCTTGATTATGTTACGTGTATGAGAGCGTATATAGTATATATCTTTAAAAGTACCTGTATTTATTTTTATTTTTCGTTTCATAATTTAGTCGTAATACGTGTGCACGCATGATGGTCAGTACTATATTTCATTTTAATAATAACAACGATATAATTACCGGTCCCAAGGGTTAGTTTTTTTGAACGGCCGTAAAAAAAAAAAAAAAAAAACGAAGGAAATAATGTAATAACCAGAAGAGAGATATATTTTTACTGACGGCACAAGATAACCGCCGTCGGAGTAAGGAGTGGGGCAACGGCGGTGGCCGTCAAAGATCGAAGTGCATCTCCGCGGTTCGAAGAATGTACGAGGAGAAAAAAAAAATACGATGATGACGATTTTATTTCGGGATAACAGCACCACCTACCTCGCGTATTATATTATAGAACAGCTACGCGTTTAAGTCTCGGGAATGTAAATTACCATTAACCGGGGACCAGTCCTGAATCAGTTTCCACTCCCCCACGCCTTGTTAAAATAATAATCATAATGTATTCCTGCGGTTCGGCGTAGTACTCTCGTATAATATTATTTTAAAATTATTATCATTATCATTATTATTACTACACGATATTCTAAGGCCGCCGCGTTCCCGCGATGCTACGGCGCGTCCTATACCTACGTGTACCGCGTTGCTCGGTCAGACGCCCCGAGGACCGGAACGGGAGTTTTCCGATATTATATTATTGCGATCGGACCAGAGAGACGCGTCAGTCCGCGTGTGTTTTTTACTCGTTTTATCGGGCAGACGTAGGGCACGGTCTTATGAAGTGTACACGATGGACTGTATAATGCATACGAGCACCTGCACGTTATCGGACAAGACAATTTTTCTTATAATCGATTCGTCCTGCCCTTGGAGTGTAAGAGAGGAGGGGTAATTATAGAGACGAGACGACCAGGACCAGGATCACGGACTTTTCGAAAATATATCTTTATGATCTGAAAGCCGTTAAATTCATCCGTAGGAATGACCATCATTAAATGCATTTATGACCTATATATGCTTAGTTGACCTAACCCAACCAGATAAAGCAACCATAAAATGTTTTCAAACAGTTAAGACTCGAAAACATGAAAAAATGACGTAAGAAAATAATTCAATTTGACAATAACAAATGTCAAATAAAAATAACATTCTACAGAAATAAATCAACAAATTTGCTATTTTTTACTGTTAGTAGCGACTAACTGTATATTGGCTATAGCATCACGTAATAATAAGTAGTTTTTTAGTATTCATTACGAAGGTATAAAACCTATAAAGTTTCTTTTTATAGCATATACATTATACTCTATAAATATTGTAGATTTGTGTGATACATGTAATTATATAATTTACTAAAAAGTTAGTCAGTCATTTTGAATTTCAGTACTGGTTAAGTACATAACTGAGTATTAATGTATTATTTGTATAGCTTAAATATACCAGATATATTACTTTTTTTTTTCCTTCAAAGTGTAAACTAGGATTTTGGACAACTGCTATAAAAACAGCAATTAAGTATTGAAATTTCAGATAAGAACTTTTTTCCTTAATCAGTGTTTGATGTAAAATTGTGCTAAAAGCATGTTTTCCAAATAGATATGACTAGAGCTCGGATGTTTATGACTTGGCATATTTTTTTCGTGTAACCAGAATTATACTTTAATATGATACAAATTCGGTTCATGAAATCTTGATTGCAAATATGCAAACTAATTTTGCTAATTTTTTCAAATTTGACATTTATGAGCATATAAATGCATATATCGATTGTTTCTAGATTAAGTAGTAAATATTTTTTAAATTATAAGTATAATATGAAAAATTGTCCATATAATTATAAATTATTAATCATTACTGTTAATTGCATTACTTGACATTACTGTAATTTTCAGTCTAAAAAAATTTCTTGTTGGATGGTCGAAGGTCCTTCAAATTTGGAAATATCACCAAAATTATTATTGTACAGTGCAATCCTGATAATTAAAGTGCATAACCTATGGACAATTTAATTTTAATAAATCGAAAACAAACTTATATTTTTTTCCATATATATTAGCTGTGTTTTTTGTATTAAAGTAATTTTAAATACACATTCAAAACGTTTTTTGAATTAATACTAACTATTTTTTTTGCATATATTTGTTGAAAAAATAGGTATATTTAATATATTTTATGGCATATAATTGCATATTTTGACATTTTATAATGCATATTTTTATGAAATTTTGGTCATTAACATCCAAGCTCTAGATAGGACTAATGATTTACTGTATCGTGGTCACCGCAAAAGTTTTTATAACAATTAATATTTTACAAACGATTCATAATGATTTTCGAATAAAGTGTATACACGACCGTCGTCCTCACTCGCTGTTCGTATATTTTACCCTGTTTAGATGATTAAACTTCAGTGTAAAACTTGAAACATTTGCTTTAACTTAGGTTTATGAATTAAATTATTATTTGATATACAATATATATATATACATACTATGCGGTGTATATATATATTTATTTTATATTAAATTAAAGTAAATTCAATTTAAGAAATTAAGAATGCAAATTTATGAAAATCAAATTAAAATGACTATAAGTTTTTCGTGTAAAAAATACCTGCAATCAGGGAATATGATTCTTGAAAATAAAATTTAAACCGCGGCGTATTTAATTTAAATCGATTCATCTTAGAAAACCACATAACATTCAGTTGCTCCTTTACGGTTCGTCGGAACATTGACGATTGATAGGTGCCGTACATATCGTTCAATATTTTCACGGTTTTCGAGCTCGTCCAAATGTCCCAGCCGGACACGGTCACATTGTTTTGGACGAGAACCTCTGTCACGTCCAGTCCGATACCTCTTTTGCCTTTGGTGATCACTAGGGCTTGAATTTCAATGTATTTGCATCTTTTGTTTGAAATGTCTTACACGATGTTTTTCAAACTACAAATATATTTCAAGTATTCCATGTTGTAACTAAGAAATTATTTTGGGACATTTTTTAAATTTTTAGCGGATTTTATACTTATTGACGTTTTTAATGCCTTATTTTAATCTATTATGACATTTTTGACCTATTTATTGTAATATGGCTAAAAAAATTGACTTATTGAAATAAAAATTGTATTGCGTAATATGAATCATTTTCATTTTGAACAATATAACATCAGACAATCTGGTTTTTTACTTTTTACTTTTACTTATCTAATTTTTTACTTGTTATTATTTTTTATATTTACAAAATCATAAATTTTAAAATGTTAAATGAATAAATAAATAATAATAATAATAATAATAATAATAATAAATTGAATGTTAACTTTATTTTTGCATTTTTTAAAAGAGCATTTTTTAAATATTTTTAGGGCATTTAAATCCGAGCCCTGGTGATCACGGTCATTTTTCCCTTTAACACTATACACGGAATATCCAATGCAAATCGAAAACTATTAGACGTTTATTTCGTTTTTTTTTTCGAAATTGCACACAATAATAATATAATTGAAAATCAAGAATAATTTTATAACACTCCGTTTTCCCTTTATAAATGAAGAAACATTGTAGTCTGATATCTATTTGTATTTAGTTTTTTTCACTTCATTTCCTCAACCAAATCAGATTCTGTGCATAAAATTGAAAAACTTGGACATTTTTTTTGAATTAATGACGATCTTAAATAATTTTTTCAGGCTATTTTAGACTGCCCCATTAAATTTGCCGCCCTGGAGCAAATGCTCCTTTTGCATCTAAGTTAATCCGATCCTGCTTGTGTATCGATATTACATGGAGTTCTGGTATTCTGAAAAGGTATAGATATTCAATTTTAGTATTCAAAAAGATGATATTCCAATAAAATGTAATGGGTTTTTTAGAAAAAGTAGAAAAAATAATTACATGATTAAAATTAGATTTTATTATATTTTTGGTAAATATATAGGTGTTGGAACTAATATACTTTACTGTTTTATTTAATATGTTGTAAACGATATAGTTAATTATTGTAATGTCTTGATTACTTATTACACGCTTAAATAACCTTATCATGTTTTATAATATAGTTTTTTTTTTATCAGGGCTGACTATATACTCGTATATTAAACTATATTCACCGTAAAACTGGTTTTAGATATTTCAAAATAACTCAATCGAAGTATTAATATCCATCGAAATATTTTAACATAATTTAAGTACAATAATAAAATACATGTAAATGTGTCTTCACTCTTCCGTATAGATTTCAACGTTCATAAATTATAATTTTAACGAGCTGGGTGCAACAGACTTTTATTTATTATTTTATCAAATCTCACAACCTTACAATCTTACAGCCTTATGGACGATTCTACGACTATATTATTTATATATATAAAAATGGAGCCAAAAATGTATAACATTTCATCAATTGAGAACGGCTGGGCCGATTTGGCTCAAATTTTTTTTAATTGTTCGTAATTGCCAGGAGAAAGTTTTTACGAAAAAAAAAATGTTGGAAAACTGCAATTGTTTAATAAATCGTAGTTTAATTTAATAATTTTTGATCCGGTCGATAACAGCGCAATTGAAAATGAATTATTAAATGAAACTATAAAAAAACTAATAATTTTATTTTTTATATTAAATGACGGGTATTGCATAAATATTAAACAACAAGATCCTGCGACAGGTGCCAAAATTAACAAGAATGTTAGTTCGAAGGATTATTATGCATATCTATCGGTTAAGATTAGATACGATCAGGACAACGCTATTCTACGATGTCGTGAGCTTTTTCAACAATTTATGGTCGACATGTATGTAAAGATAGAGAGCGAAAGATTTCGATACTTGAGATTTAATCAAAAAAAGCTGCGTGCGGAAGATTCTCGAAACAATTGTTAGATATCGGTGATGGGAAAGTTACTACAGATGAAACGGAATGCATAAAATTAACGACCGATTTCTGCACAATCATTGATTCGCAAGATGCTTTCATTGACCAGATATTTTCCAATATACACAGACAATACACGAATCATGAGTGGCTGGCAGAAAGAACAATTTTAGCAGCAAAAAATGTGGACGTCAACGAATTGAACCTCAAGATACAACATTTGTCAACAGGAGACTTGGTGTCATACAAATCTATTGCTACAGTTTGCGATGCTACTGAAGCTGTAAATTATCCAACAGTTTTTAAACTCATTGGATTTACTAGGCAAATCACCGCATAATTTACAACTAAAGGTTGGATCTCCGGTTATTTTGCTTCGTAATTTGAACCCACCACGGTTGTGCAACAGCACGCGATTAATCAATAAAAAATTAATGAAAAATGTTATCATAGCCATCGTTTTAAATGCAAATTCCGTGAAAATATATTATTACCACGAATCCCTATTATATCAACAGATGTGCCAATACAATTTAAACGCCTTCAATTTCAAATTAGATTGACTTTGCAATGACTATCAATAAGTCTCAAGGCCAAACAATGTCTGTCTATGGCTTAGATTAGAGTACATCATATTTTTCACATGGATAATTATACGTGGCGTGCTCTCGAACCATCCAGTTTGTGATAACAAAAATATTGTATACTCTGTTGCATTAAGGGATTGATATTGTTTTTTACTAATGTTGTCATAATTAGCGATATATATATATAATTTTAAAGGATCAATTTTAATAAATTATTAAAAAAATAAATGTTCGATGTCTTCATTTTTTATTCTGTCACCGTTCACAGCACTCCCTCCATACCTCTTCCGCTTATATACCATATCCTTACATACTTATATTAAATTAGTTATTTTTTTCTAGCAAAATATTCTCTAGGTATAATTTATATGACAAAACAACGTTTGTCGGGTCAGCTAGTATTGAATATAAATATAACTGGAGTCCATATTTGTATGCACTTACATATTTGTAATGAGTGTGTATATGCAGATAGTTGGTATTAAGAAATGTGGACGATTTGCGTAACAGAGAATAGCATAAGAAAATTTTTATTTCGCATGTAAATACATATTTAAGTATATTTTGTATAAAAATAAATTAATCCAACTATTTTATTTTTACATCACAGTAGAAACTAGATTATGATTTATCAAATATATAAGGTCACAAAGCTTCCGCTATAAAAACTAAAATATCCTAATTGTATAACAAAAATAAAAGAATTTGGGTATTAAAACAAATGTCATTAATTATATTAGGAAACAATGAAATATAACTAGCTTCCAGAAAAATTTACTATTTATTTTGTTGCCAATATGAAGCATGCGCCATCGACATTATTAAACAAGATCGTTTAATCTTTATAAACATAAAAGTAATAGAAGGACAAATAAAACACCTGAACACATAAAAAAAAATAATTATTGTTGAATTATTTTTATAAAAATAAATATCATAAATCGTATTTATTAATCAAAATATTTTTATTATATAATTGTATTTTCATTTTTTTAATAGGTTTTTTTTTATTGAATTTCAACATTTTTTTAATGTTTTTAAATATTTATTAAAGAAATAATTTAAAATGATTTACTACATTCTTATTTTTATTATTATTTCTAACTAAAGTATTTGTTTTTTTTGTTGAATATATGTGTAAATATTTACTGTTCTTTAACTAATGCTATAAGTTGATATCTGTACTTGAAATATTAAGTTTATCTAATTGAGTTGCATTAATATTTATGGAAGAAAAATAATATATATAAATTCATTAATTTTGGGTAAGAGTATATTTTTGTATATTTTTGTATATAAGTGTATATTTAAAAAAAATGTAATGCATAAATGCATTTTATTTTAAGTTTTTTAAGTGTATACAAATCCGGACTCTACATATAACAATAGTTAGTCTAATATAATATAATATTTATATATATTATATTATTATAAATATGTATTATTTAAATTCAAGAATATATATTTTACCGTTTCTCTATCTTAAAAATTACATTGTTGTATTTATATTCGATGTTTGGGTTAATTTCCTTATTTCATAGAAATTTCTTTTCTTATTTGATTTACTTTTCGAATTATAGATGTTTATGTATGATATTACTAGTCATTTGTATATTGTACAGCTTAAGAGTTTTTCTGTATTGTTGTTCAGAGGACAGTCGTTAATTCGAATGTACAAAAGTTGAATTTATTAAATGGCGTACGTGTGCTTGCTTGTTATCCGGAATTTTTATCAATTCGATAATATACTTTGAAAATGGTTCGTGAGTACGAAAATACTCGCCACCGATGACTATAGTGCTATAAATACATTTTAGATTAATTTAGAAAAAAAGTTTTCGGTAAAGCGTATAAAAAAATACTTTTAAACATTCAGGAATGCGGTAGAACGACAACGCATAGTCGTATAATATATAACCTACGCAGTCACACGAAAAGACGAGAAAACGAACCCTTATTATGTTTTTTTTTCTCAAGTGTACAGTTATTTCGTCGATCTCGATTTAATTCCTGTTTTGTCGAAATAATTATTTGTTTGCGTATGCATGGATCGTGGCGCACCGTTACCGCCTTCATCCCCCTCCCCCCTCGTCATTATATACCAGTTCTTTTTACGGTGCGCGTGGGGCGGTATAGGCCTACTACCTCTACTTTTTATTATCCGTGACTATATAAACAGGGTTGGTGCTGTCCGAAAGAACTCTTCTGACACAATTCACGTCATGTATCCCAACGCCAAGCTCTTCGTCGCCCCTACGGTACGTATATAATATTACGATAATACGAACGTAATATTACATAACCTTCGATATGATACAATACTAAATTGCAAGGATATGTATTTTATAAAATAATATCTGTTTTTACGTGTATATAGGCAATCGTGATTTTAACTTTGTGCGTCTTAAGCACGAACCAAACTCTGTTTTCTCGGAAGAAACCCTCAATATCTCCGATTGCCGATAGCGCTTACCAGTCAACGGGGTAAGTTAATTATACTCATTGGTTAACATATATTAATACCCATGTAAAACACAGTACATGTCATATATTATTAATTCTTAGGTGTTGGTTAGTTAATTTAATATTCATTGCAGGGCTATTCCAGAAAAAGAAACATCACATTGGTGGCAAATAAAACGTAAACCAGAACCTATCGAAGCTTCTGCAGCTTCTGCCGGGACAAATCAAGTGACTGTAGCTGTACCTTTCACGAGCATTCACCAAAAGGTATTATTATAAATTATTTAAATAGTGCGTATCATAGGCGTGATTTCAACTTTTGACTTGGCGGGGCTGAATATATTAAGGGCAAGCAGAACCGTGGGGGGCTTTTCTCCCCCATTTTTCACACAATTTTAAATAAACTTTTAATCTAATATAATATAAACTTTAAACACGTCATGGCAAATATCATGTGGGCTTTTGGCCTATTACTGGCATCGTGCGTTTAGTAAAGAGTATCTTATATAATTATTATAAAGTAGGTACCTAAATATACATTTAGTATAATATACAATCGCGATCATGACGTAATAGAAATAATAAAACGATGTAATAATAATACCTAATAATATAGGATCAAACTAATATTATACATTTAATTCCACAATACCAGTGATAATTTTTATTTTATGATTAACATGGCCATCTTATAATATATATTAGTATTTAAATATAAAACAAAATACAAAACTGTACACATTTATAATATTATAACATTTAAAATTTTTAGATTTTTGGGGGCTGCGGTTAAGTTTAGGGGCTTTCCCCCCAAGCCCCCCAATTTGCGCACATGGTGCGTTGGTATTTAAGTTATTTTTGTTCAAGCTATAGCAGTATTAACAGTTTTGTTTATTATTAATTCGCTGTTTGTACGACAAAAAATTATTATTATTATTATTATTATTATTATTATTCAATTTATTTGGTATTTGGTTTAAGGTTTAATGAGTGTTTGAAAAGAGTTATTTATAAAAATAAAAAAAAAAACACTTATTGTTTATTATCACTGTATTCGTAAAATATCAGAAGACAATACATACATTATTAGCAGCTCAATTCTTCTTATTATACTATACGTATTTTGTCTTGTATTATGTTTTCACGCCTACACATGACAAGCATTAAGCATTTGTTCATTTTTTAATTTTTACTATACATTATGATGCACGTAGTTATATTTGATGTAATAGTTAATAGTAAATCAAGAATGAATGAGGTATTGCGTGTCGTTATTAATCTTAAATAGTAGCTATATGCAACATAACTTTTCTTGACTACTGTGGTTATTCGTGCGTGTTAATCACACGTGTCTCGAAAACTAAACACAAACTATAAATTATGTTTTGATTAGTGTGGCCACTAATATGCATTATATAATTTATGTTTCGTTGAATATATATCCGTTTTGGAAATCCAATAATTTAGTTACTACTGCAACATAACATCTTAGTATTACAATATCTATATAATATATACATATATATGTATAATTGGAACAGAATCACATATAGGTAAACTTAAATACATTAAAATATAATCACATTATATGTTAATAATTCATGGATAGGTAGTGTTTTTATTTATAAAATATTTGAGTCACGTTTACACAAACGTTTTGGAAGAATATGTATATTTGTCATGAATTTAATCTTATTTTGGCTAGCACAACGAAAATATAAGAAGAAAACATTGTTAAGTCATATATATATATATTTATTTAATAATATCTTTTATGATGGAAGATTAAAAAGTTTTCCAGAAATATTTGATAGTTATTTACTTTCACATGGTTATTAGTATCATAGACGTCATTACGGAGTAGCGAGGGGTAGCAATTGCTACCCCATCATTTTTACTAGGGTTGCGAATTATAAATTACACTATCTTACGAGTAATTCGTAAAAATATTTAGGATTCTTAATTTTTTCAGATTATGATTGGATAAAATAAAATAAAATATTAATATCGATTGTATTGACTTGCATTACGAAAATAACTATAACGATCGTTTATACTTTTCTGTGAAAATGAAATATTATTTATATTTAATTTTGAAATTAAGCATTCTGCTAAAAGATATAATTTTGGCATGTTAAATTTGTGATTTACTAGGAAATAAAGAGTGTAGACTAGTACGACGTCTTGTCGCCACAAATAATTATTTTGTATATTATACTATAATTTGCTAATTATATTATTATAGTGTAGTTAGTGTGTACTGTATTATTTTTATTATATTTTATAAACATAAAATGAATAAACGTCAAAAATGGTCCATAATGGACTTTTTTAAGAAGAGAACCAAAAATCACCAAGGTAATGGGAAAATTGTAATTTAATAATAATTTTAATATTTATTTATCCTAAGGCATTAGGTATTATATTATTATTGTATATAATTTCAGTGTATAAGAAAAATAAGTAATATTTATAATTTATTTGATTATAATTTGTACCTACTAATATTACATTATTTAATACTATTAATATTAGCAAAATAATTTAGTATCAACCTTTATTTTTCTCCAATTCAACCACTGCTTATATTGAGAACCACAGATTTAAAATAAAAGCCTAATATTTTTTTTAAAATGAATTAATAATAAATACATTTTTATTCATGATAATGTTTTGCCCTTAACTCTTTGATATTTGATACCGTATATTTAGTAATATGCAAAATATTTAAACTTTTAAGTGGGCTATTCAAATGGTTATTATTACAATAGGTTACATTTTTATTTCTTTTACAGAAATAACTTAATTCTGATAAATACGAGTAAATTAAATTTATATATATGTATATGTATTAAAGGTAGGTACCCATTCAATTATTTTTTTATTTTAACTTAATTCTTTATTAATTTATGTATAACAATATATATAAATATTAAAATCAATGTAATGTAAGTAATAATATATATCAATATAAAAATGTATTATTATATTATATTATATTATTATTAATGTTTAAACCTTAGTTAACTAGGACTTATAAATTCACTGACTACTCCCTCACTTCATTAGACTACAATTTTATTAAATATATGCAAGATGCTTGCTATCCCATGATTTTACTCTAAATGCTGACCCTGATTGATATTGATATTAAGTATTAAACTATGTATAATATGATTTTTTTTACACAACTTCTCGAATCAATTTATGCGATCTTGCAAAATAATATGTATTCTTTTAAAATGTTTATATCATAATAATTTTTAAGTTTTTATTATTTCTTTAAATTTTTTTTTTAAAGCAATATTTAAATATTAATAATTAAACAAGAATTTAAATATCTAAACATGTTATTACAGTTTAAATTACCTTAGAATTAGTGGGATGTATTGATAGTGGTAAAACTTGATTATAATTTATTTTGAAAAACTCATGAATAGATAAAAATTTAATTTTTATCAGCTACTTTAAGACATTACTTTTTATAAACATAATAATATTCGAGAATTACGTAGTATAAAAATTATTTGGCTAGATAAAGTTCAATAATCTTTCTAAATATTTCGTTGAAATTGCTAATATCATAAGACTAATGAACGAACTAAATTAACTTAACTAAATTATTCTAAATTAGACAAAAAACGGTATTTTAGTGAATTTGTGTACAATATCGAGTTTTGATTTAAAGAATAAAATGATCACAGTTTTCTTATAGGTGCTTCATCGATTCCGTATAAATGTCTGGGATAAAATCCCATGAACTAAAATAATGAAGCAATTCAAGATGTACTATGTATAGTTATAGATTACTTACGGTACATTTCTTTTTTTCAATTGAAAATATCCAAACATTAGCTGTTATACATTTTGACCGTATTGACCTCGTCTACGAAAAAGAAAGTTCATGAAAAAACCCTATCCCTGAATACCATAACAACTAGACATTTCGTGCGACAACCGTACGTTGTGCGTTTCTCGCAACAACGGTTGACCGTTGATTAGGCGCTTCCACTGTGCGTGCGTGGTTACTTGAGTACGCGCACGTTGTACACAGTTTATCGAGTTCGAGGATCATGTACGAAAATTATATTAATAATAGAACGAAAAAGTCGAAAGAGGTTTTCTATTTTTATTTATTTTTTTTATTTAACCGTTCTCAGAGCCTATACTTGCATATTGGTATCTATACCTAGACGTGTGTGTGTGTGTGTGTGTGTGTGTGTGTGTGTGTGTGTCCATTGGATTCGTGATTGAAGAAAGTGACACCGAAGGTCAAGCCCTGTGCGCGTGTGCGTGTAAGTGTGTGCGGCGTGCACGTGTATGCGCGCTGCGCTTACCGGCAATAAGAGAGAAATCGATGAGCACGACCACGGGAAGCTGTACGACATGTACGCACATCCTATCCCGTATTCGTATGCATTATATCGCGCGTAAGATTTCTAACGCTGCAAAAGCGCCGCGGATGTGCCGATTGCGACCGTGAGATTTATGGTCGCGTAGGGTTTTTGCTCGTCGGAATCCTGGCCGACAGTACCACCACGACTGCCCCGAGTGCGAACGTATATTATTATACGTTCGCGCATTGCTCGTGTGTATACGTATATTTACACTATTTCTATATTATTATACTGTATTGTTTAAACGCGTTTTGCCGAGTGTTCCGCGTTCGTTTCTAACGCGTGTCGTTTCCCCGACGCGCGATTCATTCGGTCGCGTTCGATCGCTGTATATGTATAAACACGTGGAGAATGAGTGGCATCGATAATCGCGTTCTCGAAAGTTTCTATTGTAACACACCGATAACCGACTAGCTGGAGCTGATTGAGCGTAAATCCAAAACACCGCGGCGACATAAAATCGTAAATGAGTTTTAGTGTGCAATATATTTGGTAAAATTACTAGGCGCAGCGATGGCTATTGGCGTTTTAGTGCTAAACGCTTCGCCTCGATTTTTAAATCCGGATCAAAACAGATACGGAGTAATTCATTTGAGTACTTGATCACGGAAAAAAATAAAAATAAATATCGTGACACCAGAAATGATTACCGGGACAGTGGAAATTATTGTCTCGGTATTATTACTATTCCAGTAGAATAACGAATTCAGTTCGGTTACATTTTTTTTTTTTTTTTTTTTTTTATAGTTCTACGTATCGCTTCATTGTAGTAATAAGATGTTGTTTTGTTTTTCAATTATTCCATGCGTCCCGAAAATTTAGTGCTTTGGATGTATTTTAGTAACGTATTATACGTCTCGTTGTCGTCTAAAATAAAATAAAATTCTCGGGTTGATTATATTACTTGGGTCCAAATATATCTTTGTTAATTTCATTAATATTTATAAATTTTTATTTTGTACAGTACTCATTCGAATTAACATCTCTTTTATATACTACTCATAAAAACCGACAGAGATTTGTATTTATTTTCATTATTTTTTACCATGACTATTATATATTGACTTTTTTTTACCTATTCGGCCATCGGTCATACTCGTTGAACGCTGTTCAAAATAATCTTATTTTTCCCATGTGTTCATTATATAGAAGCAACATACGAACACAATCGGATTCTTTGATTATTAATAATTAGGTTCTAAGCACGGTTTTTATGCATACAACATTTCTGTATTGAATGTGTTTTTACATTTTGTTTTTAGACCAAAGTATCTTTCATGAGATACTCAAATACTCGTTTAGATATTGTTACAAGGCTCTGCGCAATAACCCGTCTCGTGATGTGATCACTCCACTGTAAATAGCTGTAGGTAAATCTGTGTACACTTCACGCATTTATGCGCATCACATAAATATTATATAGTTTTCTAGTTTTCCCCTTTTCGTTTCACATAATGTCGTCGGCGAACTGAGTTATGACACTGTCCGGCGTAATGGATTCAGTAGACCGAAATATATTTATGGGACTGCAGTGCGCATGATCGTTCCACTTGTCCGGGAAGTTCGCAGGACACATCACTATCCTACCAACAGGATTCTCCGCTTTCTTCGATTTGCATTTGTTGCGTGTACGCGTGCACCGGACGACCATTATGGTATTTGATGCGTTATTATTTATCTCTTCGTTAATCAGTCGTGCGACTTGTGTAGCCTAGCGCCGATTAATATCAATTCGTGTGCATCTACAACCAATTCGGTACTAACGGTATCACGCTCACTTCTGCGGGCTATATTATCATTATCTTCCTGAACGTATTGATCTATCCCCCCCCCCTCCAAATAAACCATTTGGATCCAACAACAAATTCTTCTTTATTTGTTTTGCTTGGACTAAACTGGCGGAATGTCATGGTTCTCGGACCGCCGGGCGACGGCATTCGCTGTCATTATAATATTTTCTTCGCGTTAAGTACGAGCGCTCCTTACGCGAAAGCAACACGTATACAATAACATGTAGTAAGTACATCCATATGCAGATAGTTGTAGTGGTTACATTGTTTTCACTTCGAATAATTATTTTTCAATCTTATCCATTTGTGACCGTGGAAAGCACTCGGCAGCTCACGAATGCCAACTATTGCGATGTACCTTGCAGCATTGTCGTGTACATGCATACACATCATTACGTACTGTATGAGAGTATTGCATTAATGATTATTTTTTTCAGTTGCAATCGATTTTGGAATCTAATAAAAACTCTAACGTGAAATGGGTACCGTGCTTATGTCCGATACGTAAGAACGAACAACAACAACAGCAACAGCAGCAGCACCATCATCACCATCAACAACAACAGCAGCATTATCAGCAGAACCAGCAGCATCAACAGCAACAGCAGCAGCAGCAGCAGCAGCAACCGGAACAGCAGCAACAACAGCATTCGTTATATTATCAGCAAGAAACTATTAAAGATCCGCCCGGTGTCATCAGTAGTGCACCGCGTTTGATCTTTACCAATTATCAAATTGAGAAATGAACAAAATATGTTTTTTTTTTATTTATTTTTTTGGTATTGTAATCTTTTTCATTTAATTTATTGTAATTAAAACATTAAATTATTTATTTATTCTTCATCGAACGACGGTTGGTTTTAAATCATGAAGGTTATTCGCACTACCCACGTATCATAAAACTATCTGTAAAATCATCATTATGTTGGAAACGATATGTTATCCCAAAAGGAAAATTTGTAAACAATTGTTCGTTCAGCAAGTGTTTATAAATATTTATTTTGATAGAACAAGTGATTTCGTGTATGATTGGTTTGAAAATTATTTCCAAGACTAATAGTATGTTGTATTATCTGAATATTTTAGACGTTTAATAATAACATTGATTATAGACATTATTATGAATTATAAAGTGTATTTTAAAATCAACGATAATACCCATTAATAATCGGACCTCTACTTTTTAATGTGATGATTTATCAACTCGATTATGTTAAATTAACTAAGCAAAAATTTGCAGATACAATATCTTTATATATTTTTTTTTTAACGTAAAATTGTAGGAATAGTTGAGTTTACAAGTATGAATATTTACATTTTTAACATTTCGACATTCCTTAATCCAGCATAAGTATTTATCCACCACTAAAACTGTACGAATGAATCTGGTCAAAAATATACAGGCTTTGGATTAAGCATAGATATTTGATAGCCCGCTGGGATTGATGGCTTTAAATTTGAAAGCAATCAAAATTAATTTTCGATAAACGGCAATATTTGAAACTATAGTTGTGTTGTATTTAATTATTGTTATTTTCAATTATTTTTTATACGAGCGATCGGAATTATACTTTTACTTACACATTGTGATAAATGTTTAAATGTAGTACTTGATCAGTTATTAATCCTGATAGAAATTCAAAAACAAAAACCTGTCCGCTGAGGTACAGGATTTGAGTAGAATATTGCTGTCAAATGTTGCTGCAGGTTCCGGTTTTTAATTTTCATATGTGTTGTTGATGTTCGTTTAGACTTTAATCGACGACAATACAACGATTTTAAATGCAGTTTTACATAGATAATGTAAATTGGTTTCTAATTTTTACTAACAATAATAATAAAGTTTTTAAGGGCTGATGGATTAAAATATATCGGTTTAGGCACAAAAATAATAGCCAATATTATCAAATTTCTAAAAAATTATTTATTTATTGCTCCAAATTCGTGAAACTGTTGATTTTACGAAAACAGTAATTTCACAATGCATATACTTACATTTTTAATAATTTAGTTTGTTCTTAATGTTAATTTTATTTCTGTAATGCCCAAAAGACACAGTTGTAGTTATTTAATGTTATAATATATTATAAATTATATATATATAATTTTATATATTATAATAATATTATGTGTTTTATCGACACTGTTCAAGTCTTCTGGTTGAATCCAAACAATATTAAATATATTGTTGATGATTTACCTAATATACGTATTATTAGAATGTTAATAAATATTTAGGTATTTTACCTATTTAATACGTACGATAATTTGTTATTTAATAACATTTCAAAATTACTAAGAACATATTTATTTGAAATAACATAAAGCTACTATTGTAACCGGTTCGTAAATAATTAATGGATTTTTAAAATACACCAATAGTTAAACTTTCTTTTTATTATTCATATTTTTTCGTAAATATTAACGGTTTTTTATTTTTCATAAATCACATTATTTTATTTTTATCTCTTTTTAAAATATAAACGAACTTTGTATTTTATAATAAAAACATAATGCATATATAATATGCGTTTTAGTTTTAATGAATAATTTATGTGTAATTTCTGTTTAAGTTAAACAAAAATGACACAAAATCCAAACACGACGATTAAAAGTAGAAAATTTAATACAAATTACTTATAATAATTCACTGGATGCCGTTTATTAAACTTAGAAATGCTGATGATGTAAACGGTTGGTTGTCGTAGATCTTAGTTAAAAATTAACTTTTCCATCAAGTCCGTTTATAGTGTCAACCACGACAGGATATTTTTACATTCGACAAAAAATATTAAATACAATTTTTTCATTTAGGTAATCCGATTTAATGATAATCAATGATTATCTATTTATTTATTGATATTAAAGCCCGCGTAATATGATTAACTAAAAAACTACTAAAAATGTTCAAGTAATATAAAAGAATGAACTAAAAACAAGGTAACAGTTTTTTCAACTTATGAATATCATTGTTGAAAAAGAAATCGTCCGCTTGATTATCGTGAAAATAATATACAATTCTACTGATGAGACTATGCAGGGATGTCTTCATAGAGGGAGGGGGATTTATGGAAGCGATCCCCCTCCCTCCGTTAGGTGGATTGACTTATATAGTAATTGGTCAATTTTATAATTTTTATTAAATTACTTGATATTTTTTTTATACAATAGATTCCGGTTATCTTTTTATTATAGATAGGTAATCGCTATCATAGAATCAATATATATAAATATATATATATATATATATATATATTTATATATTTGTACAATAAGCACTTAAAATAATTCTTAAATAAGAAGTGAAATGGACCAAAATAGATTACTGATTTGGCGCTTTTGCATATCACAGGTAGATTGCATTGAATGTAGAAAAAAAATAATAGACCACTCTGCCAATTACAAAAGATATACTATGATGATTAATTTTTAATAATGTAACATTCAAATGACACAAATTTTTGTGGAGTATTTTTCTAAATTTCAAAATATGAAAAAATGTTTCTACACTCTGTATCTGAATCCTATGTAAATTAATATTATTTTTTATATTATTTCATTTCCCAACCATCTTCCCATAGCCAAGGTCTGGAGATGCCTCTGAGACTATGAAGAACGAAATTGCGGTTACTCTGTGAAATATAAAATAAGGAATTACTATATGTCTAGTACTGACTGTAGGGGCTCTATGACCAATAAGTTTGACTAAAAGTTGACAGTTCCATTCGACAGTTAAAAAAAAAAAAAAAACAGTTAATGTAATCACGCCTTCTATCTAGAGAGGTATATTTTAACTGATTATCGATTCCGACAATAGTTAGATCACACAAATGTAGTTTAAAGACAATTATTCAAATAAAACTTTTTTGGATTTTATGAATTTTACTCGATGAAGCCTATTTGTAGAGGGATCCAACTATGATTAGTTAACAACTTTCGCTACATTGTATATAGAGTATTCATATCATGCGAAAATAATCGAAGAGTAAAAATTTTATAGATAAAACGTGGTAGTATAATTTTACTCATATAACTTACTAATGCTACCGTATGATACCTAGTTATTAAATTCAAAAAAGAGGATCGTTTTCGGTAAACGTCGAATCCGGCAGAAAAGCAAGAACGCTTGACCTTCGACCCGTCCGCGTCGGCCGAGGGAAAACATATATTTTTATGTTTTTATTTTCGTGTTAAGTCGTACGGTAATTTGATCGTTCTCGGGAATCCAAAGCGCACTGAACGAGTACTGGTACGTGGGCGACGATCTCGAGATTAATAAAAACTTACACGAAAAGAAAAAGCTGAAAAAAAAAAAATACACAACGACGAAAACAGTTTTATAAAATCGTACGGTCTAGCAATTAATCAACGAGCGAATAGTACACCGGAGAAAGACATACCGGAAAGATATGGGAAAAAATCGTTTATGCGTTTTTTGTACGCGCGTACGGGTGGATATAAAGTAATATTGAAACGGAGAAAAAAAATAAAATTTAAAAAAACACCGACATCTACGCGTTGTACACGTTTCCCGGGGCCAAAGCGAAAGCGGCAGCGACGGCGTGCGCGCCGGCACCTGGTGGCGCTCCGGGCGACAGACATGCCGATCGATGTGCGCGGGAATCCGAAAACTCGGAGAAACGTCAAGGATGTCCGGACGGAAAACAACGGGGCTACACGAACGGGGAGCAGCGGGGGCGGGAGGCGGTCGTGCGAAACGAGAGAAGAATACGTTTTTACGTAAGGATCGGTTAGGATGGCCGTCGGAAGCGGCCGGGCACACTTAATAATGAATACCGTGCATACACTTATCGGCGCGCGCGCGCACACGTTACCGATCGGAAAACGTGATTGGAATGCGCGTGATGTTCGGTAGTGGTAGGTAAACCGTAGTTGTGCGCGGTATCGTTAACCATTACCACCAATACGCGCAGTGTCCGGTACGCGTAGGCATATCGTGATTCGCACACGCGCTGCCCGCGCGCACGTAGGTCGTATTTCTTCGTACGTTAACTGCACGGTAATTGTAGGTTCCGGGCGTAGGTGTGTTGTTCCACCGTGCGCGCGCACCGGCACTTTTCACCCCGTACCGCAATTATTATAATTCGGCTGTTTTACAATGTACACACCAACGCACGTCCGTGTGCCGTGCGATCTGCGGGCACGAAACTTTCCGTCCCGCGTTGTTTTTCGGCGCACGAACCGTTGCGTAACGGCGTGGTGCGTTACGATCGGGGCGCGTGCGAACCCGTCGGAAGTCCCTGGCCGCGGTCGCAGGAAACGTGTATATACCGCCAGATCGGAGGCGTTTGTACGCACGGGAATCTCGCGCGCGAACCAGGGCTGTTTTCGCCGACGTGTACATAACATTTTGCGTCCGTAACTGTATAATGTTCGTGTTAGATCGTAGACGTTCATTTTTATAATACATTTATGTATGCATTACGTGTTGTTGTCTAGTATACGCGGGTGAACTCGGCTTTCATTGGTGCTGTCGTATAAATTACCGTTGAACTCGCAGACACTTGTACACTTGACACTGGTAGACAACCTTGTGGCTTCTGCATGCTTGTGAACTTATCGTGAGTCCTTCGTCCTAGTTGTAATGACACTGAAACCTATAAATTATTCTAGAAACTTTTGTAACCACAAATGAGGAACCCCAGGCATATATCAGTTATGATTTTTTTTATTCGATTCTCTTCGCGATCGCGAATGTGGCTGAACATAGAACTGCAAAAATCAGGATTAATACATTTAAAAGATAAATTCCAAAAAAAAAAAAAAGGCAGGCCATTGAGACGTTTAACTCATCCAATTGGGAGAGATGTGGAATAGGATTTTTAATATAATTTTCTTTACAAAAAAATATCGATAAATCACCAATAAATCGTAGTACTAATATTATCAATGTGTATTAAAAAAAAAAAAAAAAAAAAAAAATGATTGATACCATATCCACTATTAATAAGATATGGTACCACATAAACATAATGAACTCTCTTAGTATACTCGTATTATGTATTATGCTCGTATAAAATTCTATGTAAAACTGTTGATGTAAATATTATTATTCTACTGCTACACTTCGAATCTGTATGATCTTTTTCTTTTATAACATTCTACTGTAATATTTTTTCTACTTTATAATTATTTCTATTAAATGCACTTTGTAAATTCTATCGAAAAATAATCACGATGAAAAATGTATACACTTTTTTCGTTTATGCAATACAATTAGTACAATAACTTTTTATTCTATACATAATCCAACAACTTTATGATACAAATATTACAACAGCATACGAAATACTGTTTGTTCAGATTTCAGTTTTTGAGTGAGGACCATGAATTATTTTTCTTGAATAGTGAGGTAAGTTTTATCAGTATATTTCTATGGGAATGGTGGATTTCTTTAAAAATGCTGTTAACTTAATTTTTGGTCAGTGCTCATATAATACTCAATGTCTTGTTTTTATTAAGAGTTCCTTATAGTCCTAAGAATTTATTTCTTTCAATTTCAAATCGTTTTAAATTTTCTTCTTTAAATAGTTTTCTAAGTGAATTGAGTAACATTGTACGATAAGCATATAATTTTAATTAGCAATTATATTTTAAATAAAACATGCATTATGTACATAAGTTATAGAAATTTTTGAATTTAAATATAATTAATAAAATACTTTTAAGTTATCTATGTATGGAAAATAAAGAGTATTACATTTGAATAGAACAATAACAGTTCAAATACGTACCTAATTCTAAATGGATGAGTGGCACTGCAAAAACCTAAATTAGAAATTGATTCAACTTAATTTCAGAAATCTAAATTAATCTTTGAGTTGTTATTGAATTCCTAAAAAAGTGATAATAGTATATTAATTACAAAAAAAAAAACTTCAAACAAAAATTCCAAACATTTTACATTACGTATCAAATCGATATTTTTACTTCTTTATTATTCCTCAGCATATTATAATCGTTTCCTTATAAATTATTAATTTATTTTACAAACCATTAAGCCTCAAGCCTAATATAGACCTATTTTTTTAGTATTACAAGTTTTGATTTTGCTCCTCTATTTCATTATTACAATGAATTATATGAATTCCGTGATGGTTGATTCGTTTAACTACACGTATATGCGGATGTGCAATTTCAATTATATTCGGCGTATTTATTCGGCCACGTTTCCATCTGTCTATGACTCTAACCAAGTGCTAAACGTGTAGGTCACGTACTCACGTCTATGTTGTACATCAACATTCCAACATCATCATAGACAGATGATATGTAATTTTTAGGGACCCATGATGTCAAACATAATTTAGACGCTTCATTCCATGAAGTTATTCGTTTTATTTATATTATTTTATTACATTTTTTATTATTTTATTTTATTATTAATTAATTTTATTCCTTGTTTTACATTTTATTAAAAATTCAATAGAATCATATTAATATAAATACTATATAATTTTTAGAAAACGGGACAGTTTAGAAATAAATAAAATATTAGCTTACAGTATTAATATGTTTGTAAAGTATGTACAACCGATTTCAAATTAAAAATCCATTGTCAGGTATATATGTCAATAAAATTATAACTAAATATGAAAAAATAAAACAACAACTTAGTATTAACTCCAGTATTAACCATTTAATAATTTTTAATTTCATTTTATTAATAATTTTCTTTTAAAAACAAAAAAATATTTGCATAATCAAATAATAATAGCACAATGGTTGCTAAACAACGATGTCGAGAAGTTTTTAATTATTTTGAAATTGGATAAAGAACTAGAAAAGGATATATTGTGCTTACATAATTTTTATTAAATTTATCTGTTTATAATTTTATAATTATGTACTACAGATATTAATATTATAAAATATTATATAGTATTATAGGAAATAACCTTAATATTCCTATCGAGGCACCACACACCCACTTACCTATTTTGGGTATTAAGTAGCTGCTTTGTAAAACAACTTTTTGTGATGCTACTTTACTGATTACCGACGATCGAGTTGTTTTCAATTTTTAAACGATAGATTTGTCATAACTGGTTGGGACGATTATTGATGTGGTTACTTAATCAGTAATCATTCATTTTCTCGCTTATATATTCTTTTCGAATACATGAGTTAACTGTTATATATGAACGATATATAAAGTAATTAGTTTGTATTAGATAATATATAGATTAATACTATATCTTCATAAGGTATTTTTTATAAAATACGAGACTCGTAAATCAAGTAAAAAAATCTTAACCATATCATAATAAAATCAAGTTTTCTGATTAATTTTGTAATTATATATATAATTCGTTTATATTAAAAATATGAACAAATCAATGGATATCATACATAAATATATTTTATACTAAATATAACTCCACCATACATGAAAAAAAAACATATTAAGTTCATAGATAGAAGTTAGATAACATGTTAAATACTTTTTGTATAAATATTATAATATTATATTTAGTATTAAATATTATAATTTTATCATAAATTAAAATTTCATCGATTATCTAAAAGAAAAATCATCCGAGGAAATTAATATCGAGTTAAATATTTAACATTATGTTAACCTTTGTTAAATATATTAGAACGTTCGTCATTATACATTTTATTAAAATCCTTTTATAACCTAAAAACAATGCCCATTAAACTTTCTTTTATTTCAGTTATAATCTTAAAATAAAAACAATTTTAACATTTGAATTCAGCTCGTATTCTCCGTTTGATATAATCCAATTCGTTTCCATTTGCTATCAGATATCTGCTTTCACGACCAATATACTTTAAATATAATTTTTTATATGAGACGACAATGCAAAAAAAAAAAACGTAGGTTTAAAAATCTACGTTATCTTATGAGTGTACTCATACTTTTTAAGTAGAAAATACTACTATACGTGTTTTAAATGATAATACGTTGTTATCGTGACATTGATGGTATCCGTCCAGGTATTGTATTAATGTTTAGATAGGTTAGGTTTTTATTTTAGTTTCGTGCTTCAGTAAGAACCAAAAAGTGAAAACTAAAAAAATCATTTTCTTTTAAGAGTCTTATTCGAAATATATTCTTAATTTTCAATCAAACCGTAAACATCTCGTTATATTATTACTCGTAACTAATCAATATCTCTTCGTTGAATCAATAATAATTTACATCAATACATTTTACCACAATATTCGTGAATTTAATTATTTTACAGTTTTCTCTCTTTTTCTCTCACACACACATACACACAGATGTGGTACCTATAATTTTAACGTCAATGTTCAGTATCATCATTTATCGAGAATTAAAATTAATGATAATTGTTAACTTGTGTAATGTACGCTATTAATTTATAATATCGTGTTTTCTTCTTTTAATATAAACATACTAACAGCTTTCTTTAAATTGTATACATATTTTACCCTATGCAAGAAAAATACTTACATAACATTTTTCAAACTCTCCCGTTTCTTTTACATTTCAAATTAAAACAATTCAACTAGGTAATGAAATCAATTAAAATTTGGAAGTTAAGGATACTTTTTAGCGTATTAAATATTTGTTGCATAAATATACTATTGTTGAAAACAATTATTTAAGAGTCAAGGAAGAAATTTAGCTCGGCACTGGAATTCCTAAAAAATACACCTACAATCTTATAATTATTATAAGTAATATGTTATTTTGTGGTATATTCATAAAAATTGAATTGAAGAAACTTAATTACTATTCATATCAACAAATGGTAATTTCCTAAACACGATTTAGATTAAATACAGATTTTTTTAATGATAGCCTAATAATATTTTTTATTAAACGCTATCCGTTTCACTTTATTACATCAGGTTTTTTAAATGTGCAGTATGTTATGAATTATTGGTACGATTTTTCATGTATTACGTTTTTATTTAAATACACTTAATTTTAAATAACCTAATAATAGCAAATACTCGTACATTAAAAGAAATTCGAGTGTATATAAATACAAATTTGATTTGAATGAAATCGTGACAATAATTAATGTTTGATATGTGGTGATTATTATATTTGGTTTTTGAACATACGCATAATACCAGTCTTGTTTGGGACGTATAAACAGCATACTATATTAGTGCATAAAACTGAAAAAGAAACTTGTTTTAATTTTTTAATATACTCGTGATATATGAATATATGGCAGGCCCGCGTTCACTTCCGATGAACCACTCAATAATCAATTTTTCAAAACATACTTGGAATGCAATTCAATATCAATATATAATTTACAAGTAGATAATTTTATTTACGTGTGTTTAAGGTATTTTTTTCGTTGTAAAAATTACGTGTAAAACTGGCTCGTTTTGATTGATAATACGAATGTTTGCAAAATCATGTATGGTAGATAAATTATAATGTTAACTTCAAATAGTAGGTATACCATCAGTATATTAAGTAGAAATCCGCGTTTTATATTAATCTTAATTTTATTAAATGCCAAAAATGTCAAAATGATGAAGTGTGAAATATAGAATTTGTAGAAAGACCATGTTTTTTTTTTTATAGAATTCCGAATATTGTATAGGCAATGCGCAAACAAAAATATAGTAAAATATGATTATTATTAATTGTTATTATTATTATAATTATTATAATAAGCTTTCACAATAACTGTACTACATGTGCGTTTACTTATTTCCTCTATACTTGATTTTTCTTGTTAAATAATATGAAAATTAAATTAAATATTTCACAAAAGTCAACTTTCAAAATTTTATAGACACGCTTGAAAAATTGTTTATTTATTATCTTTTTTTATTTATATATGCCCAAAAGGCAGAAAGTACAGCATATTTCTTAAGCTAGAATATGTAAAAATTTGAACAACATTTATTTTAAATAACTGAATCGTGTTTTTTTTCTTATACATGTTGCACTTGCGTTGAAGTCTTCACTTTTTATTTGCACGATCTGAGGTAAAGTGTTAGATTTTATGATTTCTTAAATAACATTAAATGGTTTAAACTTTCGATATAATGTTTTAGAAATCTACTGTAGCATATGATTCTGAAATAACATGTATATAATATATATAGGATGTGAATTATGGATTTTAAACATAGTAATAGAACAAAAACTTTATTTTCAAAAATGTATTACTTATAAATAGTAATACCAAAATTATACATGCATTACAAAATGCGTTGTTAATTTTAATATTAATTATCGAATAATATAATCCTCTGCTTGATAATTAATAATTGATGTAGAATTTATAAAGACTTCAAGTATAAAAGTATGATATAACTCGATATCAATGTTTATTTTACTAACGAGCAAAACGAAAAATTATAAAGAAAAACTGTAAAGAGCCAATAAAAATGTGATAATTTTCATTTTATTTGTAAAGAGATCACTTAATTACTTTATAAGTATATACTTTAAAGTAACTTATAAATAGAAAAATAACTCTATGTAGGAATAATGTAACTTGGTACACTAAGAGACTTGTAAATTAATAAAAATTATAAATTATTTATACAAATAAACATTTTTAATTAATTGGACGGATTCAATATGCTTTTAATTTAGAAAAATAATCACATATAATGACAATTTATAGACGGTTAAGTATGAAATGGATTTTCAATCAAAACTATAATTTAGCGAAAGGCGATAATTCTCGATATTTTGCGCTGCATAAAACATCAACATTATTATAATAAACTTATGGTATATTATTGAAATACATATTCATAATATATAGGTATATATATTATATATGTATATATGAAAATAACTCATGTATACCATATGCGTGCGTAGAATATTCTCAGCGAGAGTGCCGACATGTATATCTAAGAAATGTGTAGAATATATTTACAGTCGTGATTTATGACTGTCTATTACAGTGCATTTAACTATAACCAGAACATATTTTAATTAATTTTCACTAAGTGGCACTTAAATAAAATTGTCTACCATTGTAGTTCATAGACGTGGTGTTCTTCGGCAGAGGAATATACAGGGAAAATCAATTCCTGTTACTACGGTCGTTATGAAAATGTGTTGGTTAGTGGTGCTATCACCCACCACTGGGTAGCATTCAATTATCACTGGGGGGGGGGGGAATAGTGCCACGTACTTTATATGTTAAAATATGCTCTGACTATAACATATATGATATATGAATATAATTGTGAATTTTGGATTATATATATAGACGGGAAATACTTAAATATTAAAAATGAATTTATTATATTTATGGCTTATATATACCGAAAGTTTAATAAATATATCAACTAGTATATCATTTTCTTAACACATAAAAATTATATTTAAGAAGTAAATATTATTCAGTTATAAATATTAATTAGTTATATTTCATTTACTTAAGCAATTAAAGTGATTATTGGAGATAGCATTGTTTATAAACTAATTTGACTTGAGGGTGAATATCGGATTTTGAAATTTGGAAAAATATTTTTGTTTTTATTTTTATATTGGAAGCCTTGAAATGAAATTAATTATTATTATATTTTAAACAATTATTATAAAATAATATTCAATTTAACGAATAAATCAAAGCAAATACGTAGTTTTTAACTTAATAAATATTATTTTTTTATGATTTATTTTAAGATTCAATTTTCATTTTCTGTTAATTTAGCTATATTTTAAACTTTTATTTAGTTATGAGTCATGAATGCAAGGTTTTACGATTTCTATATTTTTTTTTAATGCTTTTAATAAATACTCGTCCCACCCAATATTTTATCTAAAACCTGTATCCACTTTAATTTTTGTAGATACTCATAAAAGTAATATTTAAAACTTTTATTTTTGTTAATTTATTAAATTTGCTTGATGTATTTTTAATAATTTATTTACATGATGTAATTGCAACACTTACCTCGAATTTTATATAAATATATCAAATTGGGAATAATATTTATTAATATAGTAATATTTTTAATTAGAAACGATATGTTTAGTTTAACAACCGATTTTTCTAGATTCATTTATAAATATTATTAATTCATTTCGTGAGATATTAAATATTGGAGTTTATTGCAATGATAGGGTAGGAAATCATAGAAACGTGGCATTGTCTTCCATAATGCATGTTATAATATCTATAATATATTAATAACGTATATTTTGCTTGATATTCTTTGTATTTACCATTTAAGGAATTTTACGAGGATGGGCATATTATTATTACATATATATCTATGTATGGCTTAATAAGACAAATATAAAACATTGTCTTATATTGTATAAGTTATTTACGTTAATATTTACCATAGTTTTAATAAAATTAATAATCAACAAGGCTAGGATTTGTATACAATAAAAATTGTAAACTATGCATTTTATTTACCAAAATATGCAAAAATATGCATTTAAATTTTTATAAGATAAACACAAAAATATAGTTACAAAAAAAATATTTATTTATTGAAATACATCAGTGGTTAGCTGTTTGTTTTAATATAATATAACTGAGAAATAAAATAAAATAAAATGTATGTTTAACAAAAAAAACCAATTTTTATACTTTAATCAGCAGGGCTAGAATTAAGTATGAAATATTAATATTAAATTATAAATATCAATTACGAAATATACTATAAAACATTCATTTTTCGCATTCTTATAATCGAAATATGCAATAATATTAATTTTATTCAGTATATTTAATATTATGTATTTTATCCAAAATATGCAAAAACATGCACAATAAAAACACCACAATTTATCTCATCATGAGGTGATTCGTGGACATTACTGACAAAATCAATAATCAGAAGTCCCAAAAAAAACATGCTGTTGCATACAAATTCTAGCCCTGGTAATCAATGTCGTACATTAAATTCAAATTCTTTTTTGGTTACATCTAAATAATTTACATTCCTTTATATGACGCATTAAAATTTTTTTTTAATTCAAGTTATAAATAAGCACTTGATTTTCGTTTATAATTTTTTTATTTTTTTATTTTATAACGATCTATGTAATATTATTAATATTTTTGTTTATATATTCATTCAAAAAATACAACCATAACACATAAATCCTACAATAGTGATCCAAAAAAGGTACTAAGTATGTCATATCGCTTCCCTCTGTCATGATTAGCCAGTGTTTTGTCTGAAGAATGAAGCAACGAAGACGAATAATCGGTCTCTGTATCCGGTCGACTTTTTTTTTTTTACTTCGATTCTTATAATATTAGTACATTTTTTCGTTGAAAAGAAATCAAAGTCCAGTTCAGTCCTGATTGTCTATTTTTTTTTAGTGATTTTCTGCTTTTGTACCTTTTTGCCGACAGAAAAGCAAAGAATTCAGGAGAAGAGAAAAAGTTGGTACGTTGTTTGTAATATGGTAGTGAAACTTAGATAAACCTACTTGGACGACCGAGGTTTTTATCGGATGTTCGCACATTTCGCGATGGTGAAACGGAAGAAATTTGAGGCAGTGATGGCACCGTAGTGTTTATGCGGGTTCGTGCGATTTGTGGAAAGCCTGTGCATCGGTTATACATACCGTAACGTATTTGCACTCCCTCCCGACTCCCTCGCAACCGACCGGTCTCACAGAAGCTTATAAAAGATGGTAATTGGAGGTCATCGTGTGTTTTAGATTCAATGCCAATCCTGCGGCATCACAGGACTGTACGTAGTCTTACAATGCGATTTCCGTTCGATTTCGGTTAGTAGAATTGTGTCGTAAATAAAGTTATAAAATAATATATTATAGATAAGTACAATACACATATACGGTGGTTGCATTACAGTTCGATTATGTGCTGCGTTCGATTTTTCTAGAACAGTTATTCCGCAAACACAGTGCATTGGTCTGTGAAATCATCAAAGTCAATATAATTAACGGCTGTGAATTCATTTTTTTTTGAACTTCGATAATGGAAACGGATAACAAATTGGTGAGTACTTATATTTTATTCTAAGCGATTCTGTAATATTGTTACATTTTTTGATGTTTTAATAAATTAGTAATAAAGTTCACGACTAGTTTTTCTAATAAATAAATGTATTTAAGAATCATATTATATACAATATAGTTACTAATTATCATTACTTTTTACAACTATGGTAGTATATATATTTTTAATTTAAATATATCATCTTTTTTAATCAGTTCTCATAATTTTATACGACAGCTTAAATTTAGTAGTTTCTTAGTATTAGGTTTAAATTATTCACATGATAGTTTTAAAATGATTATTCCATACTAGTTCAATTATTCAACTATTTGTATTTGTTTAAGGAGCTTAAATATTTAAAATTGTACATTTATGCGCAACACTACATATTCATATTAAAAAAAACTTAAATGCAAGGTTGTTTAATAATTTCTTAAAATGAATTGCAATTATAATAAAATTTAAAAGGTCAATAATTATTTATATTGGATTTTGAGAAGAAATATAATAATTCAAATATAAGTATAGGTATAAAAAAATAAACCACTGAATTATCAATATTTTTATGTAAATAACTTTAAAATATGTTATAAATGTTAGTTGGTAGTTACAGTTAGAAAAATATTTTATAATCGATATCAAAACTTGAAAATATTAAGAATGCTTTAATAACATATTATAAGAAATGTACACTTCGAAATTGTATTTAAATTCGATTTATAAATCACTTCTAAAAATACTATACATAATCAATTTTTTTTCAAAGTTAAATCGGATCAAATGTTTTTAAAAATATCTTATAGTCTAAAAATAAGATTTATCATAATTAAAGGTAATCTTATATTGTATTTAATGTGATAGGCGATGGTTATACTTTTATATAAGTGTAAAAATCAGTTTTTTCGAGATAATTTTTTTCTTATTCAAAACTAAGTTTTACTTTAACTCTAACAAGGTCCTCTGGCAAACTTATCTAATGTAAAAGTAGTATAAATATAATACATCATTATAGAGGTTAACGTATGTTATAAACTTATTCCAAATAAGAATTGGTTTTTATGGTAACTTACAAAATACACCACTTAAGTATATTAAAGAATTAATTTGAAAAATTAGCACACTAGTTATTGTTATAGTAATTGAATCACAAATATATTGTTAAATTAATCGATGTATATTTAAATTCAAAAACTCATTTGATCGGTTTTATCCAGTTAGCCTACTTAAATTTATTAATATTCATTAAAACGTAGTGATAATTGATCATTGCTTTTTAAACGTATAGAAATTAATTTATATATATAAAAATTTTAATTATATGTTATTTCGTTAGTACATTATGCAGATTATAAAGTGATTTTTTTTATTGTTGAACTATCATTTCTTCAGTAAATTTATATTATTTTGAAAAAGTTGTTATTATAAAATTTTAATTTACTAAAAATAATATTTTATTTTTTTAAATTATTATTACATTTACTTTTAATTTAATATCCTAAAGTAGAAAATTTTAAATATAATATTGGTGGTGCCGAATATCGAATCGGTAGTAAGTTAATTTAATTATTTTCATTAATAATTCATTAAACAAAGTGATAGCAAAACATCAATGCACAAATTTGATCAGCTATACTGTAGATTAGTTATTCCATATTTACACATAATAATTATCTGTTAAATATTTTCCTCAGTACATAAAGTTTAAAATACGATATATGTATGTGCTAATTAAAACTAGTATCAGAATAATAAATATTTAAATAAACGCTATAAGACTAGAAATTATTAAGAAACAATTTTCTCGAAAAATATAAATTCACTAAGAAAATAATTATATTAAAAAAATTCGCTCTGTATCTATTCATTAAAATTATTTTTTATTTATAATTAGTTTTTAAATAAATTTAATTCTCATTTATTTTAAGAAGCATGTTTAGACCTTAACGATTATTCTGGTTTACTATAATCTTGAAACAATTTTTTTAGTTCTGTTTTTTATAAAATTAAAATATAACTAAAAATATTAAAATAATATTATTATTATTATTAATGAATTTAATTTAAGTTTTATAATTCTCTCGAGGTACACCTAGTATACTGTTCTGAATTATGTAAAATGTATAATTATTCCTAAATAATTCTTCTAAAAATGTATAAGAATTAATAAATACGAGTATAATAAGATATATTTAAAAAGTATATCAATAATGAATGTTATTTTAAAATTGTTTAGGTTTTTAAGTCATGTAGTTAATTTGTTTATATAGATAACGAATTATAGGTCGGTAATTTAATCGGGGAAAAAATCACGATTGACTTATCATAGAGTAAAAATGTTATTATTCTTCCGGAAATTCAGTTTTCAAATTGTAAGTTTAAACTACGAAAAAATGTATACACTTTGTACTAAATACAACTAAATAATATTATTTTATTACATGTTTTCTTTGTCTATCGCGTCTGTAACATCGTTACGAACGTAATGTTGAAGTTGCAACGTTTTACAGCTATTGTGTTAAAATTACTTTTAAGATCATATATTGGTATTAATAATTGTTGCATGTATACAAGAATATAATAAAAATTATATAAATACAAATTTTTAATAATAATTTGTATTATGATTTTAGGTGTTTGTTTTTTTTTCGTTCCTGGTATTTGCTCATTGCACGTAAGTTAAATCGATTTTTGTAACCACTGATTGTTTTCGATTCAAAAGCTTTTACCAAATTACAACAAGCTTTAAGACACTAGTACTAAAACCGTCAAACTTGCGATAATTGTTTATTTTCATAGTGCACATAATACATATTTTTAAACACTTGTTAATTGCTTTTCGATAGTTTTTTTATCACACCATGCCTAGTAGTACTAATTCAATAAGAAATTATTTCAAATTATCGTATTTAAGGACCTTTAGGTGACGTAAATAAATCCACGATACCATACTTTAGTTACTGCGCACTTAGCATAATACAAAAAAGAAAGAAACCGAATTAAAATTGTGAACCAGCCGAGAAGACCCCGCACGAGTATAATATGGATATATCGATATAACCTGCTTGAACCGGGAAACCAGTTTATCGTGCGCATGCATTATAAAGATAACTTATATAGCGACAAAGGTAACCAAGACGGTCATTCCGGCAATATAATAGGAATATACCTTTCTTATACTTAATATTCGAATATTCTCTTACAGACGTTTACTCTTGTCAAACGTTTTGTTTGTTTGTTTTTTTCTACTCAACAATATCGGCTATACTCGTATATTACATTAAAGCGCAAGCGATAATTACGTACGTTTAAGATGATTTATTGACGGCTACGCTTGACTACTATTAATGGTTGTTTTAATAAATACAAATATCGATTATAAAATAAATAACGTCTTATGTATTTCAAAACGTATTAATCGTCTGAGTTATTGATGCAACTATAGGTTTCCGAATAAGGCTGTGGGAAAACGAAACGATGAGATCACTTATAAAATTTAGTTTCTAACAAAACGATGATTTAGAAAACGTTCTTTTTAGAGTCCTTTCCATGAGAGTCATAAATCAACAATCTTGATAGTATTTATTTATCCAATTATTAAAATGATAGATAATAAATCTTTTGAACTATGAGATATATTAAACTTATAAACTTTAGGTGGAAGTGTAAATAAAAAATAGTAATGTTCGGATTACACTTGGATCCAAAAAATTAGCAACAGTTTAAATATTTAATAGTAAATGATTTTGAAATTAAAATATAAGTACTTATCGTATTGTAATTGTTTTATAAAATCAATAATTTACAAATACATTTTTACTTGGTGTGTAAACGTCTTGTTAACTATTTTCAAAACTGAATGCGATTCGAACATTTAGCTTTTCTGTCCCCAGTGCAATTCGTATATTTTCATTATTGTGTAATATCTTTTTTCAATAACGCAATTTGATAATGTTGGTTCAGGTAAAGAGTAAAATTCGACAACTGTCAGGCGCGTCACTTGAATAGAAAGCGATACGAAGTAAAATTGCTCTTTTCTAAGTCACCATGATTCTCGAATCATATGAAAATGTCCACACGTATCCCGGCTAACATTATTCGTATACGTTCTTACGTCACATCCGGGGGGCTCATGTTGACTGTTGATTGGCAACTAATTTATAAAATAATTTTATACACGGGTTGGGAGAAGTTTTCCGTTTGTAGCGGAAAATCTTAAAAACTATTAACACACGGTTGTTATACGAAACGAGTCGATGCAGTCGTCAATGTGTTTTGCTCAATCTTAACGATAATATTAAAACCGTCGGCGGCATGTACCAATAGCCTATACGAATCGGAAAAATAAATCAATATTAAAAACGGGAGACATATGTGGGCTATGTAAATGTATAGAATGATCAGAATATCATATGATATCGATTTTCTTAATGCTACATGAAAATACTAGAAATAAATGTTTTTGTATTCATCATACATAACTATGAAACCCCAATCGCTCTGTACATTATTGTCGATATCGTTGATTTTATAATTAAATTATAAAATCAATGTTGATACGTATCATACAACTAGTGTTCTAACCGCATTCGTGTACACAAAAATAGGGATGTGAACTCGACCGAGGGAAACGGCGTGGAGCCGGACGGTGATGGACATTTGCGGCCCGCGGTCCACGGTGGCCACCTCGAAAACCATGAGCCGGCCACGACGGAGGCGACGGCGCCGCAGTCCAATCGGGCCGCGAGACAGTTTTACCAGCCGTTCATCGCATACCATCCGTATCCGCAACGCAGAGCGTTCAAAGGGCCCGGTTTGCAGCTGAAGAAGAAACCGATGAGGACAAAACCAGGCAGGAGACCCAGGCCACCGCGACGACGACCGGCCGTCGGGCCTGCCCAGGCAGCAGTGCCGATGCCGATGCAGACGATGGGCCGGTACAGACGGTTACCGCCACCGATGCGCACCCAGCAGGTGAACTACATCGATTCGACGGGCACGGACTACGAGGACGGCTACGAGTCGGCGCCCATGACGTCGGTGGACTACGGCGATTTCGACCACGATGCGTACGTGTTCGGACAGCCCGGAGCGATGCAGCAGATCCCCAGTGGTGGCGGCGCCCCGATGATCGCGTCGTCCGGACGGCCGCGCAAGCGTCCGGTCGCCACTGCGATGGCGTACGCGCCTGAAGATACGCAAGCCGTCGTGCACGTGCCGGTGCGCGTGCAGGCCCGGCCCGTCGCCGCGATGTACCCGACGCCGGCGCCCACGACCACGGCCGACCCGATGGAGAAGCTTAGGCAGCTGGTGCACGAGGCCATGGACGAGCACTTTGCCAGCCGGCACCAGGGGCTGTACGCGGACGGGTTCGACAAGCAGCCGCACCATCCGGTGCAGTACAGCGCCAAGTACAAGCGTCAGCAGGTCGCCGATGACAAGGACAAGGACTTCAGGCAGTCGCAGCCGCAGCACCAGAGTGGCAAGACGACGGTGGACGCGGTCAGAGCGGAAGTGCCGGTCAAGAAGGACGTGGGTTCGTACGCGTCGCCGCACCACCACTCGTCGTCGGACGCGGAAGCAGACGGATCCGACGACCGGTTGACGTTGGCCGAGATATCGGCGTACATGGGTGCCAAACCGGCCGAGACGGTGCTCAGCGCCGGTGGCCACAAGTACGTGCTGTCTGACGCCCTGCAACAGAGCTACAGGCTCCAGCAACAGCAAAACCAGCAGCACCAGCAGCACCAGTATCATCATCAGCAGCAGTTCAGCGGCGACGACGAACGCGATCACCAGCAGCAGTATTTGCGGTACGTGTCGCCGTTCGAGGCCGTCTACGAGTTGCCAGTGGTTCCCCGGTGGATGTACAAGTAATAGTCGAGTATTACGTTTACCGTATGTCAAGTTTTTTGATGTACAGATGCGTAACGAGTACGAGCGCGCCCCAGGACACTTTTCGAGAATCCTTATCCCTTGCGCACCAGCGAAATGTGTCTACGGACACAGGTCTGTATTAAGCTTCCGCTCACGTCCTTTGCTATCTTCCATAAATCCGTCTGCAAAATAGCCATTTTTAAAATGATAGAATTGAACAAATATTTAAATCAAGCAAATACTCGTGTTCCCTGTAGTGCTCGTAGGGACACGGTTAAAGAATACCATAAAATCAATTTCCATTGGAAATATTATACTAGTGTTAAAATTTTCGTTGTAATTTTTTAAACAATCAACTATTGCATGGAATGATATACAAAATAATCATGCATTTTTGGCGAACAACTTCACATTAAAACACTAATAAGAGTATACTAAAGTACGGTTGAATATAAACTTAATGATAGTGAATCATCGCATACAAATACAATTAAATTCTAAAAACTAAAATATGCCTACTGGTTTTGCAATATTATTTGTATGTATAATTCAAGATAACTAGATAAGTGTCTGTAACCATAACTTATCAATAAAATCTTCCTAGCTTTTAAAGATTTAACTTTAGAAAGGTGGCGTTTGATCGTATTAACGCTTTATATCAACTATAAAGAATAGATAATTATTTAGTGTCAATTATAGTTCTTAATAATCTTAAATATATTGAAACCATAGTACTGCGTACTATAACCAATTATATTAGTGTTTTATTTTTATATAATTTATTAATTTTATTATACCATTCAGTAAGCTCTATATCAACACATTAGCTGTGTTTCTTACTTATATTTATTTATATATTTTACGTTTATATAGATTTTAGTATACATTAGTACAAACGTGTACATTTTGTTAGATATATTATTATTATCTTTTTACAATTATCGTGATTTCTTATTTACCAATTATTCGATATACGAATGATGCGTAACTATATATTTGAAAACTATTTGAGTTTCATCCTTAAATTACTGTAATTATAGGTTTCACATGTTAAACTTATTGCTTATCCTTTCTATTTGTTTATAAATTTCGATTTCTATGTTCACACACATTTTGATTCAAGTAAAATGTTTGATGTTCAAAAATTGTATAAGTGGCGTGTAACTAGGATTTTATAGGTACAACTATTCAAGGATAATTTCATATTAGACATATATACACTATGCATACAATAAGAATTCGATTCTGGCATAAATAATAATATTGTTTTAATATATTCTTAAAAAATACCATTATTGTACATAGTTTTTTTGAATATACATCTGCAGTTAATAAAACTATATATATTTTGAATTTATATTACCATTTATAGTTACGTATTTTTTATTTACAATAGTACACCTGTTATAGTTATTATTATTCCTTGTTATAAATACATATAATATATACATGTATGTTTATGTTTGTGATTAAAATATTAAAGAGTTTATATTTAACTCACGATTGACTTTTATACTATCATAATCAACGAAAACGCATTGATTATATTGTGTTATAATACGTTTCATATAATGACATTCATTATTTACATATATAAACTACTCCGTTAAATCAATATTGAAATAATATTTTATAGTCATTAGTTACGGAAAATAAGAAAAATAATGATCAATGATGTACCGAAGAGTAAAATAGCTGGACGTCGCACGTACTATCATAATTATATACCACGCGCCGTGTTGTTCGAAGATAAGCTAACACTTAAATACTCGCAGCACATCAGAAAACAACTGGTAATTTTTTATTTCTTATAGGTATTATAGAGACGAGCGAATAGAATGATGAATGATGACGAACTAGTATAGACAGCTTGAAATATTTACAGTATAAATAAATAACCTCTAAGTATTTAAAGCTGGTGCCAACATTTAACTAATAACATACACTCATATAAAAAGAAAATTTAAATTAAAATCTAAATGCTCTTCCATTCACCGTATTTTTTACTTTATTTATTATTGTAGGCCCTCTTATTTTTCACGCACGGGCATACGGTGAAATACTGGAATATCAATATATCATGATAATATGATACCATCGATTAAACGGATTAGCATTGCTTAAGCAACACCTTGAAATTGAAACAATACAATGATGCGTTTATAAATAAATCGGTGATGGTTTTTTATATCGAAACTGGTGGTAAATATACTTGTATTTGCAATACATTTTTATTTTTATGATATATTATAATATATAAACTATTTGGTATTATTAGGAATAATTTTCAATGAATTATTTAGATATATAATTTATTATATTCATATTTAATAATAGATACTTTACTACTTTATTGTCAAACATAAAACGTAAAATAAAATGTAATAAAATAGCGAGCAACGACCACAAAATAAAATAATAAATCATAAACCATAACCAAATCATAAGAATATAGTTCGACAGCGACCGTCGGGATGACGAAAATATACAATATTCGATAACAACGTAATTATATATAACAATAACATTATATTCGAAACGATAGTAATTAGAATGATACAACTTGATATGATATTGTGGGTAAAACCCTTCGTGATAATTCTTATAATTTATTATAATACAGACGCAACGTACACAACACACCGATAAATACGCGTTTTTCGATTTATTTTGTTCATCATACCATTATCACAGAATAAATGAAGTCAGAATGGTCACTTCTAAATGTAAACAAAATTCAGCCACCATATATTTGGAGTACTAATTATTTATCACACTAAAAGTGATAACATTTATTCTGTAATTGTTTTGAAAACATTGACGTGCACGTGCTTCATAGTTCATTGTATTGACTCAATAAATATTGTGTATTAAACCTTGTTAATTTCTAAATAAATAATTCTCATATTTATTGTACATCAAAAAAAGTTATTTATTTATTTACAATGGGAGAAGTGAAGTGTGCTGTGAAAGGATGTAAAATTTAATGAAAATTATTATTGGCATAGTTCTATCAAAGAATAAATTATAATTATTCCATTTTACAATGTTACTAGTGGCAAACTGTTATATATTTAACCCTTTGTTAGTCACCTTGTTGACCTGAACAATTTTAATCACCCGGAGTAATATTATACCCCATGTATTAAACTTATTTCTGTAATTAATAAATTCATAAATTTTATTATTTTTTATTAGATATGTGTCTTACATATAGATATAATTAATATTTAAATAATTAAATTGTAGGGCGTACCGGTCAGGATTATAATAAATTAATCAATATCGCATACAATTAATAATTATTGTACAGCGACACAAAAAAAAGAACTTTTATTTCAATCAAAATCAATGCATGACAATATACAAAAATATACCAAAGAAAACATACAATGAAAAAAATTCGACAACGGGCTACTCCGCACACGATGGGTCGTCGAGACAAACTAACCACTATCCACCAACACAAACAATATAACTACATATTATCACACTATCACACATATCTTATCACCAAACTACCATCATATTATTATTTATTACTACAAAATGCGATTTTTTTTAAATATTTCAAAGGTAATATGAACATTTATTCTATATAATTATAAAATTAAATATTGCTAATTACTTTTCTAGTTTTTTATTTTATTTTTTATGTGACATTAATATAATGATCTATTATTTAAATTATTATTTTGGATAACATATACAACATATTTTTATTATTATTTATTAATTTATGTTAAATAGGAACCCTAATATCATAATTGAAAATAGGTCAAATATAATGTAATTATCTTTTCAGTATACTTTTATAATAAAATTAAAATAAAAATATTTATTCTCAAAAGAAACTCTTTTTGAAAAATATAACAATTTTTATAAATACATAACTTGTAATGAAAATAATAAAAAATTTAATAATTCTGTAAAAAATGGAATTTTTTTATAAATTAATTTTCAAATGATCTAAAACTAAAGTAGTCACCTGGGGTAAAATATTTCCAGACTCCACTTTGAATTATTGTTTATCATTTGATACTGCAATGATAATGATAAAAATCATGCTATCATATTAATAAACTAATCAAAAATGATATAATACGGCGGTGGAGGTGCATATGTTCTTACCTCGATAAGAATAAATGTTTTTAACATGTCTGGGGTATTAAAATACCCCGTGGTGACTAACGAAGGGTTAATGAATTTAAATGATGAATTGAAGTATAAAATTAAATTTCAATAATTTTATGTAAATGCTACAATATTACAGCAGGTTGTAATTGAGTAAATTATCAGTCTATGTGTAGGTGGTTACACTGTTGGGACTCCAAAACAATGGCCGAATGATTTTTGAACTCCTTAATGTTCCCTGTGTAAAATTTTATCAGTGACCATTCTGATTTCATTTATTCTGTACTATTATGGTCATTATAGGCATAATGAAAATGTTAAATATAATCTTATTTTGTAGATAATTTATATAGATTTACCAATTCAACAAAAATCCATAGTCCGATAATCGCTAGAGGTAGTGGTAGTTTTACGGGGGAGGGGAAGGGGATCTGGGGGTCAGGACCCTTCCCAGATCCCAAGTTTATGCTGTGATACATTTTTCGTTCGTGGCGTTCGGGTTTTGAGTAGTTCTTTATATGTAGGTATACACGCTTACTTATACATAATTCTAATGATTTCATCATTATTATTCCGTATATTTGAATGTTTGCTACAGCTATTTAGATATTTATATTTTTCTGACATTATGACGTTTACGACATCTATTATTTGTGATAATAATAGCGATTGGCCGTTCGAAGAATGCACATTAGTGGATTAACACAGCGATAAACTGACAATCACTTTTCACTTTTCAATCAACCGTAACGCACCCGTTGAACGCATAAATTGTAAACTTTTAGACGATATGTATAAAATCCAAATACCACTGATTCTCTGATCGCTGTATCTCAAAAACTACGCAACGTACGGACTTGAAATTTGGAATAGAGGTTCTTCTCATATTTTCACCGTGCAATAAGAAAGGATTTTCAAAAATGTTGCGTTTTAGTGGAGTAATTAACAATTATAGTTATTCACCGCCAATACGTATTGTGCGACACGGCGGCCCGCGGGTTTCCAGCTACCAGCAACCTATCCTTTTTATCCGTCGTGTAGATAAGAATAATTGTTCTGAGAAGTTTATCGATAAAAATAATCTCAGCGTACACCAATACTCATATTATATTATATAATATATAATTATATAATATATAGTATATAGTAGAAATATAAAATCCAAATACCACTGATTTACTGATCACTGTATCTCAAAAACAAA
>NW_020272797.1:926712-1157312 GCF_003268045.1 Sipha flava | reverse complement strand
TTTAGGCGCGTAGCCAGGGGGGTGTTACAGGTGTAGTAACACCCCCCTTTAACCATGTTATAATTAAGTTTTATAAAGGTAAAAATTCATCATAAACCGTGATGAAAACATTTTTATCATAACGAAATATACATATAACAATAATGCAAAGCCGGGATCCGACTTCTCATTACACCGTTTTGTCTAATAAACCAAAGCCGTAGTTTTGTGTAATTATCATACACGATGTAAAATAGGTACATATGACAAAAATGTACATTTGAAATGTTAATAAAATATTTAAATACTTTCTCATAGAGTAGTACATTACACATGAATATTTATAATATAAACATATATAATATATATAATATATATATATATATAATATAATATACTAATTTGTTTGTATGCTTGTACAATAAAGTATACGTAAAGTAATTATTTTGTTGTGTATAGTTTTGAATAACACCCCCCTTTTGAAATACCTAGTTACGCGCCTGGATTTATTTGTGTACGCACCACAAAAGGAAAAACAAAAAATATTGTGTAATCCAAATACACTTTAAAAAATAACATTTATTTGAAACCTAGAATTTTCAGACATTTCTCAATAAAATGAATAAATAAAATAATAATAATTCAAAATAAATTGAACATTGTTGTAAGAATATTAGTATATGCTTAAATATAGTAAAAGGTACAGCAAGGTGTGATGGACATGGCTATATTTAATATTTACTTATTATAATACATAACAAATTAATATTTCAACCATTATTTTGGGTGATTTATACTTAAAAAGGCATATGTTCAACGGTAACACCCAAAAAGAGTTGAACACTCACAATTTTCTCAACAGACAACGTCAGGTATTACTCATTCATTGATCATCGCTACATCTCAAAACTATATGAACTCGAAATTTGACTTAGTGGTCTCTCCAATAATCAAAACATGCAATAAGAAGGGATTTTAAAAAATATTGGAACCAGAAAATACGGTAATTCAGCGTATCACCAAAATTGCTAAACTGATTCATTTGAACTTTTGTTTTATTTGTTTTATAACCACCAACAGTTACACCAAACTTGGCTTTAAATAGTGTAAAGTAATAATTCATTAAAACCTATGTCACGGCCAAGAATGATCCGTGCGAAGCCGGGCAATTAAGTTAGTCTCGTATAAATAAGTTACCAATTACTATTTACGAGTTTATTTACAAATATTATTTTAATCTAAGGACTAAGATTATCATTCAATTTGAATCAAACTTGAAAAATATTTAAAATTCAGGTTAATAAAATTTATAATAACAATTTTAAATTGTTTTGCTTTTTAATTTACTAAGTGTTTATCCATATTATTTGACTTATTATAATATGTAATTAATTTTAATCTAAGTAAATTATTTTGTATTGTGAATGTAATTTTTAATGTTTTTTAATATTAATTATTTTCACCACAGGCCAGTCAGCGATTTTAAAACTTTCGGCCATCTTTCACCGAAAATTAAATATAATAAAGTACATTTTTTTATCAAAATATTATTATATTTTCCTACCAGTTACCACAGTAAATATTAAATATTATAAATAGTTTAAACTTTATTTGTATGTATTAAAAGATAATGTTTAAGGACCCCCCCCCCCCCCCCATAGACAAAAATCAAAAAATCGCTATTGGCTAGAGGCACGACAGATTTCGTTTGTATCATTTTAGTTATTATTATAGTCTATAACAGCGTTTCCCAAACTGTGGTTCGTGGACCTTAAGGGCTTCGCACGTATACCGGAGGGGGTCCGCGAAAGTAAATTTAAAATTTACAAAGTATTATTATTAGTGCTCTTGATACCCGGATATCCGGGTACTACCCGGGTACCCGGGTTTTATGGGCAATACCCGATTTACATAATTTCGGGTACCTGTTATGGATTGAGTATCCGTTATGAATCGGGTACCCGTTATGGTTTGTATACTCATTACTAGAGCTGGGATTTGTATGTAAATACATACACTGTTGCTACTGGACACGTGAAGGATACGATCCGGTTTAGACCCTGTCCATTAAATAATATGTTCTCATTGCACACATGACGGGAGCGTCAATTATCGGTTAAACATTGGCGACGGCCATCCAGGTTCACGATACGCGCATTGTTGTTTTCGAAAAGTAAACGTTAATTTATTCGTTTTCCTTCGTGACCAGTGGCGCCGGACCCTATGTCCAGGTCTTTTGAACGTTTAGCACGGAGCTGCTTCGTAGCGGATCCGACCTATGACGACTTATGTAACCATTGAAGGACTATTAAGATACGATAAATAATGACTATCACGTGAAATACAGGCAGTGGCGTAGCCAGGATTTTTAAATGGGGGAGGGCTAACCACTTTTTTTGGATAAGTAAGGTAAGAGTGGATATGAGAATTCACCCTTAACCCCCCCCCACCATCTACCACCAAGTTTCTAAACGTAATTCAAGCATTTTAGTATAGTTTTAAAAATATTTATTAATATATCTATATCTATACTACTATATAAAATGAAGTCGCTTTTTTTTGTTCGGGATAAGCTCTGAAACTACTTATTGGATCGTCGTGCAGTTTTTTTTAAAAAAAAGAGAACATCACAGAGAAGGTTTTAGGCGTAAATTTAGTCCGATAAAGTTAAAAAATAATTAGTTATTAGTTATATATATATATATATATATATATATATATATATAAATGGAGCCAAAAATGTATAACATTTCATCAATTGAGAACGGCTGGGCCGATTTAGCTCAAATTTTTTTTAATTGTTTGTAATTGCCAGGAGAAGGTTTTAACGAAAAATTTTTTTGGAAAAGTGCTATTGTTTAATAAATCATAGTTTAATTTAATAATTTTTGACCAGGTCGATATCTGCACAATTGAAAATGAATTATTAAATAAAACTATTAAAAAACTATAAAAAAAACTATTCAAAAACTATTAATTTTATTTTTGGTAGTAAATGACGGGTATTGCATAAATATCAAACAAAAAAAGATCCCGCAACAGGTATCAAAACAAATAAGAATGTTAGTTCGAAAAATTATTATGCATATCGGTTGATGATTAAACGCGATCAGGACAAAATTATTCTACGATATCATGAGGTTCGTCAATAATTCATGGTCGAAATGTATGTAAAGATAGAGAGCGAACGATTTTGATACTTGCGATTTAATCAAAAAAAGCTGCGTGCAGAAGATTCTCAAAACAATTGTTAGATATTGGAGATGGGAAAGTTACTACAGATGAAACGGAATGTATAAAATTACCGACCGATTTCTGCACAATCATTTATTCGCAAGATGCTCTCATTGACTAGATATTTTCCAATGTACACAGACAATATACAAATTATGAGTGGCTGGCAAAAAGGGCAATTTTAGTTGTAAAAAATGTGGACGTCAACGAATTGAATCTCAAGATAAACACTTATTACCAGGAGACATGGAGTCATACAGATCTATAGATATAGTTTGCTATGCTACTGAAGCTGTAAATTATCTAACAGAGTTTTTAAACTCATTGGACTTACCAGGCATGCTACCGCATAATTTACAGTTATTTTGCTTCATAATTTGACCTACCACGGTTGTACAACGGCACGCGATAAGTTGTTAAAAAATTAATGAAAAATGTTATCGAAGCCATAATTTTAAATGGCAAATTCCGAGGTGAAAATATATTATTACCGAGAATCTCTATTATACCCACAGATGTGCCAATACAATTTAAACACCTTAAATTTCCAATTAGATTGGCATTTGCAATGACTATCAATAAGTTTCAGAGCCAAACAATGTCTGTAGCTTAGATTTGAGCACATCATATTTTTCACACGAATAATTATACGTGGTGTGCTCTTGAGCCATCCAGTTTGTGTTGGCGAAAGATGGGATAACAAAAAATATTGTACACTCTGTTGCATTAAGGAATAGATATTGTTTTTTACTAATATTGTCATAATTAGCGATATATATAATTTTAATGGATCAATTTTAATAAATTATTAAAAAAATAAATGTTTGATGTTTTTTAATTTTTATATTTCGTCACCATTCATAGCACTCCATATCTCTTCCTTATATCCTTATCCTTACCCATATTTTTACATGCCTATATTTAATTAGTTATTTTTTTCTAGCAAAATATTCTCTAGAAATAATTTATATGATAAAACAACGTCTGTCGGGTCAGCTAGTAATTTATAATAATAATAATAATTTTGGTTTAAGTGTTCAGTCCCTTGCTCCACTCTGACAGCTGCATTCTTTTATGCGAATTTCTGGCAAATTCAGTTATTGTTTCACTTTCATCGAATTGCTCTTTTTTATTTATATTAGCCATAGCTAACCCATTCAGTCTGTTTTCCGACATGTTGCTTTTTAAAAAAATTTTTAAGCGATTAAGTGCTGAAAACGTTCTTTCCAGAGTGAAAGAGGTAACTGGTAACGTGGCGAATAATTGTAAAAGTATTTTAATGTTAAATCGAAGATTGGTGCGATGAGAGAGTGAATCAAGAGCAGAATTCGGTTTTGCAATAGTATTTTGACTCCATTGTTGCCTCCATATGAACAGGTCAGCTCTGATTGTAGATGAGGTATCATCATGGAGATCTTGGACATATATTTTAGCAGCTTTTATAATATTTTTATCGTCATACATATTTAAATTGGCCGGAATAAGTCCTTCAAGTGGCATAACATCAATATGCCTTTGATTAAAACGAGCGTTGGTTCTATTAAATAGTCAAGATACATTATACATATAAACACGGCCCATGGGGGGGCTATAGCCCCCTTAGCCCCCCCCCTTGGCTACGCCACTGAATACAGGTGAATAGTTCTTATACACATGAAATTAATTTACCATTACTTTCGAAAAACGGATCTCAGGGAATTAAGACGCATGGATCACCTTCTATGACTAAAGATAGTTCGTATGACTGCAGAAGTATACGATTAGGTATTTGATTTCGTATTCAGATTGGTCGCAGTGCACAACCAACTTTAGATAAAACTAAGTGTATTCCATATGCGATTATAAATTAAATAAATCAATTATAATTTATTTACCTTGAAATCACAATATTAATAAACAAATACATATTTTCAAACATATTTTTCATATTTTTTACAAAATGGAATATCTATTTAACATTTATTCGTAAACTTTCAATGCATACGACCATGTTAATAATTTTACTAAAAACTTTTCACGTTTTGTTATCTTATACCTATTACCCCATTTAAAAATACAATAAAATCAAAATTCAACAAATATTTATTTTATATTTTACGTACACAAAATATCACAAATCTTTGGGGACATAAGTATACAACAGCATATTATATGTTACCGTCAACAGAGAGTTATTAAGGCGTTATTGGAAATGTCCAATACATGTTTAAGTGTTTTTTTATGGGCAATAATATTATTGAAAGATATAATTATGGAATGCCTAGTTTAAGCTAAGTGTTACAGTCAATGACATAAATACTTCAAAAATTACACATACTTTTCAAGATTTGTCTATCATTTTCATAAGTGATATTGTAGTTATAATGATCATGTGGTATGCATAGTCGATGAAAATTAAACATGTAATAAGGTACTGTGTTCTGTACAGAGGAACATGATGCCTTCAAATGCACAGATTATTTTATTACTTTTATGGAGATCCATAAATATGGACTCTCACATAGAAAAGCGTTATTTACATAAAAATTTGTTTAGCAAATCGACGAGTATTGACATTTATTCCGTAGGTATAACGAAGGTTGAAATTATGTTAAATTTAGTCATTGACAAAACCATTTGAAATTATTATTAACTAAATGTTAATGTAAATAATGTTAATTTATCATTGACGGTAACACGTAAAGTGTACATTGTACATGTAACTATAAATATAATTATATATGTCGAAAATCTAACTATTATTTTCCGGTCTTGTGTGTGGATGTTTGTTTTTTCAGATACTTTAGATTCAGGTGCTTTTCTTATTTTTTTTTTTTCGTATCACTATAAAAATTGATAAATTTAATATCATTTTGATAAAATATTTTAATATTTGTGATTATCTATAACATAAGGTTATAGAAATGGCTCCTTTACCCTTGAAAAAATGTATGACTAATTCATTGTGCAGTCATTAAATACAATTTAATTATTTTTTTAAAAATCGATATAATATATTCGTCCTTTTACCATTTCGCGGCTGGTACTAGTACAATACCACGTTTGTTTTTGAGAGAGTTCGACTTCATCATCAACCGCAACACATTAAATTTATCTTCGCGTTTTTCTACGCATGTCTAAACAATAAAGGACTATGGTTAAATGCGAATAACATTCATCATCAGTACAATTGTAAAAATGACTAGATAACTGATACATGTTTGCTGATATGCGCAGAAACCTTAATATGTATATGTTATATATACATCTTGTTTTGTAAGTAATGAGTGTAATTTTATATCTTACTATCAACAACCATAATAACGCACTGGCGACTAATGGATGGGCACAAAACTTACGTTAAGAAATAAAAAACTATTGATAATTACAAAGTACACGTCTCTCCATGATTCATCTTTGTAAGGGTACTCGTTCGGAAAATGTTTCTTAGTGTGGTGTTCCCACAGTTTATTGGTGTGTTGCATCAGATAAATATTATTTTTTTCAATTCTGTGCAACTGCTCGGGAGTAGCGATTTTCAGGGCTGGTTCCAGATAGTCGAACGGGATCCCTTGAGTAGATTTTAAATCTAAAAAAATTAACATAAAAAAATATTACGATAATATCAATATACTGGTGAAATCAAACTAGAGTTAAAATCGTGTATATATCACCATAAACCGAGAAAATAATATGTACCGTCTAAGTTCTTCTTTAGGGAATTTATGCAAGTATCCTTGAGACTTGGAACTTCTGGATTCACAGCCCTTTTACTCCCAGCGTACACCTTCGTCCTTTTAAATATTATTTAAGGTGAAAACAAATCTACGAATATATAATTATTCTAAGTAAAACCTCTTATATTTTCTCGACAGCATTTCATTCAATGGATCAATCTCCTCGACGAACTTTCTTTTACTTTTTAATGATGATCCGCTTTCGTTCAGTTGTTTTGTGGAACTTCCTGCTGCAGCTGAGTCCATGGGTTTCAATTTGTTTTATAAATTATTATCAAAATTGAAGAAAAAGTGATTTTTCAAAAATATTCAAGTTATTCAACAATATTATCGCAAATATATTAAGATATAATCTTCACTTATACGGTTATTACTTAATATTCAGTAAGCTCATATACGAATACACTTGGTCACTTGAATGTAGCTAATACAAATTCTCATACAAGAATGAAATATCAAGCTCGTTACTATTAGAAGTAAACATTTCATAGATCAACATCAACCATGGAAACGGAATATTTAAATTTATATTTTATGTCAACTACTTTTGAAGTGAAATATTTTATATTATCTTAATTAATTATTTGGAAAACTGTTGAGAATTATAAAAAAATTACTTAAATGTACCTTAATGATAACATCTTATAGACAGACAAAAAAAAAATCATGATGTTAAATTTTGTACATTTCTCGCTTCGCTCAGAATTTATAATGTTTATACTCAGTGACGTGCCTGGAAATTTTTTTTGTCAAGGTTCAATATTTTTACTACGTTAGTGAGGCACGCACCTGTTTATGATGTGAAACACCGAAGACTATGGACTATGATCTTCGAATGTTGAAGTTGTCCAAGACAATGTCCAAAACTTTTATAAACTTATAATATGTAACAGTGATGCAGACGTTATGGGTCAAGGATCAAGTCGACTTCCTTAAAAAAATTGGATGGTGGGTGGTCGTTAATTGTTGTTATAAACCTTGTAGGCTGGTGTTAATGAATATTATAATTTTTAAAGTTGATCATGCACCTAGAGTACGGTAATATGTTATTGTGCGATTAGGTTTTTTTTAAATAATTCTGGGGTAGGTGGGTGATTGCTATAAGTTTATGTTTGACCCATAATTATGAGATTAATACAACTGCCTAAACGTGGTAACTGAAAAATATTTTATGGCATTAAGCAGTGTGCGCAAAGATAACTAAAAATTTATCTAGATAAAGATAAAAGATTATTTATTTGGATAAAAAAAAATAAAACATTCTTTTATTTGATTAAATAATCTACACTTTTTTTTTAATTTATATTTAAAAAATAAACATAAATTAAAATTAACTTAACTTTGATCTAATAGGTACCTACAATATAAATAATGTATTTAAGTTAATAAATTAATAATTTTAATAAATTTTTCATTAATTTTAAATTTTTATTAGTTATTAACATTCAAGTTCAATTTTTTGTATTTTTTGAATAAATATCGTAATTTTTTCTTTGTCTGAATCTGAATTACGTTTGATAACTCAAGAATTCATCTAAGATAATTCATCAGACGACTAATTTTGTTTATTATATAGATAAGATAAAAGATAATTAATTATTTATCTAGATAATTTATTTAGATAAAGCTCAACACTGGTTGTTATACATAGCGTATGGCTTAAAAATACTCTAAAATCTGAATATTACTGTATCTATTAATGGCTTTGTAGCTTTTTCTTTTCAACTTTTCCTCGTTATTCCTGTCCATATTTAAATACCTACAAATCGTTTGTTTCACATAAAAGTTTCTTTTCTTTAATTCTTCGTTTAAATTTCTAAATCGCAATATAATAATTTATATATTTATATTACATTTGTAACAGAATTTTAACTTTCTTTTAAACTATTACAGTAACTGCGAAGAATTTAGCATGAATAGATTCGTATCGTTTAAATGGTTTGAAATCATACGGAAATCAATATATATGACCTAAATGGAAACCAAAATGATAAATGACAATTGTATTACATAAAAAGTGTAATGTATTTCATGAAACTATCAAGTGTTTTGTAATGATCATACATCATAATACTTATGCGAATGCGACAGTTTAATAATTTAACGATATATTAGTCAATTTTCCTACCAAACCACAGAAGCAGAACAAATTGACGTTAAACGTTGTCTATTGGAAATTATAGAACATTGATCAGAATGAAGTACTTTTACCGCAATCATCAGTCTTCAAAATGACGAAACACAAGTGTTAGTTTGATATGACGTGCCTCTGAACGTAAACAACATGTAAGCACTACGAATACCTAATATTAATTATCATGTGCTATCACCAGAGAACAGTAAATGCATTGTATAAATGTAAATACGCACTGAGCTGAATTTGTATTCTTTTAAATTTTTTTTTGCCCTTGTTAGAACATTACAGCAAAGCAATGAAATAAACAAAAATAATACTAATAAATTAAATGTGTCAAGGGACTAAAATGAATTAAATTAAGAAGTAAGTAGAATAAATGAAGTTAATATTGGAATGAATGACAGTAATTGAGCGAGAGTTAGCAGGAGGTCGGGAGTGATATAACTGAAAAACGATAAGAATGAGAAAAGAATTCGGCTAGAAAGGAGAGAAGGACATTGAAAGATGATATGGTTAAAGATACTGATAGAATCAACGTGGTATCGAGTACAAAAAGGAGATGAGTTAAGAGAGCTTAAAAGCGTGGTGAGGAAGAAGACTGTGACCTATTCGAAAACGAGTGGGCACAACGATCAATTTTCTAGAAATCTCCAAGTCGTTGAGCCATGGACGCCGAGGGATGGTGGGAAAGACCTGTAGATTTATATTATACTATGAAAAAACCTAACATAGAAAATATACAGAAGAATATTAAAAGTGAATTGATGAGTTGTGAATCATGAAAGTATATAACTACTCGTATATAATCTAAAAATGCCTTGCGTTTTAGAAAAAAACCATAAAATGTCGGTTACAATTTAGTTAAGTAAATATTCTATTTATTTATTACAAATAACAGTACTATTCATAAACAATTATAATCGAATTATTAATATAGTTTAAACGAAGAGTAAGAGTTGATAGTTTGAAAAACAATTATTTTATACATCATGTATCCTGCTATTAAAATTTAGAATGGCTAAAATCATGGTCAGCATTCAAAGGTAAGACTGCATCAAATCAAAATCATATGGTATGGATAGCTATTAAATGTGATTAGGCATTCTAAAAATATCATAGAAATACAAATTAATATTATTATAACTAATGGTACACTCTTATAGTTTTGAATTTCATAGAAGATTATTTCATCGGATACGATGACAAACTGAAAGAATAAATTTGAAATCGACTCTAAAATATAAATATAAATCCTCTACCACCCGTTGTGTGTTAACAACAATCATGAGATTTTGAAAAATATACGTATAGCGTCAATTTTAAACGAAGTATTAGATATCCACAGGTTTTCGTAATGTTTTGATTTTAACTGGTAGGTTTTATCTAGATTGTTTAGGTCGATAAGACTTAAAGTACGTGAATGCCAAAAATACGACTAATCATACCGAATTTCTAGTGTTTTAATGTCTAACACGATAAAATAAAAATATTTTATACATTAAAAAGTATTTAAAGAACACATGGATATTTAGATTCTTCAATTGAATTATCAAGATTTTTGGAATGATAATATGTTTTTTGTTGAGTGTCTAATGTACATAAAAATGTATAATTATAATATGTAAGTCAATATTGTGCTAACATAAATAAAATATTAGAATTTAATTATAATCATAAATTATTTGAGTAACTATAGAAAGCTATAAGGCGTATAATCTTTATTTTTTTAATATTAACCATGATAAATTACATAAACTTATAATATAAACCTCTCTTTTACCTCGGTGCCTAGTTATTTACACTTCGATACGATACTCCTAAATCAAACATTGAAATCAGTGTTTAAAGTAATATATTTAGTTGGATGGCAATTAGACCTACATCCACTGTTAAAACTAAAAATTTAATCTTTTAAAGCTATCCTTCACGGTATAATATAAAATACGTTGTATCGAAGAATAGTATATTAAAAAAAAATTGTCCTTCGTAATTCGGGTATTTGAATAGTGTATATATATATATATAATAAAATTACCATCATGATATTATATATTGATTGCTAAACATCTGTATTTCTTGGAAATAAAATCGATACATATTGTGACATTTGAGGAAAGAATGAGGTAATTAAATTGATAATTCCATTACATAGAAGTAATGCGCAAAGCGGAGTATTTATTCCATAAAACGTCATGTGGTGATGATGTCCGCATTAAAATATATTATGTAAAATGTAGATGGCTAGGACAATGGGTATCAAATTATAATATAAATTGTTTGCTTTTGTTATCAAATATCATTAAGACACTTTTTGTTGAATAATGAAATTTTGTAACAATATAAAAATGTATAAATGACATGCGTACTTTGGTATTGTCATTTTTATTAACGTAATATGTGTTTACGTGATTCCTTTTATAGCTATGACACTTTTTCACGAACGTACAGATTAATTTCATTGAAGTTTTTTTTCGGTAGATTACTGGAAAATCGTTAAATCGTACGCGATTATCAAAATATATATTTAGGTTTAAATGATAGATCAATTGTGTATCTTACATTATATAGTTCTGAAGTAAATCGTTTTTAAATTATATAAATCGTTTCATGGAGATAAATATTAATTAGAATATCACCTATATTCTTTAATAATACCAGTATAATAAAGTATATTTAAGTTGTGTTTTTATTATATTGGATTATTTATTTGAACAACAAAAATACTTTCACGACAAATCATGAGTTTTGAATATTTTTACTGACACGGAAGATAAAAATCTTTTGTTCAAATTCCAAAGTGTATACAGGTGTTTATAACCGAGTAACGATTTCATATCTGATTATTTTCATTTGTATATACGTGCACGTAGTATATGATAAATTATCATTGATAATGTTAACGTATCCACTGTGCACGTCCGATGTCGTGTGGAAAAAATAAAATGTTAAAAACTTATATTATATTAAAATATAGTTTATAATAACAGTAAAACATAAAATATATATTTGAAAAAAAAAAAACAACAATAAATTCAACTAAATAAAAAAACGAATAATTTACAGGTACGAAAAAAAAAATCAAAAATTAAACTAATGGATCAGATAATTTTCTGATCGATCAAAATTGAACGCGGTACGCCTGGCTGTAAGCGTTGCCGTCGGACGAGAAATCGTCTTCCGCGGTGACCGAGGGCTCTTTGAACTCGTCAACTTCTTCCTCGTCCTGTTCCTGCGCGGCCGTGAAGTCCCGGGAGCCTCCCGACTCCATGGCCAGCCTGTAGCCCTCGCCAAACCGGTAGCCGACATTTTCCAGCAACCGCTCGCCACCACCACCATCCACGTCTTCGTCGTCCGTCTGCGCTTCGAATTCGTCTTCGGGCGTGATCGGCGCGCGACCATGTCCAATCACTTTGTTGTACTGCGTCACCGTCTGTGCACACAAAACATTTTATTTTCTCCCTTAAAGTTTTTCAAATTGTGCATTTTTTCAATATCCTATGTAGCTACACCACATGTCCGCACCACGCAATAACACGTTAACTAACCGTGCTATAATACATGTGTGCGTTAATGGTAGTGTAAATTTCACGTGACACGAAAATCGATAAAATTTGATTCATTGTTTACAAAACAGTGGACCGTTGTTGAATCTTACAGACAATAACGATTCGATTTTTTCTACAGTCTGTTCGAAATCTTTGCAAAACACAATTTTTTCTTATTTAGAACTGAATACATCCACAATAGGTTGCAATGATGTTTAATTACCTGTTAGTTTTCCGGAATAGCGTTTAATATTCGGCTTTCTTATATATTAATATACATATAAATAAATATAAAAATAGAAATACTGATATCCATAATACATATATTAATTATATACAGTATTAATTCTTTGTCGTTTCGCACCATGGATATGATATTGGTGCACAGAGGTTGGAATGATGAATAATCTCATTGGAACGATTCAGAGCCTGAACCTGAGTGATATGTGATACGTATATAGTATGCCGAGTTTTTTAATTATTGAAACCCTATAATTAATATAGCACACAATAAAAAATTTCACTCATTTTGATTCAAATTACAAGATTTTAAACACAAAAAAATGTACTTATTTTGCCAAAGAAATCACGCTTAAACATCATATGAGTCCATCAATATATTGTTTTCTTAATTCGCTGTATAACAATTAATTATTATTATTTTTTGTATTCGTTTAATGAACTATTTATTAATCAAAAGTTCTTTTTCAAATTCGTCTCTATAATTTAAGTTTAATTCAATTTTTTTATTCCTTATATTTTAGTTTACTTTAAAAGTTACATACATATATTATTTTTAATTTTATTATACATTTTTCCTGATTTATGTCATATTTCATGTTATGTTCATTTACTTTTATTTCTAAATTTATTTTAAGATATTTTTATATATTTTAAGGCTACCAATCTCATTTAATTGATGGTGTATATTTCTAACTGTAGATTTAAATTTAATTAATTATATTTGATGGAAAAATTAGAACTTTTTGTGCTCAAAAAAATGTTGCATACTGTTATTCATTAAAACAAAAAATAATATGTCAAGTGGCATTTTGGACAAGTGAGATGAGGCAATTGTGTTTAAATGCACAGTTGCCAACTAGAATCTTGTCATTGAAGGTCTAATCGAAAACACACCATAAAAAAAAAAACCCAATCAACCATTCATCGTACCGAAAATTACTCAAGGCCAATGGCTAGAGCTGCCATGAATTAAAAAAAAAAACTATATCAGTGGATACTATTTGTTTAATTAAATTGGTCAATTAGCCAATTGCTTTAATGTTATTTTTTTAATATTTGATTAAAATAGTTTAGATTAATTAATAAAAATTTGTGCCACCTAATCAATTTTCAAGTACTCATAAATTGTACTTCTGTAAGCCTAAAAGTCTTGATTAGAAATAAACTTAATATATTTCATTATTATATAAAATCTATAATTTATCACCCTTATTTTCTTCTAAAATAAAAATTTGAAATAAATAAATTTTTAATTATTATATTATTGTAGTATTCTTTTTTTATATACTTTTAGATTTAATTTATGTTTTAAATATATTAATTTATTAATAACTCCAAGAACATAATTGCAATGTAATACAAAATATATTTTTATACTTGACAATTAAATTTAGGTATATAGATTCAAATGGTAACCATTATATTTTAGTAAAATATTGTTGGTATTATGACGGTAACATCAAACGTTGGAGAGGGGAGTGTTTCAAACCCATGACCCCTCTAGAGTACGTCCTTACGCCACTAAAAGCTATAGTTATGTGTTAATAGCATTTTTGATCATGATTCTCCTATGTGTATAAATGCATATACATGTATTTAATAATGATGGCTAATACATACGTACATAGTTTAAGTAATACATTTTAATTCGATCAAAATACACGTTAATCATTTTAATGGTTATCCGTGAAATTTCACATTATGTATAAAATATAAGCGCATAATCAACAAGTATTTATTCTTAAAATTTTTCTAAAAATGACGTTTTAGAATGAGAGGTGTATTATTATTACAAGTATAAATATAAAATCCCACGCACGTGATTTGCAGACTTTCTTAAAAATTAAAAAGTCGGTTTCTCAAACACTTCGTGTTCAAAAACACGCTCGTTCGATGTTAGGTGATTAAACGTGAGGCAAATCGATAATGTATTGTGAGCGGTGGAAAAAAAACAACAACAACAACAACAAATTAGAAGTAAAATGTTTTACTATACATAAAATAAAAAAACAAAAAAAAAAAACAAAGACGGCTGGAAATTATGCAGTAAGTCGTATTGTTTATACTCGTGTATTGGCTCTATATCATGGCTATCGGCAGTAGTTTGTGCACAGTAAGATATCTACGATTGCTTCTGTCACGGGGAATGCGATATCTGAAAGTTGTACGTAGAATGACTTGGAAAATGTTCAGTAAACGAATTTGACGTACGCTGAAAGAAAAACAAAATTTACTCAACAACCGGAAGGATTAGAAAAATTAAAAACGTTTATTAATCTATTCAAAGGGAATAATCTCAATAAATGAAATTGCGAATATTCAGTGTACGCGTTTTATGTTTAAAATAAAACGTAGTAAAAAAATTGCAAAACGTTTATTAAAAACGTTAATAAGAAATTAAAAAAATGATTAATTAATAATATTCTGTTTGATCTTTGATGAATTTTTTTCTCAAATACCAATACATGATTTATGGGTAAAATAACTTGCATGCAATAAAAAAAGCCGATTAAGCTCGTCTTTGGTAAATCGCATATAGGAATGAAAATGAAACGAAAAAAACATAATGGAATACATGGTTAAACGTAGTATTTATTGACATCGATTTTTTTTGAAAAATTTTACTCCAATGACGTTCAAATGGGTTTTACTTATATAGGCTATATTAGTAAAAATTAGTTCTGGCAATGGAAACAAATTTGAGAACCGATAAAACTCCAGATCAATGAACAGATTTTTGGTAAACGGAAAAACTTCATCTATACTCGATTGGTTATATCTACGACGTAAACCATACTTTATTCTTATTCATTATTTAGTGTACGAAACTCAAAACTGTTTTGGTTTTTATTCAAAAAGTTTTTCGCGGACCAAATAAATAAATAAATATTAAATATTCATAGCTTATTGTGAATCATTGTACAATAATAATTCCGAAGGATATGAATAATCATCACAAGGACTTCTTCCAGACATAAATATTTTGTGTCCAATCGTGAAACGGGATTATAATACATAAATATTGTAATTATTTAGATAAAAGAAAAATAACACGTTTTCTATTCGCCATCAAAATAATTGCAATTATTATAAATTGTTTAAGATTGAGTTTTTAGTATTATAAACTAATAGTAACTATTACAAGTATAACTATTAAAAATTACCATCACATGTACATTGTACACTACAAATGGTACATTTAAACACAGTGTGTTCCTTATAAATATGGATAGAAGACTCATGCAGCATTTCATAATATTTAATATTTCATATTATTTATATTTTATAGGAAACCAAATACGATTGAATACCTTTTTTTATAAATCCTGCTCGTTAATAATCACTTATGTATACATGAATCCATTATATATATATAAACGAAGGATAAAGTGGAAAAACGTGCATGGTAATTATTTTAATTTATTCGAAAACTTACATGAAAATTTAATACTTTGACATAAAACCATGCTTCTTAGTCAACAGTATTTATACTAACAAAATAATATTAATAAGAATATAAATATATATAACGTTTTTAGGTATCAATATAGAATTATGTAAGTTATAGTATTTATATTGATTTTGAAATGACAACAACTTTTTAAAAATACGTTTTTCCTCTTTTCTTCTTCATAATCGACGGCGGGCGCTGCTCCTTTTGTTTAAAAATTATTCTACTGTTTCGTCCAAATTATACGATATTGTTTTTGGACTGATGAGAAAAATATCTTTATATGTTGATAACTTTGTTTTTAAGTAATATAGAAAATATATTTCAAGAACTTACTATTTAAAATTTAATATTAAATATCATTAATCTTAATTGATCGTTATTTTATATTCTGTCAATAGCTTTTGATTGTTTTAAAAGGTTTGGAAACAATTTTTGTAATTTAAAGTAATTTTTAACAATATTAAGAAATCCCGGTTTTGTATACAACTCTAAATATTGACCATGTCAATTTTAGTGATTCTAAACTGAACTGTTTTTCAACATTCAAATAAACTGCTTCACATTTGCATGCACAATACAAAACGAGTATTTTTTTTTTTTCGAAAATAACGAATGATTTTATTAGTTTCTACTGTTTTAGGTGAATTTAAAATTAGTCGGTTGTTTTAATTTTATTTCTTGCTTAAGTCATCAACATAACAAAAAATACCTACCACATATTACACTTGGGCGCAAAGAGAAAAAGTCGTTTTGGTGCGAAAAAAGTGGTCGGCGCCCGCCCTTAACGTTGAAATCAAAACGATCGACCGACCTTAAAGTTAGCCGTAACGCCCGGCTGCTGCTTGTCACCGGGTTGCAGTTTGGCCACGTTGTTGGCCAGGTCGATGTCCACCTGCTTGTAAATGTTCGGGCCACCCTGGTCGCCGGGCACCCGCAGGTGTATCACGTTGTACGCGGCCGGCGGCCCGACCTGGCCTTCGTGATCGTCGTCGCCGTCATCGGCGGCCTCGTATTGTTGCTGTTGTTGCAGACCACGGACGCCGTGCCGGCCGTCAATGTACTGCTGGATCTCGGCTGGTATGAACGAGCCCAGCCCTTGGGGCTTCGACGAGGGGATGAACTGAATGCGGCCGGAGGTAGGGCCTCCGTGTTGTCCCTGGTTATAAATGCCGCTACTGCCTCCGCCGTGCTGTTGCACCAGGTAGTCTCCGGACTGCTTCAGCTGCTGTTTATGGTGCAAGTGCTGTTGGTGCTGCAGATGCAGCTTGTGCGCGGCGGTGTGCAGCAGCGGGTGGTGCCGGTGATGCTCGATCGGCGCCTGCTGCAGGTGATGGTGCTTGTGGTGGCCGCCGGTGACGATGAACTTGCCGTAGTGGTGGTGGCCCAGGTACCCGAGGTGTTTGTGCTGGTGTCCTTGCTTGCCCACATGCTTGTGCGTGTGTGACGATTTGCCCTTGTGCCCGTGCTCGTGCGCCACCTTGCCGCTGTGCTTGTGGTCGTGCACCACTTTGCCGGAATGGATCAACGGTATGCCCTTGCCGGCTAGCTTGTACGTGTGCACGTGATTCACGTGATGAGGTATCTCTTTGGGCACCACGATGATGATCCTATGGTGCCTGTGCAAAACGTACAGAACGCACCGCGGTTATGCGGTTTTCCCGAATTATATTCACGTTTACGGTTTGCGGTACAAGTTACGTAAACGCGTGAGACACCTGCGGCCGAGAACCCGTATAGCGTTCAAATCCACGTTTTTGCCGTGGGAAAACTTCTTAGGCAACGACTGGGGAGACGAACGCTATGCATGCCCTCGACCCGCGATCCATACGACCCGCACGGGACCGATGTGATCGTGAAAAAATTATAGAAATCAAATGTAAGTACATGACATAATTAAACTTCGCGCAAGTTACGATTTCTGATAAAAATTGTTGGAAATGACCAAAGTTGTCGATCAAACAGTCTGTATTTCATTATTTTATTATATATATATATATGTATTAAGTATCTTTTGTAATTGATCGAACAGCAATTACTAAATTTATCATTATGGAAATTGTTATTTTTTTTTTTCATTATGATATATCACGTTATAATAATTACAATTATTGATTTAAATATGCGCCCAAAAAATTATAAGGATGTTGTTGAAACAATAAACGATCAAAGAAGCAATTCCTGCTCTCGATTACTATTCGCCACGCCACTGCGTGGTTTTCATCGCTTGATAGTTGATGATTAAGATTTGATCGATTCAAAAATACTCCTCTAATACATTTTTATAATAAATTTCTCATATCGATTCGTAAAAATCAAAATACTAATAGCCGTCTACAATTTTAATTTTGTGCATTAAATAATGAAAATATTTAAATTTCTACTCACTCGTGATCTTCGGCAGTGACGGTATCGTCTCGATATTCTTCAGTATTGGGTGACACTCGTTCTTGTACCACATCGTTTAATCCATAAACCGTCGCCGTCATTACGCAACCGATCAACAGGCTATGCCAAAATATTTCCTGACATGTAAAAAACAAATTAATTTCATTTTTGATTGTAGTTTCAATCGTTTCAAAAACTAAAAATAATATTCCAATATATTAAATGTCATTTTGGTAACAGCAAAAATAACATCAGTAATGTGATAATAATATACCTTTATACTAACTAATGAGTAGGTTTTAAATAAGAAAAATTTGAGGATGTATGCTGCCAGTAGAACGTAAAACAAAACATTAATTAATATTATGTACTGGTGAACGAAAATATATAAACATCCAAATAAACGTGATTGTTACATTGATTCATTTTAACTATAATAATTGGATTAATAGAAATAAGAACAGTCAACAACAATAAGAATTATTATGTTAGAATGTATTTTAAGAATGTAACTTTATATTAACATTGTGCATCGGCAGAAAAAAAAACACATCTAAAAACGAATATGAGCCATCAATGTTAAAAGTGTTGAGTGGGAATCCGAGGAAATCCTATTTAATGTTAACACTATATAAATCTAGAAGGTAGTAAATGTAATGTAATTATGTATAATACGCATTTTGTAATTAATTGTTTTGTAAAAAATATAAATACAAAAAAAAAATCCTATACCTATAGATAAATATTTGTCGATTTCTAAACATTCGGATCATCTCGAGTGGGGGAAATAAGCAATCCCTATGTATTATTACATTACATATACGCAGCAGCACACGTGGCAGGTTCTCTATGCACGTTCCCTTGGATCCGATTTCAACACGTTTCCCGAGACGATGGGGGAAAAAAACTACCGTGTAAAATCGGTGCAGTGATAATGGGCTCAGCGTTCCGGTACCTAAGCAAACCCCGTGGAAAACTAAGTCCATAAACCGAATTCAACGACAACATTTTATCGAATGTGTGTAAATAGTAAACTGTACTGTAAACGGGAAAAGAACCGGTGATGTCACAACAAGTATATTTTAATAAAAATTGTTAAAAAAAAAATTATTCGATTTCTACGGTTTCGGACATATAAACGGTATTCGATCCAAGAGTGTACACCTATTATAGTTGTTGCCGAGACGAATGTGTATTTATTGTTTTTATTTGTGTGCCTCTTTTAAAATTTTCAACACTTTTACGAGTAGGTTCGATGAGTTGTTGACTTCGAATAATACATAATACACAGGGTACACGTTATACGCGAGCTGTTCAATTATGATATTTATATAAATCCAGCAGTCGACCATGACTATCCATTATAGAAAGAGTTTTGTGTGACTTCTGCATAATAAATGCACTGCAAAAGTCATTAATAAAACGGACATTTCTTATTTGTAATTCAAAAAATATTTTCAATATTACTAATGATACAGATTTAACGTGTCCCGTTAAAATATAACGTAAAATAACTCATTCAATATTCGTATATTTATACGTGCGAGTAGGCTTGTAAACGGCCGTTAATTAAATTAATATGCTTAAAATATACGTAAGGTCAATTAAAATTCTATTAAATAATATAAAAACTGCATAAGGGTAATATAATGGATTGTCAGTACAGGTGGTTGTGTGGCTTATTAGTTTCTACACTAAATATTTTCCCTTTCAAGTTTGGAAAAAAAAAATTAGGTAAAAATGTACATTTAGATTACAAGATTCATACTATTTTTGAACAAAAAAATTTTAGTTATCACGTAGCATTTAAATAAATCCCGTATCAAATGCTTCTAATGCTACCAAAACGAGGTATGGATACGAAACGTTTGTTTGCCAACAAATATTTATGATTATTTTAAAATAATATCTTATCATATAAAAACCCTAAGCTACCAAACATTTACTATAAATCATCAAACGTGTTCTTTTAAAGAATTGCTATAGCTGACGATGTAGGTATTAAACATACAAAGTAATCAAACATTGATGTGACTCAAAAGGAACAAGTTGAAATATTTGAATAATCTATTATAATGTTACTATTATATTATTGTTGTACAGTTAACTAAATTATTGTCAAACGAATACAGTTTGCTGTTTAAAAATCACATAAACATTAATATTGTATTATACTAGGTTGAATGATAAGAATAATAAGTGCAAAATATAAACATTTGAGGGTTTTATCAGCTATTCGGATATCTTTCATATCGCCCAGTGTTCGATACTAATAACGGGAAACATTGTTACAGAAAAACGAATTTTTTGATTAAAAGTAAATATTTTGGTTTATTATTACCGTAATTTCTCATATATTTAAAATACTAGCTACGTATAAACACTCAGATGATAGAAAACATTATGTTATACTTTACCATAGTGTATTTGTGTGTATTGAACCGCATGCACACTTAATGTACGTTTAAGTCGACGACGGCAAACGATAATTACTAATAGATGAGTGAGATATTATTTTATGCTAAACGTTAAATCGGATATCAGTTGATAATTTTACCCGGCGATGCATAAATGAAGAGCACCACGTATACATATATTATATAGTATATACACTACGGCGTGGCGAACAAACCGAAAGCCGAACCGAAATCAAAAACAAAACATAAAAACCACCGGAATCAATTGCAATATTCAATCGAACGGGTGTAAATTACATGTGACCAGAAATAGCCGGCGTTTTCACTTTTAATCGCAATCGTTCATTGTAACCCGGTGGGGAGAATCGCAAAACGCGCCATCTGCAGGAGTTTTCCAGCATCTCTAGACCCGGGGAACGATTGCACAACGACCGTGGAAAATCGCCTGCTACTCTGCGACACGTTCCCGCGCTGTTTTTTGTGTTGTGTGTATCCACACGCGAGGGTTTGTACGATCTATCGCAAGCGCGAGCACGCGTTTGGATAAGGGTCCATCGGGCTCCGCTGCAATTCGAGTACGGGGGAGTGTATATCACAAGGGATGGGTAAGGACGTCATTAGGAGGATGATTAAGGGAGGGGACATATCTCCCCGAGCTTTTCCGTGATTATTATACGTAAAATATTATTGTTTAAGTACATCAAAAAAACATATTTAATGTATGTTTGATTATAATTTCAACGTATTTATCAATTTTAGAGCTAGTCGTCAATAAATTGCAGTCTATTAAAACTAATTTGTATTTTGTGCGAAAATATAGCAAAAATAATTTATTGTCAATTCTTAGAATGCATAGAACTCAAGCCGATACACATTATCAAAATATTTTTGAAACATTAAAAAATATTACCAATGCTTTAGACATTGAGATAAAGACTTTCGAACCAACAAACACATCGGTCAAATCATAAAGGTTTTTTTTTTCGTGTCAGACCACTTAACATTTATAAAATATAAATCATAGAGTTAAAAATTAAAATTTTTTAATAAAATTAAAATATTATTAAATTATAACTAGTCGACATCAATTATATAAATAAAATAAAATAAAACATAAATAGTAAATATTATTTTAAATTTCTTCTGTTGTCCAAAAATGAGCGACTTCCACCGTTGTTTTATTTGCCTGTATTAGGTCATCTTCCGTGCATTTGTTCGGGTTCCTTGGACATACTAATAGATGTGCCATTGTCTGTTCTTGGCCACATCTGCATTTTGTGTCAGAGTCGTTAAGGTAGACCCACCTAAACATATTGTCTTTTGATCTGCCTACACCTACTCTCATTCTGTTGAGGGTTCTTCATGTCTTCCATTCTAACTCATAGCCTGTTGGTAGCTGTTCGGTTGGCTCCACTCCCCAGATTGAGTCTACAATTTGATTTCTCCAGAGGGTTATTCTTTCTAATGATGAATCTTCTGTTAGGATCTCTGATGTCTTTAAGAAACTTTTCCTTGACTTAAGGCGCCCATCTTTCGCCTTAAGTCAAGGAAAATCCAGACATTGGGTGTCTCTATTCGTTTGTTTGTTTACATTTTTAGATTTTTTTATTACAAGTCCACGTATGTTGGGAGGTGCAACACCTGCTAATAAGTATATTTTCTCCACCAATGTATTTTTAAGACATCCTGTTATAATTCGGCAACTGTTGTTTAATGCCACGTCCACTTTTCCCGTATGGATTGACCGTCCCCAGAGAGGGGATGCATACTCCCCCACAAAGAAGCATAATGCCAAGGCTAACATCCGTAGTGCGTGAGGTTGATCACCCCAGGTTGATCTAGTTAATTTGCGAATCAAACAGTTTCGAGTGTTTATCTTTTTGGCAGTTTTCTCACTATGGGATTTAAATGTTAGCGTCCTATCAAGAGTTACTCCTAGATATGTTGGTGTTTTGCAGTGTGTAAGTAATGCTCCTTCCCAGGTAATTTGGAGGTTCCGATTTGCCTCTTTGTTCTTGAAGCGAAAAGTGCACACAAGAGTCTTGCTAGGGTTTGGCTTAAAATGGTTATCGTTGTAGTAATTACTCATTGTTTCTAGTGTTTTGGTGAGTTTTTCTTCTATTACTTTAAATTGATTTCCTTGTATGGCACTTGCTGAATCGTCAGCGTATATAAAATGTTTAGCACTATTATTTGTAGATAATAGATGGGGAGGCACAGAAGGAGCCTCCGCGTTGAATGTATACTTTAATCTGGCTACAGAGCAATAAGTACATTCTTGGCACCCCCTGGAAACAACGGTATCGCTCCTAAGCTTACCGTTGGCTAATCCTTCTAATCCCAGACCCACTATCATAACAGTATAACACCTGAAGAATATTATAGAGCTTCAGTTTTTTTCCATATTTGGAATCTTTAATTAAATCTTTAGAATATCGTTTCTCACAAACCAATAAAACTCCATTTGAAATAGTTTCCATTAGAAGTGATAAAATTAAGTAAATGCGACTTCATACGGACACTATAAAAAGTTTTTGATTTCTACAAAATCGATAATCTTATTGAAAAAAGCTTAAAGAAGGCTGGTTATTGGAATAATACTGAAAACTTTACTAAAACTAATGATCTATATAATATTTCATATAATTCAAAGGACTGTGAATTTTTTCCATCAATTAAAAAAATGTACCATAATTTACGTAACTATACCTCCTACAACATGTACTATTGAGGTACCATTTAGTATACTTTTCTGTGTATAAACATAGATCCACAATGAATAAGCAAACACAATCTTAATTATCTATGCTTACTATACTTAGACAGAAAATTCAAGGTTTAAATTTAGTTGAAAATGTTGTCAACATTTTTTCAAAAAATAAATGCAATTTACAATTCATGTTTTAAGATTAAATAATCATTTTTAGTAACATAATGCAATTTAATATATATTATTATATTAAAATGTATAAACTTTTAATACATTATTTTATACTTTTCACTTGTAAGATCCATTCTTGAATTTGGTTCGGTTGTTTGGAGTCCAATACAAGTCGGCCTCAAAAATAAAATTGAAATAATTCAAAGATGTTTCCTTCGTATGATAGCCCAAAAATTTGATTTAGTTGGTAAACCAGTAAAAGTCGTCGCTATAATATACCAAATCCCAACTTTAGAATCAAGACGGCTATACGAATACACATATGTATTATTTATACATAAATTACTTAATAATAAAATAGATTGTCCAGATTTACTAGAACAAATTTATCTTAAAATACCAATTTTTAACGTCCGCCAATCACATTTATTTTACACTAATTTTGGTAAAAATAATTTCGTTAAACACAGCCTTCTAAACCGTATGTTAAGAATATCATGCAACAATATTTCTAATTTTGATTTTTTCTATGACAACAGTAACAAATTGAAGTCATATACTAATTAGTTAATAATCCTACATATTATTTATAAATATCAAATATTATATTTTTCTTATCTAATATATTACAAAATTTATTATTGTTTATCTTTATGGCATTGTATGCATTTTTGTTTTTTATTAGTACTTGAACTTTAACATTTTTGCTATCATACTTTGTACACACTTAGTGTTAATGATTTTGTCTTGCTGTACCATATTACCCTTTGAGGGTGTTACTATATAATAATAAAATTATAAAAATATTTTTTCATATTTTTCCTTTTTAAGTATCTGTTTTGTTAATAAATTAAAGAATCAAACGCAATGTCTATTTTATTTTTCTTTTACATTTTATTATAATTGATAGTTTACATTGTATTAAAATATCTTCGACTAATTGTTTTAATTAATATTAAGCTTAAAAATACCAAAATATTTTATGTTTACTTGTATAGGTACATACTAATAGTCAGTGGTCGAAATGGCTCAAGATAAGTGGAGGAATGCCTTACAATTCAGATTTCATGATATCATCATAACATTCTTCACACTTTATGTACCTATAATATTTTTTTTTTTCTAATTTTTTTTATAGTTCACATAAGGTATATTATCTTAATTCGTGACTCTAAATACGGGTATAATACGGGTTGCGAAACGGCTTATACTAAATAACACGATAAGCCAGGCGCTCGGGCCTGACTGTTAAAAACAATTATTTTCACCGAAAAAAAAAATATTATATATAAATATGCGTTATTCTAGACAAAACAAGTAGAGGGATGAAAACTGTAAATACAAAAAAGTAGAGGGATGCCATCCCTCTGTATCCCCCTCCACTTCAAACACTGCCAATAGTGTTTTAGTAATATTGAGAAAATAAAAACGAACAAACACATGAACCTTATTTATTTTATTTAATTTTAAAATATTGTGCTTATCATGTGATTATACACCTTTAATTGTAATACAACAAAGTATAACAAAACGCATTAGTAAATTTCCAAAATTATAATCACAAAGAAATAATAAATCAGAAAATATTATGTCATCAAGATTATAAACATTTTCGATAAGTATAGTAATCCCATTATGTGGCTTTTTTGTTTTATTGTATTATTTTAATATTTTAGTGATTCTCAATATAGGGTGTCTGAAAAAGAATGTAGGATTTAAATCCGCTTTAAATTAAATTAATTTATTATAAAAAAACATAACAAAGATATCATTCTCTTCGGGAGATGTTAACAGTAAAAAACAATATCGGTCTCATATGACCCTCCCTACTAGCACTGCAGGCGATTATTCTTTCTATACGATTTACCATCACTGGATAACAACACATTGGCCCATCAAGTTCGTCGAGGACACGACGAATTGTTTGATTGAGTTTGAAGACGTTTCGAACTTTGTTCTGGTAAACTCGTGACTTCAAAAACTTCATGTGAATACATTACCTATTGGATATGAATAAACTAAGTACGATAACGTTAGTTATTAATATAGCCGGGATATTATATTTGGATTACAACTATTGCGAAAAACGACCAGATATTAAGCCATGGTTTCTTTTTATTTTCGTCCGTGTACTCTATCTACTTAGAACCTTAGCGTATAATCTGCACACGGTGTTGTTACGTTTTTTCACGTGCCACGATGCCGTGTAAATGTCAGCGCGCTGTGACAAGCGTGTCAATGATAACAAATCCGTTGATTTCGTGGAAAATTGTTGCATTTACAGATCAATTTATTAAACAATATCGCGTATTTATCGAGACAGGCGCACCAATATATTACACATTAATATGCAGGTATAAAAAGTACACGCGCGCGAAAATACACGTGACGTACCGCGTTCAGCGCGTACGTGTAAGTCTATACATAAAGATTTGCGTTTATTTAAATAACTTAAAAATTTCAAGCATATGTACACGTATAATGGTATAAGTAGGTATATGTCGTCAAGTATAATAAAAAAAAAAAAAAAATAATAAAATAAATAAAACCAAATTGCCCAACAATCCACCAGTGTGGAGTACCTGTAATCCGTGTACACTCGACACCCGCATTAGACGGGTGTGTGTACACGAAAACGAACGATACAAAATCCACCGTAACACGTGTGTAACCTAAAAAAAAAAACCTAAAAAACGGTTACTCGCCGCTTATGGACCACCGCAAACGTATATTGTGTTTACAACGTAATCTTAAAATAATCGCACATGTACCTGTTGTACAGCTCATTTTGCTATAATCATAATATTATTTGGTACATGTAAAATAAGTGGTGTGTGCAGTGTTTGTAATGAAATACAAAAGTAAAATATACATGTGTATAATACGATTATTATATACAAAAATGTACATTTTTCGACAATACCGAAACTAGCATGTCGTATTTGTTCCGGAAGACCGGAGACGGATAATATACATTTAATATAATAATATTATCGTTGACGATGCAGATAGATAATATTATTTCAACGTGTTTTATTCGTCTGTTTCGATCCAGTCACTAGTCGATGTAACTTACCATCTTCGATTTATTCTACTTGGGCATTTAGAAAAATAAGTTGTAAGCAATAAGCAAAATATAATTAGGCTATAATGAATTCTATGAACTGTTGAATTTAAATACACTGAGTGTAGGTAGAAGTTGATAGTTTTAAATCATTAAAAAGTGCTTGAACGGATTTTCCTGGTACCCAGTGCCAAATATAGTCCTTGGATACGTATGCTTATAGGGTGTGACCTCTGAAATACGAGTAGTTGCGTGAAAAAAAAATGTGATTGAAATGAACATTCGAAACTAAGGGAAAATAATTTAACAATCAAGGCACGGTCAACTTCAACACTTTTTCATGTACGTATTATTTTTTGTTCCGGAACATCTATATGACTATAGATTTTAAAATATTTAATGGAAAATCAAATCAATGTACAATATAAAATTATAGTACGAATTTGTATCATTTTGTATCATTTCTAATAATCATACTTTTCTATCACCGTAAATTATTATTTTCAAACTTTTTATTTTTAAATTAATTCTGGTATTTAATGCAGGGACTGGAACCTATAGGTTTTTTGATTCCGGTTTCGGTTTTGGTTGCTCATTTAATTTTTTAATGGTTCCGGTATAGGTTTCGATTTTTTTAAAGATTAAGGGTTCTAGAAACTGTTAATTTCGGTTAATTTTAATTATTAGAGATTTATTAAAAAATAATATGAAATTATTTATTTATTCTTGTTTAAATTGTAAATATTACATTTCATGAAAATAGAAAGTATTATGAATAGTTAAAAAATTAATTATAAATATATTAAATATATATATTATAAGCCTATTATATTTCTTTGAGTTAGGTTATTTTATTTCAACTGATAGTAAGAATTTGTAACATATTTTGTAATATTGCGAAATATTATGATTTGATGAAATAAATATCTTTAATTTAAAATTTAATTTTAATTAGAAATCAAAGTTAATACTGGCTATTGTTGTAGCTACAAATTTTTTAAAAACATGAATTGTATTTAATACTTAATAGACAACATAGATGATATACACATTGTAAATTGTATTATATTAATAAACATATAAAAATAATAATAATAATAATAATAATAATAATAATAATAATAGTATTACAAATGTACTTATTATATGCATTACACTATTACAGTTAACAACACAAAATAATAAAAACATAAAAAGATTTGACTTTTATTTTTCTGAACTGATAAATGGACAAACAAAATAGTCATTACCATAGTTTTACTTGTCTAAATAACTGACCTAAATTAACCTTTTTATATTTAAGGTTACGGTTACGGTTACGGTTTTTCATTTTTGGAAATAAAGGTTTCGGTTTCAGTTACGATTCCTAAATTTTAAAGGTTAACAGGTTCCAGTACCGGTTCTTTTCAGTAACGGTTCTAGTCCTTGATTTAAATGCACCTATGATGACCATTAGTCTGGATAGTTTGAGGCGTCTGAAGAATCTTCAAGCCTGCAATCTACCCTCCCTAAGGGCGTCTATCATTGAAAATCCAAGGGAAGCATTGTATTTTTTTATGATATTGACTACATCTCTGTTAAAAACTTTGTTATATTTTATTATTTACATGTATGTTTTTATTAAATTCATACAAACATAAATAACTAGACTAATTAATAACATTGTGAAAAAATAAACTGAATTTGATATATAATATATATATTAATAACAATAACGTTTTAACCAATGCATTAAATAATTGTAATACGTCACTAATAAGAAAGTATTAATAATTTAAACAAGATTGTTTAATGCAATAATAATTATTTTGTCAGAACATAATTTTAGTTCAGTATTTAAAGCCAGTAATGTAGTGATGTATATAATTTTTGGTTTGGACTTTTTTAATTTTGTGTTTGATTGGTTTTATTATCTGTCTGTGATGGTGATGGACATAATGGACCAGAAGAAGGATATGAACGACATGGTTTTCATTGTAAACAAAATAATATTATTTTAATATCCTATAATAAGTACACAAAATGATTAACAAATTTTTTTGTAGAAATGTACAATAATTATTTATAAAATAAAAATAATCCCAGCAATGACATTTCAAAACATTTTTTAAACACACAACAATAACTAAAATAAGTATTTGTGTATTGGAATATGATATTTAAAATTTTATTTCAAAATATGAAAGTGTATTGAAATAAAATGCAGAATATTTTGAAGCATTTTTTTATAATAATTTTATAAATTAAATAGTTTAATCATAATTCATTTTTTGTCGCTTATGTATTTATGCTTAATAAACTTTTGTAAAATTTATTTGTTTGACCCTCGGTATGTTAATGCACATATACAAATAATAATTATAATACGTAATTTCAGTATCGTCATAGTTAATTAATACTACTATAATAAAAATATTATTATCCCGGAATCAATAATGAGAAATTATCTAAAATTTCGACTCATGCAAAGAAAGCAGTTCAGTTATTAGATTCTGAGCAATAAGAGAAGAAAGTATTGATTTTGTATGAATATTATTTTTATCACAACAAGTTTACCCAATATTTATTTGTTTTGATGGACAGTTAAAAAGTTCCAAAAAGCAGCTTTAACAAATTTCACCTTGTATATTGTTTATTTTTAATCAATACGTTTTACTACTTGAGTGAGCTACTATGAAAGTGTGTGAATCGTCAATTTATAGTGTTTTGAAACATGATCATAGACGACACTACTATTTAAGTCAACGTGGCCAATACTTGATATAATTTATCAGAATTTAGATCTACTAGAAATTCCAAAAAATGTATATATATATGTAATACATTTATTGATTGTAGTTAAAAAAAATATGGATTAAGTTACAAATCTTTGTTCTACGCTACAATTCTAGAATCGTGACAACTACTTTTACGTCTAGGCTTATTTATCTGCTTGTTAGATAAAGAAAACAGAAAAAATTTATTTAAGTGACAAAGACTAAAATATAAAAACTTATATAATCGCTATTATTTACGAAATCGTGACGGAAAAACGTTAAAAATATATAAGTACAATAATATGTCATTGGACTCATGGGCGTCTGAATGTCTAAACAGAACCTCAGAGAATTGTTAAATACCATAATAATTTACCTATTCAATCGTTTTCATATTTGTAATACCAGTGTTTGAAAAGAACGTTCGTGAACGTTCACGCGTTCACGTTCATATTTTGTGAACGACACGCGAACGTTACTCGCTTTTTTCAAATAGCCCGTAACAACGTATATATTTTCAATGAATTTAAACGATTTTTGGCGCGTTCAAATGTATTTACCATTTTAAAAATATTTGTATAAATTATAAATATTGGTTATAGTATGTTTAAGTAAAAGTTGTAAACATAAAGTAAAATATACCTAATATCTATTTTATAAAGATCCCATTTATACAGAATTCAGGTTGATGATTCATAAGTATAAAAAAAAACAATTTAAAATTTAACCCGTCACTAGCCGCACGGGGTGAATAATCTCTCAACGTGTTACTAATTTAACCGTTAAATAAACGCGTTTATTTTTTCATAGAACTTGAACGTGAACGCGAACGAGTTCAATTTTGAAGTAAACGTTTCGAACACCGAGTAATACAAATACATTATCAACATTAACGTATTATTTATATCCAACCCGTATTAAAACCGTAGTAAGTACTCTTGTATATATTAATTTTTTTTTCCACTCGAAATTGACAGTTGTAAACAAACGACCTTAGCCCGTGACCAGATAATATGGCAAATATATATTTATATACAATAAAGAAACAATAACAAGCGGAAAAACGACGTTTGCGTGTGATGAAAGTAAACGTATGGTTCTTGTCAATTTGCAACTGAACGAGATATCGCTTAACCTAGAAATACTGACACGCACACTGCCCAAGACTTCGCAATGTTATAATAAAACATATGTAATAATAACATGTATTTTTCCCCTAGGTACGGCGTTCGAGTGATTTAATTGTTCGTGTTTACAACTGCACGTCGTAAGGTTAGACATAGCTTATAATAATTGCTCTGTTATTAATAATATAAGTACCTACATTGGCTGCATTACGATTAAGTACTAACCTACTGCATTACATAAATTAATTATCAACTTCAGTTTTAGTACCTATGCTATGGTATTGTTGGAAGTATTTTCTTATAAAATAATGGAAAAATACTGCAATTAAATGGTTTCGGTTAAAATCGCGTTCATATAACCGATCTTACACATTTTCCAACACCTAATTCGCAGTCGAAATTATAATAAGATCATTCAACGTAACTATAACACAAGGATTTCCAAAGTGTGTTCCGCGGAACCTAAGGGTTCCGTGGGACAATCTTGAGGATTTCGCAATATGTATGGAAATATTGAGAGTAATTTGAATAAATAATTGAAAAATTGGGGTTAAGTTGGAGTTAACGACATTAGGATTCCACGAAACAAAGACTATTTCCTAAGGGTTTCGTGGTCGTAAAAGAAAGGGAATCGCTGCTATAGCAAATGCATTAATGTACATTTAATGGTCGATGAGTATCATATATACAATAAAATATATATACATTCAAATAAATTCCGGATTTCCGAATCCATACACATTAAGTAAAAAAAGTTATTTAAATAACACTTTTGAAACTTATATCACAAAAAAATACGTTGAAACGGAAATTATCTGTTTGCAAATATTTTTGCAAGCAAATACTGTAGGAATTTAATATTGTGATTTAATAAATAATACGAGTATATATTATAATGTAATATGTATAATATAATATATGTATAATTATACGTATATTTTAAGGCTATATATAAGCTACGGAAAATTTACCTTTTATTTAAAATTCGATATGTAATCTGTGACAAAAAAAGTTTAACATTATACAATCTATGACAATTTATTTTATATATATATTATATACAATTCATATCGTACAATAACGATTTATTTATATACGTTTATTGTTCAATTATGTCGAGTATTACTATTATTAATTATTACAATATATTTTATATACCTACAATACGCTACATAATTTGTAAATTGTAATTAGTATATCATCATATACATACAACATGTACATTTTTTTTATTGGGTTATTTTATTGTTGTTTAAGACCAATTTAGCTTTGGATGTTTTATTTGATCATTCCCATATTTTTTAGTCACTATTTTTGGACTTGTATTTAACTTTCGATTTAAAATTTTTTAACATTATTAATTGTTCGCCGTTTGAGCAAAACATTGTAAATTCCATCTCAAATTAAATATTAAAGGACACGGCTATTATTATTAGCTACTTAGTATGTTATATATAATATACTTATATTTAGTATGTTGTTTAAAATACATTTAGATTTAATGTATATAGTGTACGACATAGGTCGTATCATTGATTATAAATATTAAATAATAAATAGTATTTGTAATCAATGGTACTATTTAGTATCGGTATGTATGCATGGTGTATAATATGGTTATATAAAATAAAATGCCGCTGTTTGAATAATGTACCTTATTGATTTGTCACAGATTATAATTTTAAACTTTTTTTTTTGTCCTAGATTATACATCGATTTTTTAGAAAAAAGGTAAATTTACTGCAGTTTAAATTTTAAAGCAAGTTAAATTTACCATCTCCCCATTTTAATTAAAATAAAGAGTTTGTTGCTTTTATTGATCTATTTCCCACCAATAAAGAGTTACTCTATATTTTCCACGGAAGGATCCAAAACAAGTAAACCAGTAAAAAGGAGTATATATTGAAGATAACAAATTATTCTGTTTGAACCATGGATTAAAATTTATTTTAAATAATTACAAATATATTATTATTATTATTAGTATATGACTTCGGAATAAACTGACTCAAAATAAATAACAAAAATATATACTACGATAATAATAAAAAAATTAAATAAAACTATTAGTAATAATTAAATTATTTAGTTATAACTAGTCGAATATTTAGAATAACAATAAAAAATTAAGTTTGGTAATACCTAATGATTTAGTAAATAATGATTTCATTCTTTTAATTTATAATTCCTTGGTCATAGCCGCAAGCCTAAGTTTTTTATCTAGTCGATGGCCTCCTCGCTGGCAATTGACTAATCTTACCTAACCCGTAACCACATAAAAAAGATTCCACCATACCCTACTTGTGTAATAAATAATTGCATTTTCCCTGATTGGTTCTTATACGATTTAGAGTGGTCCATAAGGCACGTGGTAAGTTGAAACCTGGTACTCTTACTGTTAGATCTCCAACCAGTGATGAATTTTGTATCTCAGACTCTAACCATATCCTATTTCATTAAACCTGTAAATCGTTATCGTTTGTGTTTATTTTTCAAACAGGGCATCTGGATTTTAGCCTTTTGATCGGGTGATGTTCTATGTTATTATAGATAGGTTAAATTTCTTTTAATTTTGATAATCATACTTTGTGTTGCTATTTGTCTGCAGGTTTCCGGAGGACCAATGGTTGAAAGAACAGAAAGCCATCGAGTTGGAGTGCTTCTTACTGTACCCGTGACTGTTTTGATTGCTGCATTTAGTTGAATGTCAATTTTCTTGCAGTGAGCGTTTCTTGTCCATACGGGAGCGCAATATTTAGCTACGCTATATACTAAAGATAGTGTTGAGGTTCTCAGAGTGCCTGCGCTGCATCCCCAGATATTCCTAGCTAGTTTTGATATGATGTTGTTTCTTGATTTTATTTATTTTTTTTATGTTGTTTCTAAGTGTTGTCTAAAAGTGAGCGTCCTGCCGAATTCGATTCCGAGGTACCTAGGACATTCTTCATTTACAATATTGACTTCACTAATTTTTAGTTTAAGTTCTCTATTTGCCATCTGATTATTCAGATGAAAGGCCACTGTTGTTGTTTTATTAGTGTTTAAGTTAAGATGCCAATTTTTTAAATAATTTTGAAAACGAATAATAACGTGATCGAACTCCATCTTCTTAATTTATAGGTGCCTCCTTGTTTAGCACCTTACAAAAGATGGAAATGATTTAATTGGGCTAAGTTACTGAGGTTTTCTTCGTTATCGTCAGTACTATTTTAGCCCCCTTCCGTGCTGTGTGAGTTTAAATTTCCTATATAAACTGCAGGGCGTTCGGCTGGTGGTGGCACAGATATTGTCTAATTTTCCGACGGTGGTTTTTATATGTTAAAAATTTTTGTATTCCCTATCTCGATTCTAACCGTCTGTTTGTTTCCCTCTAACCTCTTTATATTTTTAGGGTCCATTCCGTGGATTTATTACCAATTCTATTTTTAACAATATTTGAATTTTGGTCCTTTTGGTTATTGAGGCTATGTCCATTTTGTTTTTGATATTTTTTATTTTATAAATTTGTTTTTTGTTTTTAATAATTGTCTTTTCTTTTGGACTTGTGCTGTCAAAGCATGTGTCCTGGTAGTCTTGCTCTTTTTCCAGGAGGGCCAGGAGGTCCTAGGACATTTGACCACCGATTTAGTGCTGTTTCATTTCGTGCCATTGTTAAGCAGTTCTTAAACGATGCTTTGAGATTAATTGGTAACAGTGACACTATAAAAGAGAGGAGACCACGAGATGGTACAGCACCACATCCTCTAAAAAAAAAATATATTATAAAACGTGGTTGGTACATCTAAAACGCCTTAAATGACCCGAATTGTAATAGTTATTTTACCTTGAATAAAGAAAGGGGGATTATTATTACTGTCCATCCCTTCTTATTTTATTGTTTATTTTTGGTAAGTCTACTATAAAATTAGAAACTATTGGTTTATATGTGTCTGCAAAATTCAAGCTCAGATGGTTTTCAACTTTTTTATAAAAGCGCCTAATAATGACTACATAGGCAAAATAATTCACTAAGTAATGTAGCCAACCTAGCACAAACTAATTATAAATACTAGTATAATAATTTATAATTAATGCTAGCACGTTGATAAACAGTAAGACATTATTACTGCTACAACATTTATCTCTAAAATTGACGCCGGGTTAATCAAATATTAGTGCTAGAGTGGTACACGAGAACGTCCCGACAACTTTTTTTGGGACACCAAAACATCCCGTTTTTCATAAAATTACCCATACAATAAAATATAATAACACTTTTTTCTATTAAGATAATAAAACGGTATATTTTATCATTTATCTATCATTATTTTTTTAATTTTAATTTTTATAAACAGTGAATTATCATCACAATGCGTTATTTTCCACTCAAAACCATAATGTATTAACTTAATAAGGTTCAACGGCGTTGAAGCGACGGCGACGATGACTGAAAGTGGCGAATTATAAAACTGTCGGTTGTGGTCATAGGCGTGCGCAGACCTCTTTTACGGGATATGCAAAAATATGCCACTGCCTAAACGCAGGTAAAAATATTTACACAAATATCTAAATACCTAACTGTTTAATTTAAAATTTTATTTTTTTTCGTAAAAAAAATGACTGAATAGCCATTTCCTCATTATTATAACTGTCTTGATAATAAAAATTTAAAATAAATTTCGAAAAAAAAAAATTAAATACATGACACTTGAAATGGATTGAGTGATATATTTAAATAGGGTCAATTATAAAAACGTGATTAGGTATATACTTAGATGAATAAACAAAATAAATTTGATAAATAATTATAATTGATTATAAAACAATTCTGCGTTCAGTCTAATTTTTAATATCACCAATGTCTTTGGAATTTTAATTTATTGACATTTATAGCTCTATAGTTGAAAGCTATTTAATCTCTTTTGAAGCATAGTACTTCTTAATTTCATTAACACATTAAATCGTTATTATAGTATATAATTTGAGTTTCAAAAATAAACAAAAATGTCTGAGACTGAATAAAAAAATATAATAAAAATCATAATGCAGTACAAAATGACATAATATATATAAAGATGTACGTTGAAGACCAAATATAGAGATCAAAAGGTCAAAATTACTATCAACCTATCAAGAAATTATTAAGTCATCTGACAAATAACTTAGTAACACTGTTTGAACTGTCGAACATTAGTTTACTTAAAAATATTAGAAAAAAGTCAAAAATATAAACATGAAATCAATTATTCTTGCTTTTGTTAAATTTGATATATCTATCAAGTTTTGCATCTAATTCATCTTTGTTTGGCATTTTCTTTTCGCTATTCCTGCTACCTCTACCACCACGTCTTCTGGAGTTACCATGGATATTTCCACGTTTGCCTCGGTTACCTCTTACTCCTATAAAGAGAAGAATTTGAATTATAACTATTATAATTTAATTTAAAATATATAAATAAATATATTCCATAGTACAAAATAGGAACATACCACCACGAATACCTCGTATAGGCAATGGTGCTGGTCTACTGAGGTGAGTAGCAAGGTTGGCAACAGTTAAAAAATCAGTTATAAGTTCAATTTTCATAGGGTGAACTTAAATAATCAATAAAATTAATTAACAATAAAATTATAAAATTACAAAATATTTGAAATACATACTATCAAGTGGTACATTGTTATATTAACGTACTACTTTTAATGCGGCATTTTTACTGCTAAGTACAACATCAGCTGTTAAATTCATCCAAACTCACGTCCATTTTTGAACAGATATAAAATACCAAATCACAAATTCACAAACAGATCGCACGACGCGTGAATACGTAGAACATGGATAATACGAGCTGATACAGAAACAAAAATGTACGAGTACCTGTTAGGAGAGCGTTAAACAAAAAAATTGACGAGACACAAAATACAAATAAAATATATTATGATCGCATTACACTACGTTCTCTATAGTTACACTGAATGACGAATGGGAGTGAAATAAACAAACATCCGAAAAGTGATGGTCCATTAAAAAAAAAAAAAAAAAAAACGCTGGTAGCAAATCATTAGGCAAAAAGAAGATTTCCGAAGATAAAAAGACTTTAGATTGTACATAATTGTATTTATAAATGTATTATATATATATATATAGTAAATTACACATACTTCCAAATTTTCAGTTTTTAATATGTGCGTGAATTTTTTAACAAAATATCTAGGTTTTCTTAGAATCCGATTTTCAATTTTCAATTTGAAAGGACCATAAAATTAAGATATATTTATAAAAAAATCTCATGAAATTATTGCATTACATTTGTATTTATTTTGGGCACATCTGGTTTTAAATCAAAATGTACTTCTTACAAGAAAGCATAGTGATGAAGCTTACAAATTCAACTCTTTTTTCGAAATTATAATCAAAGTTCAAGAAGTACGTTTAATTATAACCGCTTTTAGTAGTTTTTATAGGTTATGAGTAGTGGCGTAGCCAAAGGGGGGGGCTAAGGGGGCTATAGCCCTCTCCATGGGCCGTGTTTATATGTAAATGTATCTATGTACTAAACTAATATACCACTATTTTTATTTAAGTATTTTAAACCTTTGGTATTAACTAAATTTTGACGATTAACGAATAACTGGTGGTGGGGGGGGGGTTAAGGGTGAATTCTCATATCCTCTTTTACCTTATTTATCCAAAAAAGTGATTAGCCCCTCCCATTTAAAATTCCTGGCTATGCTACTGGTTATGAGTACAAGAATATATTTAATTTTTCGCGATTTGATATGTGGGTGCGCGTACGAGAGTTGCTTTCGCCTGCACCTCATTACATGTACCTTACTCTCTATCATGACTGGGTCGTTTCGTTATTTACTTTTCATTATGTTTTCTATGTTTTCATTCTACAATTATATTTTTTGATGAAAAGCTTTAAGACTTTTCATTAAACATTGATAAAAAATGCAAACAGAAATTTTACTCTATAAAAATTTGCAAAGTTATAATTTTTTTTTTTTTAATAATTAAATTGATCAAGACAAGATTCACTTGAGTCTTTAGTAGTACTTAACCTTAACTAAGATTAAGTAGTATTGTTAATTATGTTACGATTAGAATGGCTCATAAATGATGATATTTATGATGAAAGGCGATCTCAGTGAGTATATAGAGATTGAATATACTTCGAATTATGTGACCATCAGTACCGTCAATGTTTCAGACTAACAAAAAATCAAATAGCGTTTATTTTAAGTAAGATTGAACCTATTCCAACTCATACGAGTAAACGGAATAAAGCAATCACCGTAGAACATCAACTATTGACGACATTGACTGGCTCGGAAATGGTGCACAACAACATAGTGTAAGAGCTGCACATGGGATATCAACTTCATCTGTCAGTAAACGTGTTCAAAGGGTTGTTAATTCAGTTTTTACCTACATGTTTTCAATTATTTTTAAGAGGCCTAATAATCCCGTTAAAATGCCTACGATGTTCCTTTACAAAGGTGGTTTTCCATGTATAGCTGTATTGATGGACACGTTAATAAATATTGATGCACCAAGTATAAACGAAGAACAATTTATAGATAAACATGGCAATCATTCAATCAATGTGACAATGGTTTGTGGTCCAACCCATGTATTTTATACAGTAGATGAAAACTCGTCTGGAAGCGTACACGATGCCAGAGTACTAAGAAATACTGATAAATTTGTTGCTTTTGAGAGTGGTTGGTGACTATTTCCTGGGGCAGTCCTATTAGGAGATAATGCATATCCATTGAAAGAATGGCTTATTCCGCCACGTCATCAAAACTCGAATGATGAAACCGAAAAACGGACAACCGCAAAGACAAATTTACGCGTCGATTAATAGAGTGTAGTTATGGAATTCTTAAAGAATGATTTCCATGTTTGAACCATTGTTTGTAGAGTTGAAACAGCTGAACAACACATCTTTCTTTTCTCGGATTTCATTTAATAATGCCAATCTATTTTGATTTTTTAGTTATTTTGTCATTTTAGCAAAACATAAAATTTAAAAATGAGTAGGTATAATAACGCTTGACGAGCAAGTTAAAAAATTAAAATCCGAGTATCGAATGATGATGAAAATATAATCAAAATATAAAATGCAACATAATGATAAAAAGCGATAACAGCTGTTAGATAATATGATAAGAAATTGAAAAGTGGTAACGTAATTTTCGAAACGTTACTACATTTGAAAAGTATACAATTCTCGTACCTATGTGGAATAAAAATACTGCATTTTGCAATGTTATGTGCTCATTAGCCTGAATTTCTACATTTCTTTAAATATACTAAGACTTATGTAGAACTCGGGTCAGTGGCGTATTTAGGAATTTTGCTAGGGGGGGGGATGAAATATATAATAATACATCCTAACACCCATAAATTCGTACATAATATACATTTTTAAAATCCCCTAACTTGTTACCTATTGAGGTTAGTGTGGATCAAGGCAAAATAAGAATTAATCTTTATAATTACCTCATCATTTTCCAAACAAATTTTTTTATTTGTACTAAAATAAGAAAATAAAGTTTTTTTTTTTTTGTTTTTGAGTATTACTCATATTGTCTTAAAACTTCACAGTTACAACTTACAAGACGCAAAAAATAAAGTCGAACAATAGTCAATTCGGCAGTAAGTCAGTACTCGGAATGGCGCGGCGTCGCTATCCGTTAACGTCCAACGACCGTACATATCTACTTTTAACGAATCACGATATCATACGATAAAATATATATATATATATAGCTATACATTAGCCATAAATCTACTAGTAACAAATTTTCTAAAAATAAACCCGCCCGGCCGCCCTATGGTTAATCCACGGTCTTCATGGTCATTTTGTTTTGTTTACCGATTGCTTATCGGGTTTATTATAAACACTCTTGCATGAAAAATAATTCGCAGAAACGTACAAAATACAGTACACCATGATATAGGTATAGTTTTTGTTGCCTGATAGTCGTACATGCCGCCAACGATAAACGATTAGTGGCGATTAGTATATCACACTATCAGAGCAGTACAATTACCACGACTAGAACATTTAGAAAACAGAAAACATACATGCTTGAAAGTAATATCATATTAAGAATATTAGAGAAAATGAGACAACTTATAGCTACCTAGGAAAAAAAAAAGGTCAAGGGGGGGGATCTATCCCCCATATCCCCCCCCGTAAATACGCCACTGACTCGGGTGTATTTGCTTTTAGGCGTCTTATAACATTGAGTCGATTGTCAATAGATCTGAGATCGTAATTCGTATTATTTAGGTTAATAATAATGAAAAAATAACTGGTTATCTTAAAAACAATGAAGCCGGATTGGATCCGAAATCCGAATAAACAGATTAGATCCGTGAATCCGGATAAAACGGATTGATCCGAAATTCGGATTAAATAATTGTAATCCGTAATCCGAATTGGTCAAAATAGTGCTCAACATTAGTTCAAACCACGACGAAAATACCACTGTCCGTTCGGTTGAATTTATTTCTCATAATTGTAAGTTATTAGTAGGTTTGTTATTACCACCCGTTCTTACAATTTCCTTAAAATTTCACAATATGTAATGGTAATCAGTTTACCTATAACATTACAATCTACAAAATCAGTGTTTTTTTTTTTTTTTTTTGGAGAACAAATTATCCTTTATTTGTCCCCTATTTTGAATTTTGAAATTTGACAACCCTAGTATTAGGGTATTAACGTATGATTTCATATTATTTAAATAATAGGCCCGGTGACGTCAACTCTCAGGGATGGCAAAACTAATTATAAAATTGATGTACCTAATGAAAAAAAAAATAAAACAATAAAAAAAAGAAAATGGTATGTTTTATTATGTTATAATTTGTTAATTAAAAAGAGTATTAAACGATTTTCATTTATAAGTTATATTTTAATATTAAAGAATCTCGATTATGAACGAAATAATAAGTGTTATATTATTATTATTTTTTTTTTTTTGGGGGGGGGAGGACAAAAATTATATGCCCAGGGGCGCCAAATTTTTAAATATAGGCCTGGGTAAATTATTATACACTCGTGTTTAAGACTAAGTTGTTTTTTTTTCCTTTATATAAGAATGTAATTTTAAGTAATACATTATTAATGGGTCAAACATTTTTGTGTTTTTATATATTATAAGATAATAGAAGAACCCCATCAATTGAAAAAATTTTAAAAACTGTCACAGGTTTGTATTACCACAGAATAGATTTAATCTATTCTGTGGTATTATTACCAATTAAAATCCAAAAATGGTTTTATCGAAAATAAATATGTTATAGAAAAATTAAAACCTATAAAAGTAGTGAAGTAGCAATTTATGAATAACATAGATTATTTGGATCAGATGAATAGTTATTATTTCTTCAACCACAAGGCTGCAAGATAGAATAAAAAGTTTTTATTTTTCTTAATAGTAACAATATGTATTAACCACTAGCGGCTCGTAGTAAATATTCTGGGAAGAACTTAAATTATAAAACAATATTAAACTTATTATCAATTCCATACAATGAACAAGAAAAACCCTTTTATTGGAAAATTAATTATACTTAATACTTAATTTAATGGTAAATTTTTTTATACTATTTATAGGTTTTATTTTTAATGGCCTCAAATTTATAATAATAAAAATAGAAAACGCTATAACACGAGTATTTTCAATAAAAATATTTCTACACATTTTTAAATAGTTATTATTTAAATTAAATTACATTAATAATTTATTGATAATGAAAGTAGCTGTTTTTTTTTTTTTTTTTAAGAGGAGACAGTCTGAGTCTCCTCTGAGGAACTGCCCCTGGTAATGACATAGGATACATTTTTAATGAATAAAAATAATTTTTTCCGTGAAAATTTTAGATTTTTCTTTTAGAATATAAAACAAATTCCACTAGACACAAAAAATTATAAATTATTTAATATAATAAACCTACAATTACAAAATTAAATTTATATTTTACAGGTCCAGTAGCTAATAATTTATTCTTATTAATGCTAACTGGAATCTCAAGCAATACATTATTTTTTTTAACACATCATTTGTATTATTCCGTTAAGTAATTCCTAATAAACATTTATGCGATTCACATTAAATGTTACAAACTGATTTACCTTTTTTCATATTATTATTATTAAAAATGCACCACAGTTGCAGCCAATTTCAATAAGGTATTTATAACAGCTTTTAAAATATAAATGCTAATGATTTTAGAATTGATAGTTTTTTTTTATAAGATACTATATACATTGATTAAACATACATTAATATACATATATGTTTAATCAATGCTATATATATAGATCTATGCAACTTATAATGAAGCTTTTAATGTGAATTTTTTAATGATTTTTTATTACAATTTTATTATAAAACTAGTAATAAACTTTGAAATATATATTTTTGGTTAAATCCTTAATATAGATCAAAGCTTTTAAAATTGAGTCATAGTAATGAAATAAAAAGGTTTTTTCTTAGCAATTACCTAATTATATTAATTTTGTTATGTTTAAAACCCATACAATAAATTGTTTAGTTATAATTTTTATTAAATATTTATTAGTAACAATTTAATTTTAAAAATAATTAACATTCGGACATGAGTATATTTTACATTAAATATACTTCATTCATTATAGATAAATTGGTATAACTTTTCACCAATTTATGTTATTATAGAAATTGCAAATTATTTACAGTATAATGACAATCAAGGATTCTTCTTTTATAAATTGAGTTCTATGACCATGCATCCATACATAATATCTAAACTATTTACCAAATTGAATAAATCTTGTCGTGTCATTTCAACAAAGAAAATTGATATTATCAAAATATTTAACTATTTGCCATATAGAATTCAATACAAATATTAATCTTGATAAATAGTACATGAGAAAAATACACAGAATGTCTTTAATTTAAGTTTTATATTTACAATAGTTTTCTTATATACATATGTATGGCTGCTTAATTATTTAAATTTATAGTTGGTCATAAACAAATACGAGACAACATTCTCCAGAAATAGAACCCTATAAAGCTATTTGAACTATTTATAGATTGGCAGTGCAAACTTGTGGCCATTACTTTATTCATAGTTTAGATGAATAAAGAATACCAACAGTTTAATAATATGGTATACCATTTCAAAGGAAGTTTAAAAATAACTTACCCAGATACCTAAGAATTTGTAATCATTAAATAAATGTATAAACAAAAATTAATATGTATGAATAAAATAATTAGGGATACATCTAAGCATTTTAATTATTTAAACGAAAAAAAAATTAGATAAGTTTTTAAAGTTTTGAAAACTTAAACCTTAAGCAATATTATTATTTGTTTAAAAATACAAAAGCCTATCATATAAGTTAAAAATTGTAAGACTAATGAAATATTACACATTACAATTTACTTAAGATACCTATTTATTCAAAGTATTTTAAGTATAGTCATAATACTAAATTAAATTGTTGATAACTTAAATTACAATCTGTATTCTAAATTGTGTAAATAATGATAGATAATTAAAAAGCTGCCAGCTATTAACGCTCAAAACTTTTTTTTAAATGAATACTCATTTATAATTAATTATATAAAAAATTAAGATGTACTACAAATTAATATTACACACATACACACATATTGATAGTAATTACTATTTCATTAAAAAAAAAATTGATGTATAAAGATAAATAACCCAGATAAATGTCAAATGAAAAAAAAAAAAAAAAATTACAATTGAGAGGAATGTAGAGGGACGAATTAAGCTCGTTCACCACGGATGCGTCTAGCTAACTGAATATCCTTAGGCATAATGGTGACACGTTTTGCATGGATAGCGCACAAGTTAGTATCTTCAAACAAACCAACCAAGTATGCTTCACTGGCCTCCTACAAATAAAATAATTTAGGTAACAACATATAATTAAAATTTATATAATTTCAACATTAATTTAATGAAAAATAATAAAATAAATAAAAGAAGTGTTAATAATAATTGAATAAAATATTTAGGCGATAATTATTCATAAAATAAAATTTAAACAGTGCTAAGTATATAGAATATTAAATACAAACTACAAACCTGCAAAGCTCCAATGGCAGCACTCTGGAAACGTAAATCTGTCTTGAAATCTTGTGCAATTTCTCTTACCAAACGTTGAAATGGTAATTTACGGATCAACAATTCAGTAGATTTTTGATAACGACGAATTTCACGAAGAGCCACAGTACCTGGACGATAACGATGGGGTTTCTTTACTCCTCCAGTTGATGGTGCACTTTTACGTGCGGCTTTAGTTGCCAATTGTTTACGGGGAGCCTTTCCTCCGGTGGATTTACGTGCAGTTTGCTTAGTACGAGCCATAATTAACCTGTAGATATAAACAAAAAACTTAATGAAATACCAACGAGAATAACAAACGGTTATGACAACCGAAAGAGCATACGATTTGTAAAAATACTACACAGGCACTTAGTCCGAAGACTTACAATAATTAGCTTGAATTATGAGCGTCTGTTAAAAACCCGCCAAATCGAAGGACAACTAAAACAACCAGTTGGTTGAGTTTCAATGTTAATAAATAGCAAAAAAAAAATTTAAGAACAACATGCCGTAGACGAATGCTGGTAAACACGGAATGAATAGGGAATCAGAACAAATATTTTGTTACTTAGTGAGAGTGAAACGAGTTAAGTCAATGGTGTACAAATAAAACTAACACCACCATCGGTTACCGGATGATTTTTACTTACTTTTATTATATATGATGAACGAATTGTTAGATATTTATTGAACGAAAACGTCAATTTTCTGGATAACGTCACTGGAGTCAGGACAGAATCAAAACAATGCACAGCCAACAGACTAACAGAATTACACAATGGCGACGGTTTGTTTGGTTGTGAGGTCGGACAGGACGACGTCATTGATCGACGACGGGTGAACATAACGAGGAATCCTATTGGTTTCACGCGGGTCTAACGAGTTACGCGGTTGGTGTAAATAACAGTTCTTGCGATTGGACGGTCTGCGCACATTATTGCCAACATTCGTCGTTACCGCGTTTTGTTGTTACGGTCATAATTTACGCGCCAAAACTGGAAAAATAGTTGATTTTTTGAAATTGTAACGGCTCACATACATGACCGCAACCATCAAAACATATGATTATCGGTTTATTATTCTAATAAAAATCTAAATATTTAATAAGTATCACGAGAACACGAAAAACATTTATCATATAATCTATAACTTATCGATTGTTTATTCGTTATGTTACGTCATTACGTCCGTATCAATTATCTATCTGAAGAGTATGGATTCTGAGCATTTCAACACGCTTTATCGAAACTTTAGGCAGTTACGTCATTATTTTAAATAATACTATTTTTTCGAGAATTATACTTAAAATTATTGGAATGTCAGGGATGTACGTTTTGATTACGTTCATATTGATATAATATCAGTAATATTTGTTAGTTCCAATATTTTATCATTTTATTTTGTTGTGTTAACAACTAGTAATATCACTAAACAATATTTACATTGAAAATTACATATTCAAATAGTAATCATTTATTAAATAAAACAAGTTTCCCTATGGATTGACTAATTGGTTACTTAATTAACAGTGATTGAATTTTTACGATTTTTCTTAATTTTATAATTTTAGTGTAGGATGTTAGGTAAGCAGAAAATGTGAATATTAACCATAAACAAGTGTTTAGAGTATATTTTTCAATTATTTTGAGACATTTTAAGGCTATTAATACAATATTTATTATATTATGATTTTATTTCATATGGAATGCATATTTCAGTATCATGTATTGTAATTTTTTTTGTATTAGATAAATTAAAATAATGTATATTTACTTTGTTAAATCCTTTTTATATAACATTTTTTATATTGATATGATTAATTCTCAAAAATTATAGAAAATAATAATTAAGGTAATTCAATTTTTTATATATGAATTAATGACAGTACAATTGTTCATATATTGTATGTTCGACTATTTAAAATAGTATAATAACATTTTTTTTGGAGCATAACATGATTTTTTAATGTATACATAAATCTAAGTATTTATAGTATAAAAAGACCATTTTAACCCATCATTTATTTTAATTTATAAAAATAGCAACATATGATTTAAGTTATAAGTTGCTCAGTAATAATCAACAGTTCCTTTAAAGTACCTTTATAGCCTTCTTACCATGTATTATATAGACACAGCGAAATTATATAGAGGGAGAGGCCATATGAGGCATTTATCTAGAGTTAGCTATTTCAAAGTTGACTCATCATCAAAAAATAAATGTTTTTTATAATGCTATTGACATGTTGTATGTTAGAATAATGAGACATTAACTATACACAAAACATAAATTATATTTTAAAATTTGTTTGATGGCCCCTTTATTCCATGAATTAATCGACACTTTGGTAAAATGAGCTTATGAGTCGGCAATTTAATAAATGCATGCCAACTATCCTACTCTAGAAAAAACTGAAATGATGCCACTGCATGAGCTTCAGAAGTTGTTCATTATATATTATGTTACACTTAAAGATTTTCAAATATATTATAATGATATCAGTTTTTAAAAGTGATTTGTTAAATATATATTGACTATAAAGTAAGGTTGCCAATAATGGTGTCATCACCATCTATACTATACCAGATAAAATAATTATTTCTTATTTCGTAACAAGTTAAAATACAACATTTTTAATATGGAATAACATTAAATACTTATAATAAGTATAAAAAGTTTTATCAAATAGGATTTAAGATGCCATATTAATTTAATTAGTTAAATTTTAATTATATATATTGTATAAATTTTAATTTAATATCTTCATTAACATTTTTTTTATGAGGCTAAATCTCAAAACATGATAAATAAACAATAAGCATAGGCTATTTATACATTTCATACAGTTTATTTGTTATCTATAATATAATACAATTCTGAGAGTAATAAACATAACATAGATTAATATTATTGTTTTACTATAATTTACAGTATATAATCTATATACACTTAATCTAAGAAGTTCAAAAGTAACATTTCAAATTTAAAATTCAAATTAAATAAAAAGTGTATATGAAAAAAAATATTTGCAATAGAAACATTATAATTATGAGTTAGTACAAAAATACATATTACTCACAGTTAGTACAATAGTATATTTCAATAAAGCTCATATTATAACAGTATTAGTGTAACAGAAGTTGAATTGAATGCTAATAATTGTAGTTTAATTGAATCATCATACAGAATTCCCCATCGCCTATTACATTTAATTAAATATGAATAGTGATAGTAAATATATTTGGTTTTCATATAATTTATCAAACTATTATACTAGGGATGTCATAAATTTATAAGGTGAAACCGGGACAACACAAACACAGTATTGTGATTGAGTAATATATTTTTTATAAAACTTTAATATATTGAGAGGACCAGTGGCGTATACAAAGGGAGATGTAGAGGTCAGATTCCCCCTAGGCATTTTTTAAAATGTTACAAAATAATGTTCTTAGAGTGAGAGCTTTACAAACGTATAACAAAAAAAAAAATAATGATTTGTTTGCAAATGATCCCCTGATCCGCCTCAAACATAAGTTATGTATACGCCACTGAAGAGAACCATTAATGGCCGACAATAAATATTTAAAAACATTTTGTAAAATAAAATATATTAAGTATATATTATATGTGTAAATTATAAATTATGTTTTTATTATATATTGTTGATCGATTACGATTAAAAATGTACTTTGAGGTAAAATGATTGAAATTAAAAATTAAACAATGTTACATTTCCTCTTAACGTCTAAGCCGGACATATGGACACCCCGAAAAATGTTTTCTGGACACCGGGACGCGAAGTTCAAAACCGGTGATAACCCCGGTTTTCCGGGACGTATGGCAACCCTATATTATTCTATAGTAGTTAATGGTTAAATTATTTAAATTATGATACTTTAACCAATTTAATATAATTGATATGCTATTTTAAATAAAGGTTAGGTCAGGTGCTTCCACCCACGTCCCTTAAATCCTTTTTATGGACTCCTTCCATAGAAGGCTTATATAAAAAAAAGTTACAATAATATTATTACAATATTGTATACAATTGTATATTTTTATGTTTTATACTATAAAATTTAGTTATACATATAATAAGTAACATCCAAAAATATGATTGAATTCAGTTCACTATGTACTTATGTAGGTATTGTGGTAAAATTTTTTATTTTTGGAGGCCTCCAATGTTTTTATGAAAGTGTAAATTGCCCCACCAACTACAAATGGTTGGACTGCTTTGGGTTAATTTATGGTCACTTGTAAGATTCATCAAGTATCAAATATTAATGGTAATATACATATTTTTTTTACTTATGATTCTTGCACACTTCATAAATCGATATTATCAGTTTAAGTATTGGAATTTATTAAGCTTTTGAACTTGTTTCTTAAGGTTAAATTAAATTGTAAATTTATAAATCATATTTTCTGAGTGTAATTCAAGTGTAATAGAACATATACATATTAAATGTTTACAATTAAAATCTGTAACATAATTACTACTTTCAAAGTATATTATCAAAATACTAATATTATTTAAAATTATTTTTAAGAAGTTATAAGTAAAAACAATAATAATATATATAAATATTTTTGAAAGAAATAAAAATTATTGAAATTAAAATTAAAGATGTTTTTATTTAATTCATTATATTTATATTACTCTTAATATAATAAGATTGTGATTGAAATTATATTAAAAAAAAAAAACGAATTTAACTATTATTTTAATTTCAAATGTTTAAATATATATATATTTTTAACTATTACTGAATTTAAAAAATAATTTTGCGAACTAAATATAATAGTATAGGTTAAAATTAATATTTCACTATCATTTTTTATTTGAAAACTTAATAGTAAACAAACTTAAAAAAAAGTCATATAAATGTGCATGCATAATACTAAATTATAAATGTATTAACTATATCACTAATTATAATTTTTTGATAGTAAAATAATTTCTTAGAACCCTTCATGTAACAGATTTCCAAAAGAATGCAGTGCATTTAATAAAGACTCTTTAGAACTTAAGCTGTTCTTCATTGCACAAGTATAAGCTTTGATTGCCGACACAAAATATTTAGGATTTGATTCAAATTGTTGCAACATTCTTTGATTAGCTTGATCAAAATCAGATAATAGCTGATTTAATTCATTTTCATTATCACCATTATGTAATAAGTTTTCAGTATTCAAATTTTCAACAAAAATATAATTATCAAATTCTTTAGATAGTTCAACATTTTCATTTTCATATAATACAATAGTTTCTTCAATCATTTCTGTCATATTTTCATTGTATTTAATGTTCTTCATTGATTCTTCTAAACTATTCGATGTATTAAGACTTAAGAAATCATTAGAGTGTACTATATTTACATTATTTTTTGTTTCTTCTTCATTTATTAAAGTCTTAATTAATTTTATTCTATTTTTATTTATTTGCTTTTCTTTTCGAGTAAAACTTAATTTTACAGATTCTGATAAAATATGATTATGACAATGATAAAGTGTCGCAATTACCTTAAGAGAAAATATCATTACATTGTTGTCAGCTATTGTACTTTTTAAAGATCTAAAAATAATAAGAAATAATGTATTAATTAATTTAAACTCAAAAATGTACTTCTTATACTTACAAAGCTTCACTACATTTTGTTATTCGTACAGTTAAAGTGGAGGGGCATCCTGTATGCTTTGGGTGAGGATCACAGTATTTATTAGGAAATGTATTATGTTCACATCTGTAAACTTTCTGAAAAATATCAATAATCTTAAAAATAAAAATAAAATTAATATTTCTATATATACTTACATTAAATATTATTTTAGGACTAGGTGACTTGGTATATGATTTAACTCTGTAAGTGACATGAGACTTTTGAGACAATTCTGAAAGCCAATTCATAAACATTTTTTCTGAACAATCAGGGATTTCAAATTTTGTTTTTAATTTATCGTTTCCTAGACTTTCTACATAATTAATTTTGTAAATAAAACCACTAGGCAATAATTTCTGAAAAATAAATGTGATCATTAATATTAAAAATAAATAACACAAATATATTAAGAAATTAATAAAATTGTTAGTTTAGTAAAGTACACCTTCAATTGGAATTTTGAATAAGGAGATAAAAAATCTGCATTAAAGTCATTGTAGAAAATTCATTTGAAACATACAATACCTGTAATTGTGGATAATCTTCTAAATTGCTTGGTTCAAATATTACACACTTATTTGTTCTGGAATTTTTTTAAAAAAACTGCAGTGAATAAATTGTTTATATATATATATATATATATAAGTACAATAGTTTTGACTATTAATTATGATTGTTTTGAAAATCAATACACAAATGCATTTTTTTTTAGCATTTGATTTTAACATCACAAGATGTTTGTATTAAAACAAAAATAATAGTATAATCAATAAACTATAATATATATCTTCAATATACTTACATTTTTTTTTTCTGTAATGATGGTGTTAGATTCATTTTATGTTTATCCCGTTCATGTCGCCTTAGTGAACTTCTTTTAACAAAAAAAAGTTCACATAGTAAACATTTAAGTGTACCTTTAGATTTATTAATTGGCAATACTTTTAAATTGTGTATTTTCAGTAAGTGCCTGTTTAAATTTTTTTTGAGAGTAAATTCCTTGTTACATTTCTCACAAGTATGCATGTTTACTGATCAGCAACCTAGATAGTTAAAATAGTATGAACAATAGATTGATATATAGAGCATTAATGACTCAGTACTTTAAGATTAGTAAAATAACTAAATATTTTCAATTTTTTATTAATTATAGTATTTAATTTTAGTTTATGAGACAACATTATACTTCTTCACTTAAAATTACTTGATGCATGTCATTTTTTCTGATTAGTTTTTATTATATTCAAACATGAAGAGGGTCTCTTTAAATATGATTATTTATATAATCATAAAAATACACAAAAGCCACAATAACTAATATTTAAACTATTAATAATAGTTCTTATTTTTAAAATTATAATTTGCATTTTATTATCCAAATTCTATTAAACCAATAAAAAAAAAACTATCAAAAAGGTCTTTAGTACCAAATTCAATAACTTGTCTATAGATTGAATGTTGCAGATAATTTAATGTAAATTCAGGACTTTCTATATTCTATAATTGTAAAGAAGTATTACATAATGCAGTTTTGGAAAGGAATTTGTATTTAAACCCATTAGAAATACTATAGATTTTTTACAGAATAAGCCAGAGATGTATCTAAAATTGAATATGTTACTGATCATACGTAGTTCAGGGTTCTACAAAATAATCTTAATTATTGATTAATTACTTACACTTACAACGTTATAAGTTTTTGCTTCATAAAAATTAAAATTTAAGTTAAACAGTTATCAAACCTCTTAACTTAAAAGTAACCGTTAGCCTTACTATCATGTAACAGTTAAATAACTGATATATACTTATTAAAACAATAATTAAATTTAATAAGTTATAATGAACTAATTAAATTATATTAACTTGCATAAAAATATGTTTAGACATGAACAAAAGAAAATTCGATAGTTATACGTTGCAAAGCAACTCGATTCAAATATTGCCTACCAATGTCTAATAGTCGTAATTTAAAAGACGAATAATCGCAGATATCTTACAAGATCTGTACCTACTAAGTATAGTTATATAAAACCATGTAAATTTATTATACGTTATTTATATTTTATCTATTCTATAATAGTTACTTCGAATATTTGATAACATATTATCACTAAATCCATCAGTCACAACCACGGTTAAAGATAATAGCGTGGTTACAACCACAATTAAAGATTTCCCTCGCATTTCTTCCAACTATTTTTAGTCGGCCACCCTTGTCTTAAACCTCCACTTGTCTCGATTTTCTACACCCCCAAAAGCCCTCATATCATTCTCAATTATAACCAACTATCTACTTTTTGGTCTTTCTTTTCTTCTTTTCCCTTTGACATTAATTTTCATAACCACTCTTACTGCTATTGTTTCTTTTCGTCTCATCGCAAACCCTAACCTTCTCCGCCTGTTTTGTTTCACCTTGTCCATTATTGACGCTAAACCAATACTACCTATCACAATATTATTATTTTAATGTACTTTTCAAAGGTGGACATCAGGGGTGAGCTTGAGGAGGCTTATCCTCCCAAAATCGAAACTGTTAGAAATGTTATTCTTTGTTTTTATAAAATTGTTCGGTTTTTTGAAAATCCTAAAATAAGAAACTATAAAAAACTATTTACAATAGCATTAACAATACCAATTAGTTGGGCTACTTGTGAAAGAAGTTTCAGTGAAATGAAAAAAAATAAAAATTTGGCCAAAGACATTATTGGTTCAAGATAGGTTCAGCGATCTTTCAATACTATGTATTGAAAAATATAAAAAGTTAAGATATTTTGAATATCTTTGCAGATACAAATAGATATTTGTCATTAAAATAAAATATAAATTATTTTAAATATACGTTATTTAGTGTTTTTTTTTTAATACAATTTAAACATATCTATATTTTTAACAGTAATAAGTTTTACTTGTGCATGTGAAAGAGGGTGAAGCCCCTGCTAGTTATTTTACATTGCATTATTATAGCCCCCTCAAAAATTCAACCAAATATCCACCTATGGTACTTACATATTTTGAAAATTATCTATTAGTAGTTGCAATTAAAATTATTGTACTTCAAATATAAGCAGATATAAATATTTTTATAAATAATTATTATGAATATATTATGTTCCAAAGACTTTATAATGAAGAAAATACAGTTAGATTACAATATGAAATTAATGAGTAAAACATTATTATGAGTAATAGTTTAATACATCACAGCAAAATCCTTGTTATTTTGCATTTCAATTTAAACAAAAAACATATTATAAAACATTGATAAATGAAGATGCTTACATTTGGCATAACAATAATTAACTGCATTTCAAAATCTTAATATAACATAAGGTTTTATCATATAATTTATAAACAATAACTAATTTGAATCATATTATTTTACCCAGTATTTTTTTGAAAAAAAAAAATTATTTTAAATTAAAATTACTCTTTGAATTTATTTGAAATACAATTAATTAAATATAAATCTAAGATTTCTAAATACTTAACAATTTTTGAACATAATTATTCTTCATTCAAATAATTACTGAAAATACATAATAATATTGAATAAATAAAATAATGATTTAATTGATTATAGAACTAACAAATAAAATATTCTTTTAAATTAATTATCGTTATAAAGAAAAAAACCTAAAAAATATATTTACAAAATTCTTATAACAGTCAAAAATTAATCATTTTTTTTTTTTATAGGCGAGCTATTTAATACCGCAGAAGGACAGATGGATTTGTTTAAACATGAAACACAATGTGGACCAATGGGTCGGCATATAGTTTGTCCAAATCCAACTAACATATGATTAACTTCACGCCACAGTTCTTTAGGCAACCAAGACTCTAATGCTACTCGAGTATTTTCTGGTGTCTTGGTATTTTTTTTTACCCAACCCAAACGATTACTTATTCTATGTACATGAGTGTCCACTCCTGTAAATTTAAATGCAATTATTTATTTCATTGTTAATTTAAAATACAAATATTTGTACAATACCAATTCCTGTTACTTCATTCCAAGCACAACTCATACAAAGATGAGCCATCTTGGGCCCTATACCAGGCAAATCGCACAGATCTTTTATTGTTTTCGGTATATCACCATTATAATTATCCTTAAGTATACGAGTCGTTCGTTTAATATATTCAACTTTTCTCTAGAAGTAAAAAAAAAAAAATTAATATTTTTGCTATTTAATTTTGAAATAAACAGAGGAAATATTTAATTTCTGATTGTTAATTTATGTCAACTATAGAAATATTAGGAAATTTACCTTCCAAAACCCAACAGGATAAATCAATTTTCCCAGTTGTTCATCTGTGGTTTCTAAAATGTTATCTACAGTTAAGCCATGCTCTTTCAAACGTTGCATAGCTGCATAATTAACTTCATCTTTAGTTTGACTTGATAGCATTAATGATACAAGTACATGATATCGAATTATCTATAAAAATTACTGTTATTATAATTACATAAAAAAAATAAATCTTAGGTATAATTGATTTTTTGTTTAAAATATAAAAATAATTTATGATATTTCATAAATTTAAACATTATAACACTAATTTATTTGTGTGTTATTTCATTATCATATTATTGGGAAAATATTTGGTATAGTTATTATTTTATAATTGTATACTTCTGGCCGTTCGTTTAAATCAGCAACTTGATCGCACCCCATATCGTCCACAGGTGCAACAACATCTTTACGCATTTTTCTTATATTCTCTAACGTCTTTTGCCAATTGGCTGGGTACCAATCAACGTTTGAAGTTTCTTCGTTTGTATCAGATTTGATAGTCAAATGTTTTCTTTTTTTTATGACTTGTGCATTACTTTTTCCTCCGTTGGAATCAATTTTATCAGTCAAAGATCGTTTGTTTCTTGAAGACATGATTAATGAAACGTACAATTGGTATTTCCTGAAGAGAGCATAAATATTATACAGATTACATTTCTACTGACAATAATATCCTAATTGTCTAAAAGCAATTAAACGACTTCGAAAAAAAATTGTAATAACAAAATGCAGCAATATTATTGTGCATAGTTTTCGTCTTAGGGGTTTTACCTGGACATAAATCAATCAACTACCGAGTATTTACGCAGTTTTCCACTATTCCTCAGTAGTCGACTTGCCGTTATAAGTTTAAAAACTACCCAAAAATTAGTTTTACCCGCTATCATTTGTTATCATCATCAGATTATCGTTATCATTGATAAGATATTTTCACTTCTAAATTTTTAAATTTCACCCGCGATTTTTAAAGAATTATTATTAATGGTGTTTCTTGATCAATTCATTAATTTTGTGTTTGACGTTTTGAATCCCAAGTCAATAACGATAAATAGATCTACATTTAACGAGAGATTTATGAAACAATATTATGTCTATATATCTGAGGTACATTGTGTACCGTACACAGGTAATTTGCTTCTACGCAGTGTACCATGAGCAACGTCAAAGACGGCTGAGCATTATTTTTGTAAAGCGATCCATGTGTTGCAACTAAACCAATTAATCTTTAATAATATAACTTTGGAAATGTAAACAATACAAACCTATTTGTGCGATTAGGTTGTTTCACATATTAAATGTGCAAGTATTATATGTTTTTTTTTTTTTTTTATAAAAATGCAGGTTATTAATTCTATTTTTATAAATAATAATGGATTCAACGTTGGATGCTTTTGACTGGTCGAAGAATTTTGACATTAAATTATGACATATGTGAAAACATAAATATTATATTTAATTTTAAATATTTATAAATTAAATATAAAAATATATATAAATTAAATATTATATTTTTTAATTTTCTTTTTACATTTCTTTAATCGATTGTAATAAACCGTGATTCGTAAGCCAATGCGATAATAATAATGATCGACAAGTATTAGGTAATTATTTGCTATTATTAATTTATTAATTTATAGCCTCTTTCCGGATTTATTTCTTTGTCTATTATCATATAACTAATCATAATATTAAACACATTAATACAATAATCTAACGCCGTCGTACGAAAATAATGTGTTAAAAAAAAAAATTAAAATGCCACTGTATAATAAATGCTGATATAAAAAAATAACAAGTAAATTTCTGTGTAATATGCTTGATGTATCAATATATAGATGTATGTATTTATCTTAATTTATCAACAAAATTAACATTTATTATATTTTTTATAGATTATAGATAACAATATTTCGTTTAAATTAATTTAATCTTTTATTTATTATTAATTTTACTTTATTAGGAATAGTAGAATATTATTAATTGGGGCTGCGCTGAAAACTAAATTCAATCGAACCATTAATACGTATGATTAAAAACAAATATTACATGTGCACATAATTTAGATAAAATAATAATTTTATAGTTATTTTTTTTTTGATGTTATAATTTATTTTTAAATTTAAAACAATATCCAGAAATTGAACAAAAATAAAATATTTACGTATTAAATACAAGAAAAATAACAACGGTAGACTAAATTGTATCAACTAAAAAAAAATGAGGTATAAATTGAATGACAATATTTATGTATCATAACAATACTTGTTAAGCAGTTAACTATTTTACATGGTAAAAAAAGAAATTATAGTTCACGCTTTATGACTTATAAAGTTGTATTACTACATTACTTTGGTCTTGATTATTTATATTTATTAAAAAACTCTTATAGTATTATAGTCTTCTCAATAATGGCTGCTGTAATGGTCGTCGTGATGGTCATAATGGCCATAATGGTCATCGTGGTGATAGGAATCATGGTGTTCCACTGTCTTGTAAATGTACACAGGTTTCTGAATGTATACTGGTTCTTTTATGTAAACTGGTACCTTGTGAACGTAGTACGGAACGTGGATAATATGGTGCTCGCTATAGATCATACATTTAATGTGTTAATTAGTTGAATATTCTTGCCAAACTTAACATAAAAATTAAACTATTAAATAATGATTAGCTTATGCTGATAATATTAAAATTCTCGATAAAAAATACCAAATATTATAAATACTAGAAATTTAACATAATTATGAATAATTTTTTGTGTAATTAATATTTAACAGTCTATTTTTCAAATAAATGTGGTATTATACAAAAAAAAATAAAAAACCATATAGATGATTTGAAAAAAGAATTTAATTTATAAGATTGTATAATGCATAATAGGTTTTATATATTTTTACCTACTTACTTGTATTCAAACTTGCTGATAGAAAAACTGAATCACAAGTTTTATGTAATACCTCTATACTCACCAAACGATATTGTATATTAAATAAGGTATATTTTAGACGTGTTATTTTTTTTGGAAATTTTTCAATAAACTCCGTGAAGTTTTATCAAGTAATTGTTGTTTAATATATATTTTATTATAATTAATTATTTGTTTTATAGGTTTATACATAACGAACATTTATTAGTAGTTTAAAGAAGTTAAATAGATTTTTACTTCAAATACTTTCAATTATAGAAGGATACTCCATAAAACACTTTAAATTGAAAATAATTATGCTTATAAATAAAAAACTACTCATTCAATAACATTTTTATTTATTTATTTATTTATTTATTTATTTATTTTACATCAATTGTAATTAAGATAAACAATTTTGATGCAAAATTTTAAATTAAAATTAGTATTTAATTTGTATTATTGATTTATTTGTATAGAAACTTATAATAAAATGAAAAAAAAGTAGATTTACGAAGTATATTTTATTTAATTTATATTTTTTATGAGTTTAATGTTGCTTATTGTATATTTTCTATTTTTAATATTGTTTGCAAAAAACTTAAAAATGTTCAATAACTTGAAAGTAAAGTTCAATCATATATGAAGTACAACTTATAGAAACTTTTCGTACAAATATTGTAAAATATTTATTTTTACTTACTGTTTAGGAGAAAAGAAAGTAGGTGAAGCAGCTGCCATGGAGATGATAGCCAAGATAATAGCAACCTTAAAAATATTAATAAATAATTTAATTATAAACTAAATATTTTTATTGAGCTTAAGTCGTTTAAGATGAATTCAACTTAAATTATAAGTGGTTAAACTAATAATTGGTTCATTTAAATTTAAATTTACGAACTAAAATTTAGCATAAATTATGTGTTATAATTAATACATGGCTGTATATTATTAACTTAAAGAACACAGCGCAGTAGCCATATTGAAATAGTAATATAATACAAATAGAACCGTAGATGGGTAAAAGAATCATAAAACAATTGAATTATTAATTATTATATAATCAATTATTCTATTGAAATGTATGTATATTTTGTTTGCAATTACACACATATTATCATCATAAATTAATTAAAAAAATTTTAATTTTCAAACTAAAAAGGCAAAATTTGATAGTAAAATTTGTAATTATTATACTAGTAATATGTTGATTATTTCTATAAATTCCTGTCTCAAATATTTTAGTTTAAATAATTTGATCAGTTATTGATTCTCAATACTATTGAAAACCAACCGTGGTATAAATGAGTCAATTTCCATAAAAATAAAAAAAAAACTTGTTTGTTTATTTAAAAAAATATGTTTATCCGATAAAAAGTAAAATAATATTTAATTGTAGTAACATAATGATATTTTGATTTTATATTTTATGAACTAAATGATTTATTTCCTATAATATGTACAATTAATAAATATTTTTATAATAAAATGTGCAGTGACAAAAGAAATTTTCTAGAAACACACACTCGAAAAGAAAAATTAAATATTTGTTTATACTTACTGAGGTTTTCATGTTTGCAATTGGTTGTTGGTTATTTATGGTAGAATATATGTGGGCTGTTGCAGATCGAACGTTGTCGCTAACGATGTATGGCGTACTCGCTGGAAACGCACACGGTTATATATAGGTGAGTGTGGTTTAGATATTTTACTTTAAATATCGGTTGGATACACGTAGCTTGTTATCATTATTATTGCTTTGTTTTTATTAGGAGGAGTAGTTGCCTGGAAGGGTTGACCCGTGTAGATGTTGTCCGGTATATTTTTAAAAGTGTGTGTGTATATTATGTATGTATATGTGCGTGTGTGTACTATCAGTCTAAGTTATGCAACGACCCTACTTGGCATTTCGCTTTTTTTTCTTCTGGAACGTGGATAGGCTAGCGAGATCACGCACAGGTATCGTAATAACGCGTTTACTTGGGTTAGGTTACAGTCCGATACAGTTGTATAAGATTCATCGCAATCGTCCTGACAAAACAAGTTTTTAAACGGTACGCGAGCATAGCGCGCTTTTGAAAAGCTCGCGAGCTATTGTTTTACTTTTTTTTTTTTTAATGATTATTATTATGACACATAATATGATAATAATAATGTAATTCTTGTATATACATAATATATATATCATATTTCATTCACACTTGTCATCGCGATCACAATAGCATCATGTCCTTTTGCTTATTTCGATTTAAATTTTACTCAAGGTGATGTATAAAATAACGATGCAAATAATAAATAATATGGACATAATTTACATAATTTGTATCTAATATTACTATATTAAATCCATTTTATTATATAAAAATTATATATTTTAATACAGATATTATTAAATTCTTTCTTGCATCGATCACACACACTTGACAAACTTTCCACTCATACACTGTAAATTAATAATGACGTAGTAAAATAACAACATCAAACTTAAAAATAAGAATTTGTCTTCAATGCTGTGAAATGAGGAAACAATATTTTCGTCGTAAGTAAATACTTATAAACTTTTGAACAATTCCTGTGTTATAAATGGTATAGAATAAATCATTTTTTTTAAATGTTTAAGCTTAATCTTATTTCTTTACGTGAAAAATTATTACACTTTTGTTACAAAATGGATAAACTGATAAATCACTTACATATAATATAATAGATTTACATAATAAAATTATTATATTCTGTTTCTCTTTGTAGTTATACATATTAATTAATATTTTCATGTGAAATTTATTTAATTATATAAATTTCACGTGTACCTACAACCTGTATAAGAAAATTAAAAGCTTTAATTGTCTTAACTATGTAGTTAGTATAAACAATTATTTTATAATTTATATACAAAATAAATAATTATAATTTTTTTTGAAATTATATATTAAGTATAGAAATATGTTCATTGTGTTATTTTGTTGAATTGTTCTAAGAATAAAAGAAAACAAATACCTCAAATAAAATTGAATTAACATTTTTTAATTATTATAATATTCTATGTGTTCATATTAATATAAAAGTATTTAATTAATATTTAAAGGTCTAAGATTAATTTTTTATTTATGTGTTCAGAGTTTCTAAAAATAATATTTATTCTCTCTTGAATCTATTTAAAAATCGAGTTAGATTAATAACAATTTCATATTTATTAAGAATTTTTACGAATAATTTTGCTGTCTATATTAAGATGATATAAATAAATGCACTTGATGACGAGAATTTTTTTTTATGATAGCTATAGCCAAATATTAGAAATTAGTTACAGTATTTATGTAGTATAACATTTCAACAGATTTCCTGTTTAATAATAAATTGATAACGAAGAGAAGCTATTTAGTCTTAAATAATTATTCTGATCTTACAATTACAAGTTGTATCTATAAATATAATCTGATATCTAATTATCAACTGATTTAATATGTATAATTTGTGTATTTGTCAATTGTAGTTTTAATAAATCGAATTTTCGATAATCAAAATTTGTAGGATTATCAAGATTATAAAAAACTGTGTACCTTCATAATGGGAAAAAAGCCTAATTTCTCATTATGTAGAAAATTGTTTAAGGTAATATCTAAATATGACGATTAATAAGTATGCCAAGGAAATATAATTTATTTACAAACAAATTACTTGTTTTAATTATATTAATTGTAATAATAAAAATTATATAGTATTATATATATATATTATATATTAAAAAACATTAACATTTATTTTATTTTATGAAGGATTCCGTCTTACATGGGGTCCTTTATAGAAATATTTTACTGTTAATTAAAGCAATGACATTATATAGAGGGTAGCAACTGGACAATTTGGTCCAATTTAATATTAATTTCAACTTATAGCTGATACATTTAAAAAATATAAAAAGTCTTTAATAAGTCAATTTTGTTTAAAAAATATTAACTGTTGGACAGTTGATTTCCTGACCTTCCCCCTAAACCCGTCCGCCACTGATACATGTGATATCATAAGATAAATTATATGTACATATATAAAATAAAGTAAATTTTATTTTATTTTAAACCTTTAACTCTTTCATGCACGATGGTTTAAAAATATTCTACAGCCTTATTGTACAACCATTTAAATTTTGAAAAAAAAAAAATATTTTTCTCAACTATTTTATATTTACAAATGGATCCAAAAATCGATTTTAGTAATAAAAAATTAAATAATTAAGAACTTCAGAAATTATTCTAGGTGGGTCAACGTGAATCCAACCGTGTAACTCAAGAGTCTTATATTTTAGCTACCTATTATCTCAAAGGAGTATTGGGGGGGGGGGGTTAAGGGGGGGATCGCCCCCCCTGAATCCGTATTTAAGGAATCGATTATACGAGTATGTGAGATATACAATTAAAATTTTTTTAATGTGGATCATTTTACAACGAAATCAAATTACACGTGGCTGTGAATACTGAATTGGGCTTTTTGTCGAGTCCATACTTGGAAAATCAAATAAAACACAAGCATAACTTTCAAAACACAGACAGGTGTTAAAATATAACTACACAAAAGTTGATTATAAATGGATTCGACATTAGATTAAAAAAAAAAAAAAAACCACAAATATTAAGGATTCACCCGATTTAAATATTACTAAAATTTGAAATTTTGAGCCTGAATTAAAGAAAAAATTTGAGCCCCCCCCCTAGAAGTAAGTCTAAATACGCCCCTGTATTATCTATGGTTATTCCATTAGATAATTTCAGGCAATTGCTTATTATAGTTTAATATTAATAATAAAATAAATCAATTTATTTTCATTATCTGTATGTATTTAAATAAAAACAAATAAATTCGTGTTAATATAAAATAAACTGGATTACTGGATACCGAATAAAACATAATATTATAAACCCCCAATAAACATTGCAAAAACCAAATATTTTTATATTATAATAAGATAATAAAATACCAAAAAGGTAATAAAAAGGTAAAAGATGTTCACGCTGTCACTGATGTAGTCTTAAACTGAAAAAATGATATAAATAATAAGTTTTCTTTATTTTAATTATTTTTATACTATATTTTCTACGACTTGAATAAGTTTTATAAGGATTTGGGAGAATAATTATGCAATATATAAATATATGCAACATTTTCTTTATTATTTGAAATGTCTACATTTTCATCACTCTCTGATTCGGATTTCATAACTAATATTTTAGCATTATCAGGCCCGGGTAAATAAGTTTCACTGTCATCGGTATTGTCGATTTACGATACATTTTTGTCATCTGGAGATGAATCTTTGAAAATGATTTAATTTAATTCATCGTCAGTATAATTTTTGGAAATTTTAAAATAAAAATAACAAATAGAATCGCACAATATAGCGACTAATTATTTATTAATATACCCACACAATACGTGATGGTATCATCGTCAGTATTTATTGACTACGAAAATGAAATTGGAATAATGTATTTTTTACGGACATTGTTGCACGATGGGACATATAATGGATGTTCACACTTACTCAATTATTAGGCAATGTATTTAAAATAACCAAACAAAACTAAAACTATTATATACTTTATTTACTGGGAATCGAATAATCAAATAACTAGGGTCCGGATTTATATGCATAAAAAATCCTCAAAATATGCTTCTAAAAATATGCTATAAAATATGTATTTATTTTTAATTATGTACTTAAATATTCACTTAAAATGTTGTTTAAAATTATGTACAAGTATGTGAAATGTATTATAAATGTAAAAATTAGTATTACTTAATACAGTATTAAAAAAAGTATAAAAAAGCTTTTAAAACATTTTGTTGTCAAGTCGACACTTGAATTCTATATTATTTATCTATATATGTTGTATATGACTATAATATGAGATATGAGTATGTAATCTTATCTTTGGAAATAACGACCGGTTGAAATTTTATCGATATTATGTAGATGTGAACGTGAAAATACGACGAAAACGAATAAATGTGCTATTAATAACAATATGCACTATAAAACTACAAATATACATTGAATATGAATTTAATAGGTAAAAATGTTAAAATATGCTAAATATGCAAAATAAAATTAGTGTCATTTTAATAAAAAAGATCTAAATCGAGGACAATGCTCATCAGATTTCAAAAAGCTTATTCAAATACATATATGCATTTGCATATAAATCCGGTCCCTACAAATAACCATCCAAATCTGTTGATTAAATTCGGAGGAAATAAACATTATGTTTTAAAATGAATTGTCTAAATATAATAATTTGGAACAATTTTTTAATTTATATGTAATAATGTAGGTAAGCCTTCGAAAATGATTTATGCCCAAACTATATACGAGTATAATAGGAAACAAATTAATAATCTAAGACCAATAGATGGCTGAAAAATAGAAAAAAAATATTTTATAGGTGATATGATATTTGTCCCACCGTGTCGGATGAGAAATTTTATTGGTGGGATTGCGTATATCCCACCGTGCCGGAAAGAGTTAAGGGATTTTTTTAGTAAAGATCAAGTGACAAATTAATAGGTCATTTGGTTAGCTATGTATTAAATTAAAGTTTATAAATATATGCGTTTCTATATATTGTCGTATGAATCGTTTTACGCAGCGTCCAGACATAGTTAACATTTTTGGAAATATTATGTCAATAACAGATGTTACTAACAATAGGAGTAGATTTTATTAAATTTATTGGCAACATTGTTGTTTCTGACAAGTTAATTTGATTGATGGATAATTGTGCTAATAATTAAACAATCAAAAAATGATATTAGAAACATGTGATATACAAATAAAATCTTATTTTATTAACATATTACTCATAAGTCTTGATATTATCATATTATCATATTAGTCTGGATATTGATTTAAAATATTTTAAATTTTCAGGACTTTTATTGGATGCATTTTAACAAAAGCGTGCCATAAAATTTATAAAAATGTTCATAAATTATCGCGGTAATGTTTTGAAATACTTATTTGAAAGTTATTAAATAAATACAAAGATGAAATCATAAAAGTTCTCATTGAATGAATACAATTTTCAATCGGTAAAATCATCTAGTTATTTCAAGTTTGCGCAGAACATTATTTAATTAATAGACCAATCGGTAATCGTATGGACTAATGCAAAAATACTCGGTTATCATGTTAGTTATCAATTACAATTGCATAATATGAGACATAACATCGCTTTAATATGCATGTGGACACCCAAAGTATATAAAAAACTTGATTGCATTGATGTCTGATAATGTATATGAGATAATAAAATTAGTTGCTATATTTGTGTGAATGCATCAGCGTTCGAGGTTTTTGAACTACTTTGACGTAATTATAATTTATTATTTAATAACTAGAACGAACGTTTTTCTTTTTATTCTCATAGAATGCAAGCCAATTTTAAAATGTTCCATTACTTTCTGTTTGTTTATTTTTGCATACCAAAGTAAGAATTTCTCAGTACAACAAGTTTACCAATTATTTAAACAGTGCTTTAGTGCTCGTGTTTATAGTGAACTATAAAATATAACCTAATCATTTATTTATATAATACATTATCTTTGTTTGAAAAAAAAAACAATTTATTTAAATTTATTTCAAAACCTACCTTTAATTATACTATTCATTGACAGATTATCTACATCTAATACATTTTATATATTTATCTGTAAAATATATTTTACTCTTTGAATATTCATATAGGATTGAATTTATGTTTTTAATACCTACCTACAACAAAAGATTGTTTGTCTGAGTATTTTTGGAGTACCTACCACTAATGCTATGAATTATAATTAATAGTTGTTATGCTATATGTTCTCCTTGTATTTTCTAGATTTTATATGGTTTTCATTAATTATTAATGTTTTTCGTGAAGAGTTTACGATTTTGCTACAGGCTGTGTAGAGTTACGAATGTCGTGACCTGAAAATAGAACGCCGAGTTATCTGTACAGTGAAGTAATTTTATACAAATTCGCTTTAGGGCTATTTCGGCATCGATATCGCCTACTACACTGACTAAACATTTACAAAAAATTGTAAATACATATTTATGGCTTTCGTTTTACAGTTTTAATCATTTTCTGTTGATGGAAACTGGTTTTCAACGAACATTCACTCTTATAAGTTATAACTTTGATTTAGAATTTATCAATGACGAAACTATTGACCGTAGTTTTGTTTGAAATATTATTTACTCTTATAATATCAGTATTATAACTACGATAAAGTAATATACTGTTAACATTTTATGTAATATTTTTGCTGTATATAAATGTCACAAAGATATAATTAAGGTAATAATGATATAATTAGCAATAAATAAAAACAAAATAAAACTTTGGGAATCATAATTTTATAACGAACATTATAAAATGTTTTGTTGTTCATTATATTATTATTGAGTAAATAAAGAAATGAAAATTAATTTATGTTTTTTTTTTTTTTTTTATGAAGATATTTTTGTTTCCGAAAAAATCTTTTCATCTTTGGTATTGCATATTATTTTTAATACATCAAATAAAGAATCAAAATAATCATATCATTAATATTAAATATCAATTAAGTTTCACATAAAATGTCCTCAAAGCTTATGGAGAAATCGAACAAATAATTTTATACTTCACATTTAAGAGAAAAGGAAAGTATTGTACTGAGTAAATAACTTATGTAATTACCATTATTCTCATTAAACACAAACCAATTTATATTAGTTCAAGTTGATCTGAGTGTTATATATTAGTTTTATTATACCATAAACTTGTAGCGATTCAGTTATATCGTGCGTTCTCGTCTTTTACAGATTAATGTACATTCTAGTTTTGCGACTCTTATTACACACATAATGATGTATCGTAATACATGGTTAACCACTGAATTCAATTATCGAGTAAGAGATTCGAAATAAGTATATAATGGCTATTTGAGGGTATTTGTTTTGCATTATCAAGATGTCTAGCAAAAAATATCTTATGTGTCTAATGTCTATTCGTATTCCCATCGTTTTTAAATTAACTATGCTAAGAATACAATCGGCGCGTTTACTTTTTTATGATAAATTATTATTTACTATACTATTTTTCATCTTCAATTATCTATTTATAAACGTGTAAAATGTATATATATATCAAAAATAAAAAATAGTTTAAATTGCAAGTACGTAAATGCTTATTACATAGTATGTAAAATACATACTACAAAAGTATAGTATGTACAACAACAGAGCATAAACAAATCGAGTAATAGCTTATTATATTATGCTCTGTTATTGTACCCGGAAAAGATGGTTGGTGTAAAAAGAAATTTAAACTGGTAGTTAGTACCTTTATAAAGTAACTATTTTATATGAATAATTTATTCAAAGACACTATATTGACACATTTTTTTCTCTATTAATATTTTAGAAATATGAAATATATTTGGAGTTTCGCCAACGCATTTTTTACTTACAGGATGTCACAATAAAATAATTGTAAAACTAATAACGTAGTGGTTTTTAAAATTGAAAAGTGAAATTGTTAAATTATTATTGCCAAATTTCAAAATAGGTAATAGTTATGCATATTCTAAGCAGGTATAATACTAAACAATTTATTTTGTCATATTACCTATAAAAATATAATACCATCATTCAGCCGTATCTTCCAATCAGTTATTTACGTAACATAAACATGATTTATAGTTTATTGTATTTAATTATAAATATTTTGCTTTTCACAAAATTGTATATTCTATTTCAAAATTATATAACTGTTGATTGGATATTTGATGTCAAGAATATTTTTTTCTGATAGGAAATTTTAACAGATTTGTTGTACTTACCCGTATTAAACTCAGTTCATAATTATTTTTTTAAACTTCGTATGTGAAAACCACGATTTACGGTATACATAATATTCTAGTTAAGAATAAAATGTAATTCTATCAAATCACTTAAATATATAAGTATAAAAGTTGCCGTTAAAATAATTTTGAAAACGAGCACTTTTACGAGGACATAAAAATATTAATAGAAAACGTGTGATAAGTTGAAACCAAACATTTATGATGTTCATTTGATCCAAATAAGGCCAAAGAAAATTACTGAGCTCAGTAGGTATTCTTGTATGGTCGTAACAAGTTGGGTCATCTTGTTGTAATTCAAGAGAAACAATCTCTCAGCTGCGTGAGAAGTTTTTGAACAGACTTATCTCGTTGCGTGGCCAAAGCTACCCACTTCAATCTTGAGACTTGACGCCGTGTGATTTTTTCTTATAGGGATACATTAAGTCACGAGTTTAGCAGAACAAAGTCCGATGGGACAATGTGTATCGAGTGATGGTAAATTTATGAAAAGAATAATTGCCTGTAGTGCTAGAGGGAGTAATGGGATTATTTTACTTATCGAAAATGTTTAAAATCTTGAGGACAAATAATATTTTCTGATTTATTATTTTTTTGTGATTATAACTTTGGAAATTTACTAATGCATTTGGTGATATTTTTGGCGTAAATATAATTTAATATAATTAATAATAAAGTAATAATATAATTAAAGGCGTAAAATCATGATAAGCACAATATTTTAAAATTAGATAAAATAAAATACAGCTCATGTGTTTCTTAGTTTTTATTTTCTCAATATTACTAAAACATTATTGGCATGTACCTAAACAAGTAAACATAAAATACTTTGGTATTTCTAAGCTTAATATTAATTAAAACAATTAGTCGAAGATTAATTTTATACAATGTAAACTATCAATTATAATTAATAATATTGTAAAAAAATTAATTAAATTTGATATATATATATATAACAATAACGTTTTAACCAATACACTAAATAATTCTAATACGTCAATAATAAGAACTTATTAACAATTTAAACAAGATTATTCAATACAATAATAATTATTTTATCAGAACATAATTTTAGTTTAGTATTTAAAGCCAGTAATGGTAACGATGTATATACTTTTTGGTTTGCACTTTTTTAATTTTATGTTTGATTGGTTTTATTATCGGCCTGTGATGGTGATGAACATAATGGACCAGAAGTGGGACATGGATAACATGTTTTTCACTGTAAACAAAATATCATTTTTTTAATATCCTATAAAAAGTACACAAAATTATTAACACATTTTTATGTAGAAATGTATAATAATTATTTATAAAATAAAAATAGTCCCAACAATAATAATACTTCAAAACATTTTTGAAACACACAACAATAACTAAAATAAATATTTGTGTATTGGAATTTGATATATAAAATATTATTTCAAAATAGAAAAGTGTATTGAAATAAAATGCAGAATATTTTAAAACATTTTTTATAGTAATTTCATAATTTAAATAATTTAATCATACGTATTTTTTGTTGCTTATGTATTTATGCTTAATAAACATTTTGTAAAATTTGTTTGTGTGACCCTCGGTGCGTTAGCGCATATATACAAATAATAATTATACTACGTAATTTCAGTATCGTCATAGTTAATTAATAATATTACAGTAAAAATACTAATTGCATTAATTACCTTGAAGATTTTTATAATTTAGCTGCAAAAGCATACGATTAAGGTTGTAAAAAAATATTTATGGTTTTTTTAAAATCATTTTAAACAAAAAAATCTGAAAAAGTGTAATATATATTTAGAAATATTGTTTGAATACATAGCAAAAAATCGATAATTTCAAACTATTGTTTTAAGAATTAAAACAAATGACCAACATTGTCATTTTTTTGATCTCATTTATGTGATTTTGGAAGTTAATCTATTTAAAGTATCAAATTCATAAAATATATAATATCAAAATTCACACTTTGCAACTTAATCGAAAGCAAAATTTATTGCTAAAATATATAATTATTGATTTAAAAAAAGTTGTTATGGCATTGACATGATATCAATAGTACACACTAGTGCTTTGCACGGTCCGTTATTTTAAGGACCAGACCGAACTTTAAATTTTACCAGGAGACTAAAATCTGACCGAACCACACTTAAACGTTAATCAAAGACCAAAATTGGACCGAACTGACGGTTTCATATTATTCTTTGACCGTACTAGACCAGCAATTAAATATCATTTAATAAAGTAAATCGTGGACCGGACTGTCGGTCCGATCTTAAAATATTTTGGACCGTTTATGGACCAATCCATAAGGTTCGGTCTGTATTAGCCCAGACCGTTCCATATGATGCGTTTATTATTAAACTGGACCAAACTACCCGATTTTATAAATAAATATATACCTAAATTTGTAGTTTTTTATTCGTTTTATTTGTTTACATAACAATAACTGTATTTAGATTTTAAGTTTCATAATTGGGACCGGACTGAAAATAATGCATTTGATCTGAGGACTAGATCGAACTATTCCTAAAAATTATTGAACCAGATCAAACTGATGATTCAATAGTTTTTGTATGTTAGGACTGTACTAGACCGGACCATACAGAGCAATAATATACACTCAATAGCTTAAAAAAATTCAGGACTTTTTGTGTAATACAAAAGAATATAATAATAATTTTCAAAATATAAATGTTACCATGTTATTATATTAAACTTATATTTGAGTACAACTTATTAATTTCAAGTATGAGATTCACGAGATATATTTAGATAAAACGATAAGTTAATTATTGTCATAATGTATAGAATAGCCTGTCAATTTTATCTATATACAGCGCAATAGTATTATAAATTTTTATTTTTTCAATATAAATTTTTCAAAACATTATAGATTTTATTGATTTATTTGTTTTTGCTTTATTATCTATTACCAAATAAATATACGCATATTTACAATTAGTTGTTATTATTTGAAAATGTAAATAACTATTCTTGGAAAATATATTATTTTAAGAACTGCACATACTATTTAAGTTCATTCTAATACTCTTCTATTATAGTTTAAAATGTTAAAAATTGTTATTTATCAGTAGTTTGCTATAATAGTTAAGTTTTTAAGATATGAATTTTTTTGGAGTACCTATATTAATTATGATAATATTAGTGAAATTTTTTTCCAATTCAACTGGAAATATGCATACAGAATTATTTTTAGTAAATATATTTACTTTAGTAATTTTAGTGGAATTTCATTTAGTCGAATCTAGATTAAATAAAACCATATTTGATGATATGTGCTTCCCATTTATTTAGCAATATTTTACTTAAATTTTTCTTTTACAATTCGAGTTATTGTGATTATAATGGATATTAAAAATTTCCAGTTTCTTTTTATTATATGGCATTAAATACAATTTTAAAATATTATTTTTAATTTAATTTTTTTCAGATAGGTTTTTTTGGTGTATTAAACAATTTTTTGCATTTATTACCGCTTTCAAGTTAATCGTATTTGATACCTAATAATACACTCATAATATAAAAAAGTCTTCATAATCTAATATATATATTTGAAGTATACTTTTTATCAACTATCAACATCCTTGGTCGACGTCTTGTTTCCTAAAATATAACCAAAACAATGTTTAAGTACATACTCCATATTCCAATTAGTTTTTATTCGACCTTCGTAATTTTACCGTCTGGGAAACAGTGACGAAACGAAACTAAAATATCCTCATAAGCAAGCTTCATAGAACCCACCTACCCACTTGTATTTTGTCCAGAAATGTATGGGTATTCCCGTTCGTATCATCACTGATGCGATGTAAATACGTACAATCTCACATGTTCAACTCTCCATCTAAAACTACACTTCATGAACATTTTTAAAAGTTCGTCTGTCTAAACAAGTGTATTTTGAGAAAAATAATTACCTTAAATAGAGTCTTCATTATTAAATCAATTTTTTTTAAACCCTTCTTTATAGAATTGAAAACATTATTAATTATTTTCGAAGTAGACAAAATATAGATTTATACAGGACCAAGAATAGTTGTTTCAGAATTTTACATACATAATTTACTACATTGGTATTAAGTAAAACTAGAAGTCAAGGTGCATCGATTGAAAACTAAGTCATAAGTGTATAATTGAATAATAATTTTCGGATCAGTAAAATATGTCATTCTTTTTTTTTTTTTGTATCTTCGTAGACTGTAAAACTAAGTATATCATATTAGATTGTACATAAAACGTAAAAAGTTAATCACAGCAGTGTTATAACTAATATTTTAATAATATAACTTTAAATAAGTAGATACTTACTGTATAATATTATGTGCGGATGTCAAAGAAATGGCTAGAATCGTGATTAGTGCAATTATACTGAGAACCTGAAACAAGAATATATATATATTTATTGTGTTTTCACTGTATTTTTTAAAATAATTAAAGAAAATTTGTAATTTTTATGGTTTTTGTTAAAAATGTTGTTTTACTTTTGTGAAATCTGCAGTATTATGTTATGTGTAGAAAATAACCTAATGCCGTTTATATTTACAATTGGCAATACAATTAATTGTATTTAGTATGTCTAGGAAATCCATTCCTGTACCTCAACGAGTGAAATCTTCCAATTGTTAGATAACCAATACCATTTTTCGTAATATTTTATTAGTATATATATATGTGTGTGTGTGTGTGTGTGTGTGTGTGTATGTATGAGTACAAAGAGAAATAAATATAATGTAATCCGTTTCACAACACCAATAACGACACATCACGAATCAATAATTTTTTTTTTTTTATGAAAATCATATTATTTTTATTATTTTTTCCATTCACGTATGCACACTCTAACAAAAACAAATATTTTATGCTTTGTGCGTGTCGTATTATGCCACGGAAAACATGTTATTTAGATGGATCTATTAGCATTAATATATACATATATACAGTATTTGAAGCGAATCCAAACACTATTGAATAACAATAATTCTGACAGTTTTTTATTTTATTGGATTGCAGTTTTGAAAAGATATGTTGGTGTTCGATAAAAATTATTGATCGATAGGTAATTACATTGATAAAAGATTTTGATATCATTCTACAAACGAGTACATGACTGTACAATTATTAAGGTTATTAAAAGAAAAACTATTTTAACTGTAAGAGTAAGAAGAAACTGAAAAAAATATTGTACACAACAATAAGATAATATAAGTGAATAGAGTTTGAGTACTCAGCAGATATATTTGTATTAAAAGATAATTTAAAATTTAAATTATTGTATATTTTCATTTTCATTGTATTTTAATTGATCGTGAGGGAAGAACAAGTCCTCCATCTGGAGGTTTTCGTATTAATAACACTGTAAACGATGTTAATTTTATTTGTTTATAAATACTATTTTATGGTTTAAATTATTTTAATATTCGTATATTATTATTAATCACGCAACTAAACGTCTACATATTTATAGTCTTTACAAAGCTGTTTTTTTATTTGTAATCTAAAATATTTGATGTAATACTGTTCCGTATTGCAACCCGTAAGTCCCTTTTTGGATTTCCTAAGAGGTATGCCATTGCATACGTTATAGGTCAGTGATCGGATTGTTAGATAATTGATAATCAGTAAAAACATATACTGTCGTAGATTGTATTATTGATAGAAACAGAATAAAATTGAGTTGTTCCTAATTTAAAAAGAATCGTAATTTGGATATTTTAAAAATAATTTAATCAGTAACATAACATTTGTTTGTGTTTTTGGAAACAACAAATGAAAACTTTTAAAAATAAAGATCACACGTTATTTCAAACTGTTTGTGACTAAACATTTTAGATATAATACGTCAGTACTTAAATAAATTTAATAATTTTGGTTTTAGATATATTGAATTACAAATTTACTACTTAAATGATTTTATGACACAATAAGAAAAAAAAAATGAATTCTATTAATAAATAATATAGATTTCAAAAATAATTTTGTCAAATATATTTTAAAAACTGCAATAGAAGTGAAAAAAGTTTTGAACATTCGTAAGGGTATTTTATCAAGGGTTCACCAGCAAAAGCTTAAACAGTTCACAGAGACCTTTGAACCTTTATATTTTCTATTGTTAAACAATTTAAAAATGTTGAAAATGTTTATGTTTATGTTATTGCAAAATCCCTGAATTAATAGAACGAATAGTATATTTAAAAATTCACTAAGTATATAGTTTGTAATTTGAGGAATTTCAATATATTTAATTTAAATTATTATTTTTTATTTCATTTTTAATTCATTTTATGAGTATAATAAAATTACAATTTTAATAAAAATGGTGTTAGATATATTATTTAACTATGGATTTTAATGTGGGATAGTAATTTGTAATTATAATTAGGCCCGTAGAGATATAAATCCGGGTCTGAGAATAATACCTTGGGATACCTCAAATGTTGAACTCCCTATCAACGCTCGAAAAGAATTCTATTTTCTCTCTTCTCGCCAGACCTGCTTATATACTATATAAATATACGAATGGTTTGAATATGTAGTTCCAATAAAAATATACCGAATTATATAGAATAATCTATTTATGTATACAGAATCAATCCACTTACTTGTTTGTTAGCCATAGCCAAGTGGTTGGATGCGAAACAGCAAAAAATAAAAAAACAAAACGATGTTCGAACTCTGTATCACTCGAATAATAATAATAATAATAATAATAATAATAATAATAATTGTATGATATTTATGTATTATAAATTGTCACATGTATATTTGTTTTATAACTTATATCGAATACACAAAACGGAATGAATAAAAAAAAAAAAATGAATTTAACACAGTATGGGTAATGTAATATCTTATTATGGTCACGTACGAGAGGAAATAAAACGAGTAGCGACCGTAAGAGATGTTCTTATACGGTGTTTTCCACTATACAGTTTTCACTCGCAGGCCCTTCCAGCAGTTTTTCCACCGATACGATTAGACAACGTACCCGCGCTAACATCGAATTATTATTGTTGTTGTTACTCGATTCTCTCTCCGTTGTCGCGACATCCGTTGCTATTATTATTTAGCAGTCCTGCAGTGGTTTTCGTGTCGGCGACGGTGGACGGAACGTTTGATATAATGCACGGTTCGATTGAATATACATTTTCATTTCATTCGGTGTATTATTCAAATCGTCATCCGATCGCTGTAACAATACGTAAGGGGTCTTTTTTTTCCCGTCTACGGATTATGAAATTAATATCGTTCACACGACGTGTCACACACGTCACGCAGAACTAATAATACACGTTGACACCGACCGTCTCAAGTGTATGGAAAATAGGATCGGGATTATTTTCCTCCAACCCTGCAGCGCAGTCGCGTACCGCTTGCATAACTGTTATTTTAGTTCCATAGAATTCTCGAAATCCATGTGGTAAGTACATCATTTTATCATCGAGACGGTACGGACCGCTGATACGTAACGATACCGAAGTATTTTACGAGAAACTCGTCGAAACACGGATATGGCGTATTTGATTTTCTTGTCATCATCATCTTATCCGTTAAGTAAAAACTTCCCAAGATGCCTCGACAATATGGATACTAAGACTTCCGTTCTACAGTTTATCATATCATAATGGTTATTTTGATCTTTTTGAATGTGTCAGGAATTCGCCTAAACACATTTGTATATTTAGGCGCACTATTCGTCCATAGTAACCGAATTCGTTTTGTATTGTATTTTCTGGTCATCGGATATCGACGGATAAACAAACGGTTGGCGCCAATATTTTCAAATAACGATGGCGGTAAGTATTTACGCAGTATTTCTTTACCGAAATGTTAGATTGGAAATTTTACACGTTTGACTGTATGAACGGTACAAATTACTTTTCGGTTGAATAATTTATACCATGGTTATAATAAAGTAGCAGCTTTAAAACAAAGTAGACGTGTGATAAACGGTTTTTTTGAAATATTTCTTTTGTATATTTTATAAAATTGTACACTTCGTAAACATTTTTATACATGCGATTACATAAATCATAAATCTCGACTCATTCACAATAGTATTTCTTTCGTTTTCAGGGCAAATATCAACTGACACTGTTACACTGTCAACATAAAAAGTTTGTTATCCATTTATTATCGGCGCCCGGGGAATTTGCCATCTACGCCAACTAATCTATAAAACAACTAAATAGCCCACTCGATATAATTATTATTGAAACAAAGCCGCCATATGTGAAGCTGGCAATGTTTTAAAATTGTGAAATCGTCATTTCCAGTACACATAATTGCGAATTTGAAATATTCAATCTAATTTGATACCTAATGGCCCTAACTCTAACACATGTGTTAACATTATTTGTTACATAATGCCGATTATATACGTTCAATAAATATTCATTTATTATAAAACCTTTTTTTGTAAAGTTTAATAATACAAATGCTATTTATGTGTACTGTATAAGTTTTGATAGTATAATTTTTATTATACTAAATAAAAACTTAGTATTTGATATTTGATTTTAAATGTTCCCTAGTTGTTACTTTTCTTACATTTCTAATAACTCATCTCAAGTATTAAAAAAAAAAAAAAAAATAAAAAGTTTAAAAGTGCATTATTCATAGATCTTTATTTACATAATTCACACATAGTGTTAAGCATAAAGTGATGATTACCGGGATATTTATAATGAATATTACATACACAGATATATGATATTGTTATTTATTAATTTATTATTTTAATATTGCGTATTCACATTAACAATATACGTTATCAATACAAAATTAGTAAACATTGCCCGCTTGCACATGGCCATGATCAATGTTCACCCGCAATGCTGTGTAGGAAATCTTATGAATGGTCCTTTGTATAGGCTATCTATCTAGTTATTTGATATATCTGTAGTCCTGTCTGAACCAGTCATCGAGCTGACATCAATTATTATTTACTACTGTGGTGCTACGACATAAAATCTTATAGCTCAATCGTGCACGAATCTCAATGGCACTAATTTAAGATTGTCATTAAATTCACTCTAAACTAACTTTATATCAATTTTGTTCATTGAAGCCGCTTAGGAGTATGATTGAAGCCACACGTAATCCGATGAATATTTACGGTAAATAACACATCAGTGAAAGTATATAAATCGTAAAAATGATTTATTACTCAACGTATTAACGTTTAAACGTCTGCAACAGTTGAAGAATTCGTGCAAATATTATAATTTTCATGACACGAGAAATCACTTGACTCTGTGGTTATTTTTTATCTTTATTCGTTTGCTACATACAAGAACGATTGTTTTTATAATACTTGTAGGCGTGTTCGACCTTTCATTATAATTTTAAAAGAGGAGTTCTAATATTTGGACTTGAATAATTGCTTATTATTTTAACATTGTAATGACTAAATATTTTTGAAATATTATATTATTAATGTTGGTCTCAGATCGTTAGGTTAGTTTTATTATTGATATTTGTCTACATTTTATTCAGTAGTTATTGGTCAAACATTTTTCAAGTTTTAAAAAGTAAAAGGTTCGTTTATTAGAGATGATTTATATAATATGTCTAAATGTAAATCGTGTATTTAATCATTATATACAAAATTTACAATTTGTGCCAGTGATACAAAGTGTACGGAATGCATATTATATAGTGTTATATAATAAGTTAATTATTATATCTGCTGTTGTATATACAAATAATAAAAAATAAAAATAAATTGCATTACATTATGCACGGGTAAAAGTGAATATAAAGCAATTACTTGCACATAGTAAAAGTACTGGAATAAATCCGTTACTTATTGAATTATGCGAATACAACCTATAATATTTACGAATGCTCGGTTTAACTTGTTTATGTTAATTATTATAATAATTTTTTAAAATATATATTTGATTTCAACCGACAATATAGGAATTTTGTGGTAATATTTTTTCCTCTGCTGCAGTGTTTTTTTGCATAAAATACAATTTTATTATATTAAAAAAATCGGTTCCGAGTGGTAAAATTTCTTAAGGGCTTACCAAGTGAATATGCTCGGACGCTTCAGAGCCACGAGTTACACGTAATCAAATTTATGTAAAGCTCAGAGTAAGAAATCATTGCTCTGGTGAAGTGCTGGTAAAGTTTGCAACGAGGTACACCCATGACCAATCTACTCGTTTTACGTTTCAATGTAACTTTACCCGTAACACCGATCACAGCTGTCAACGTTTTCTTATGTATTCAGGTCCGGATCGATACGATTAAAATTGTGCCGATAAGAAAATCTTAGGTGGACGGTTTGAAGTCGTTGTACACCAAGTTAATATTTAAATTTAAAACTATATTGCTCAACTGTATAAAACAAACGTGTACACTCTTTTGGATTCGAATGAGTTATTTTTTATGTTGCTTACCAATGAAAAACATCACAGATAAAAAGTTCAAGTGGTTTTAAATTAATGTATTCGTCTCAATTATATGAACGTCAGTATATTATTACTCGAATACCAGACGACAATTTTCTTCTATTGAATACGGGGAGCACATACATAGAAACATAAAAAGACAAAATAAATACGGTTTGTATAATTATGTAATATTTTGAACGAATCAATATATAATGATGACGGATAGACGTATTCGATTTTCATTGATAACAATAATAATAGTTATGATTATTTTCGTCACGAATATATATTTTTATTATGTTAACATAATATGTACAGGTACTTATATATGCATTTATATTGACATTACTGTTCATGGTGACGTACGTCAGTCATAAAAATATATTGCACATATGGAATAGATGTATCGAAATATGTAAATATTATTTTTGTATTTTTACTCTAAAATCAGACCAGCCGCGTGCCAGAGACGCATTTCATTTCCTGCATTATCAATACTATTACACATTAGCCGTATTGACGTTTAACAAAATACGATGTAATATTTTGTTCGACTGAAAATATGTGCTTGTACGAGAGTCTATGAGAATTATATGAGAATAATGCGGTGACTAATGGTCTGTCGTCGTGAAAATTTTATCGTATTATATAATTAAATATATTATAAATAAAGATCGGATTTATATGCATTTTAAATTGTGAAATATGCGTGCAAACATGTATTAAATAAAGTCAAAATAGCAAGAAAAAAATGTAAAACATGCAAAATAAAATTTATTTTATTAAAATTTTCATAGACAAAAAGTAAGATGTATAAATAGCAAATTTGCAATATAAAAATGTAATTTGTTAAATTTTAATTTAATTTTTAATTATTGGTACATATTGTAAAAATTATTTTATTAAAATTAAATAATAGATACATATAAATAGGGGAAAAGTACGAAAAATGTAATTTTGTATGTTAATTGGAAAAATAATAAGTTGTCAAGGTATGTTCCATGTTTATTTCTGTGAAATTATGACGGCAATCTGTAAGAATGTATTTGTAGGATGAACAACTGCATTCAACATCGACACTGGTTATTGGAGCATATTGAAAATTAGCTAGTATATCTGGCGAATAATTTGGAATAGATAAATCATTGAAATTAGCACTATCACCTTGAAGTATTTTCGAAATTTCTTTTAAAACCATTAATCCTTTATTTTTATTCAAAACGTTTTTACATTTTGTTATAATTATTATACTATTTTAACTAGTAAGAAGTTCATTGATAGAGTTTTCCACTTGTTCTAAAATTTTTAACGAGTCTACAAAGGATAAATTAAAGGTTTCAAGCTTTTTGATGCTTTCAACGAAACAAAAAACTTGCACTAATGTAAGTAAGATCATATTTGATATTAAATTTATTTAAAATTGATTTAAAATTTTGAATGCTTTTTGCATCATCTTCTAAGTTTTCAATTATATTTTTGAACTCTTCAAAATGATCTGCGTAAAAGAAGGCTGACTCTTACCAAGTTCTTCAACGGGATTATTATTGGCTGTGGTGGTAAATGTGTATTTGGTAATATTTCTTTATATAACTGAATTCAACCTACGAAAAAACCTTTTTTCTATTATTAATTAAATCATTAATATCACGAAAAGTATCCATAATTTTTTCAGCGATTCGGCGAATTTTTACATTTTACATTTTATGCAGCTTTCGTCATATAAAGGGTAGCATCAAATAGAATCAACAAAACTTTATCATCATTGTTACCTTCAGGCCACAATAGCTTACAACACATTAGTTACAGAACTCCTTACAAATTGTGCTATAGTTGAATTATTTGTTTTTTCGAGAACTTTTGATGTTAAAAGATACGGTTTAGAAGGCGAATTTCAATTTACCAACAATAAAGTTGTCTACATATTTTCCTCGAGGTTCAGTAGTTTCATCAACAGAAAAAAAATGTACAAGCTGCCTATGTATTCTTGAATATTTTGTAAAACGTCTGTATAACATTGATTTAAATAATTTTTTCTTAACGTACTTTCTTCTGGTATATGTTTATTTGTGTACTTTTCCAAAACAGGTTTAAAGTTTTTATTTTGTATTTTATATAAAGGTATGTTTGAAGAAATTAATGTATTACAAAGTTCTTAGGAAAATTGTGATTGATTTTTTATAGATGTTGAAGCTTCATGAACAAAGGTTTTTTTAAAAAAAGATTTGTTCAAACATTTTTCATGCAAAAATGATTTTGTATGTTGAACAATTTGAAATGTTTTTTCTGTTACCGGTTTTTAACAATTCTGTCAGAAAACTGTTGTATTACTTAAAACTTTGGAAACCTCACCAGAAATATTGTATGGCTCAATCCATTTTCTAATTTATGCTAGTTTTGAATTTGGAACTTTGGGCATATTAACTGTTTAAAAATCAATTGGTAAATTACAAAATTATTTTAAGCAAAAAACACGTACAGCATACACTCAACAATCACTAGGCTACAACTTAATTCTTACTAACAATAATTGTCTTGTATAAATGTAGCAGTGGTTGTAATAGCGTAGCTATATGTGTTGTTTGGGGTATTTTATCAACAAGATTATATAAAATAGGTAAAGCCACGTCTCCACTATAAAACTCGTACAACTAACCTATGGAAGTTTAGTAACCTATTTTTAGCGTCCAAAAATTCTTTGAGACGTAAAATATTTAACATTATATAAACGTATCTATAATCTGGTTTTTTTTACTCAACACCTTTTTGGATCGTTAGGTGTATATTTGTACAGTTTTTTGTTAAAATATGCAAAAATATGCAGAACATGCACTAACGTCAGAATATGCATAAATATGCAGTATACATTTTTTATATTTAATCAATCAAGTAATGATTTGTGGAAACTCATTGACTGCATATATATGATGTTAAAAATAGCAAAATGCATTTTAAACAAAATCTATTCTATAATTATAGTTAACCTATACCGTATAGATGGTGGTAAAGTATTCTTATGGAATGAATACTTATGTAGGTGCTTCAAATTTTTTAAAAATATATTTTCAATAAATATTAATGTTTTAAAGACTTGCATTCGTGCTTGCATTTGATTATCTGAATGGTTGAACTTAGTAATAAATATCACCTTTATTATGTACGTCTTTTTAATTACTCAGTATCAAACTATTAAATATTATTATTCTTGAATACTTATAAAAATAACGATATCGTATGTTATACATATACATATGTTTATTCATGTTATTAAATATTTATGTATATATATATATTCGAAGTTCAATTGAGTAAAATCATGCTACAAAACTGTAGTTCATTGATAAATTGTAATATTTTAATATGTATTTAACTTATAAATTATTTTTAGGTCCCTATTCCTTTAAAATACATTTTTGGTATAGTTGGAATTGTACATATTAAGTATCTACTATTTTATCGAAATACGAGCGAGACCATTTAAAAACTTTTTTAAGAGTGTTTTTCGACTGATATAAAATTCGAGAATGATATAAACAACTAAGTACATATATATAAATACTTAAATACGTTTGTATATAAGTATTTTTGTTTACAATTATAGAGAAGAAACGAATTTCACGCATCGTGTTGTATTGCGCGATAATCGAGAGGAAAACATTATGTCCTTTAATAGCTGCCGCGTTCACGATTTACCGTCGTTTAAATTATAGCAGTAGTATAAATTGTATACTGGAAAAATAAAAATAAAAACATATGACGAATATAATAAATATATATAAGCGTAAAATCTCGTGGAGTCGCATCCAATCGTTTACCATTTATTATTATTTTTTCAACTCAAAAACCTACGCACTAAAAAAAATATCTGACAACGACGACGTTTCATTGCAGTTTACTTCCGGTCTTCTACTCGTATGTTCATCTCGTAACGCACCGATGCCGATGCTTTCTTGCAGTTCTAAATTGTCGGTAGTCATTTTTCTGTAATTTTCGGGTTTTATGTTTTATATGGAATACCTCTTGTCCTTGTTGTGCTGTCGGTTTTATAAAAATTCTACGTCTTAAGCACGTTACGATTTCACTATGTTTGAAGAAGGAAACAACCGTTCAGTTAAACGTTTATATATATATATATATATATAAACGTTATATGTATATTATATATATATATAATATAAATATTATATTTTACCGCAGTAACTGCAAGTACGTTTGTTCAAACACCAACACTACGGTATCAACCTATAGTAAAGGTCGATACGGGTTTTTTGGCAAATTTTTATAGTCCATAATAATGCATGTGTTATATGTTCTTAAACCATCTCTTCGTAAGATGATGACTGACATAAAACCAAACATGTTTTAAATTATTGAAAACAAATGTTTAACGATTATTAGACTAAAAGTGTCGAGTAGATATCGCATTGAATGAATATTATAGTTTTTTATATTGAAGTCTTATTCATTGATCAAAAATAACTTACAATTAAATGAACTGAGATCGTATAACAAATAAAATGTAATGATTTAACCGTAAATAAATTATAAAAATAATATATTGAATGTAAATAATCATAAGTATTAAATTTATATTAAATTAAAATATTGTCTGGCTTTCAATAAAATTATTATCTACGACTATTGATTGAAAAAAAAAAATAAAAAAATAGTTATAGAATAAGGATAAATTTATTATGCATTGAACGTGGTCCATTCATACAGATCTAAACTAGAGCTGATGTATTTCACCGAGATTTTCGAAACATATACGTTGGCGTGTTTTAGAAATTGTTCTTGTTATTGCTTTTGACAAATATTAATTCAGTAGTATTGTACTGATTCAATGGCACTATAGAAAATTAAACCAGATACAAAATGAATACATATCAGAATTTTGAGCGTAGTTTTAGGAAATAATGTTGGTATCTGTCTATAATTTATTGATTTTTCATCTTCAAGTGTTTTGAATGAAAGGTGAATTAAAAATATTATCAAAGGTTCTAAATATTCTCATATAAGTATACATAAACCTTAAAACAATAGGTACGGCGTAGGAGAAAAATTTACGATCAATGCCTAAAAGCTATCCGGTCGTTTACCTAGGTATAGCGTAAATTAAGTACTATAGTAAATGAAAAATATGAACAAATTATACACAGTTGTAAAGTACACGTCCATCTTATTAATTTTTTTCTCACCACTATTACGTATCTATAACATTCAAAATTGTAATCCTGGACGATTTTATTTTAATTTTGGTATGATTTTTGAATATATGATGTGTGAATAATTGAGTTAAAATGTATCTACATTTACCTAAGTATACAGATTTCAATGAAAATAGTTGATACATACAAAGCATTGAATATACTGAATACTTACAAACAAGGCTCGATTAAGGGGGGATCTAGACGGAGTGGTTGCTCCGGGGCCCTCTTGAGTACTCAAGTGAAAGGGGCTCAGTAATTTTAAGCCGATACACATTTCTTATCATACTAAAATTAGTAGTTTTATAGACATAAATTGTATACACCAATTAATTTTATAATTTTATAATGCAATTGACAATTTGTGAAATAGTTAAAAAAGTGTATCTTCTGCGAGCGTAGCGATTAGTTTTGTAAAGCATGTTTTGTCAAAAGGGCCCATATAAAATTTCAGGCCCGGGGCCCAATAGGTCTTAATCTGATTTTGTTTACAGATTTTTTAATGTATAATTTATATATATTTTTATGTTATCTCATCAAGGACATAATAGCTACGAAATATCTTCTGGAGAAAATGAAAATATGTAGTGACAATTACATCTTGTGAAGTTTCTTTTAATATTAAATCAATGATATACATTTATTTTAACTTTCATAATATTTTTTACTTGAAAGTTGCATAAAACCACTGAAAAAATATTTTTTCAGGCTTAGTTTTTTTTTTTATCGGTCATTAATGCATCTAAATTTTGTAACATACGTTCACTATACGATATTACATAATAAAATTATTTTTTTTTTTTTTTTTACTTACGTAATAATATTATTTATGTTATTGTTTAGTGAGTTCTTTGTTTTAATTTTTATATAGTAACTTGAAGTTTTAGCCTAGACTAGCAGTTATTAATTCTATATTAATTATATCCATGGAGTCTTTTAATTCTTAGCTGTGAATTATATAATAGTTCTACAGTTTTATATTTTATATTATACAAGTATAAAATTACTATTTATCTAATCGAAGAGTAAATGTTTGTTGTTTATAAATCCATAAAAATATTTTCTGTATGCTTTATTCTAAGACTTTATTGTAACAACAAAAAAAAAAAAAAACATTAGTTTGCAATTTTTTTTTATTCAATAATAATTTTCGATTAACATAAAATTATGTTATTTATACAAGAATTATTTTGTTCGAAATATTTATCAGGTATGACGAGTAATATTAAAATTGTTCTACAAATGTAATTTGATTGTAATTTCAGAGAATACCAACTCAATTATGCATATTATAATAATAATTAAAACAGTTAATATATACTCGTTTGTAAAAATATACGTAAGTTTTATTTAAACTATTTGGTCAAATAATTGAAAGAAGCCTAAATGAAATATAAACATAGAATACAAAAAATTAGTATATATAATTACTAAACTGTATATTGTAATAATATTTTGGTGGGTTTATTGATCAGCAAAAATAAAACATCAGTGGATCCCATAATTTCAAATATAATTCTATGTTCGTTTAATTAATGATAAAACAAATTGGAAAACGGTGTTTATGAATAACTTAAAAAAGTCTATAACTTAGTATTTAAACCAAATGCACGTTTTGTAACTTAGTAATATCTTTATTTACTGCTACAAAATAAAAATATCACGTTTATTATTTAAAAGAGAAAGAGTTAATAAAAATATTTTAAGCTGTAAAGCTGTATAACCAGCATAATTATACAAAAATTGTAACTTGCGTTGATGTGGTGACTTGTTTAAGAGAAGGGCTAATTATTATTGCATCATAATTATAGCATTTTGTTCAATAATTAGTTTTGCGTATGTGATTTCTGGAATATAAATTAAATATCAATAATAAGGTACAAGATGTATTCAACGATAATCCACTATGGTTTTCACTACGAAATTTACAACTTGAATACATAAAACCGTGTACGTTCATTTTATAGTTTTGGAGTCGAAAACGGTAGTAGTGTTTATTCTTGTTTACAGAAGTAATAAAAAATTCAAAATACGATTTAACATAGCACAAAAATGATTTGTAGTTTATAATTTAAAAATGATAGCAATTATTTTTATTTAAAAAAGTTAGTGTAGTATACTTGTGATCGATGTGCATACTGACGATCGACGAGAAATTAAATTAACAAATGGTTACAAACAAATAATTATTGTTATCTTTATTGAAAAACATAAAAATAGACTTAAAAAATACAATTACAAACTTATCAATATGAAAATAGTCTTAAAAATTGTTAAAATAATAACACTAATAATTACACTTCTAAGTAACACTGTAATTTTTATATTACTCGTTACAATTATTTATGAAATTCAATAATAATTCAAAATCGTTGAGATTCGATCGTGGTGGTATTGTTCTGGTATATTCGGTGTTGTTTTTATTTTGTGTCATTAGATTTTATGAGAAAATTTCGAATTATTAAAACAATACTTTATATTTACCCTAAATTTAAGGACAAAAACTTGTGATTTTTCCTGAGTTTGTTATGAACTTTTTACTATGAAATCTAGAATGTTTATTTATTCAAACCAATGAACTTAATGTATTTATGTTCTGTGTAAATTATATAACCCCAACATTCTTAGCGTCGAATACTAAACGAGATACGTTCGAATACTTATATCGGAAATGCATTCAAAAGTAGTCCGGTCACATATTAATTATCACTGAACTTTATCCGAAAGAATAAGCAACCTCTAGGTGTGTACATAAAGTGTTCATACATAAGAGCTTGCCAATCAACAACATTGGAAGATCGTTTCGGAATCGCACTGCAAAATTAACATTAGTATTTAAAATCTGAATTTCACAGCTTACAGCTATTTATTTACACTGCATAACGTGTAGGTAATTATCGAAAGAGATTAGCAGTCATGATAATGAATTATTATTATTTTGATATTTTTGATCATTTGTAAAATTATATTATCATTATTTTCCATTTGGCATGGGAATTATTAACGATGTTTCATAAAAAAAAAAAAACATACCATATACATAGTATATTGCTGTATAATTAATATCCTTATGTTTTATATTTGTATATATATATATAATGTAAAATACTAATATTTTACTACAATGTATATTTATTTATACGATTAATTGAGATCTTATTCAATAGTCAGCATAATTAACGGATGGCAAATTTTTTTTAAATAACCATCTCTTATAATATGCAGACTAGGAAAAAAAAATATTATTCGTTTTATTTTGTTTGCTGTCTTGGTACATTAATGTCTCTTTGATGTTATTCAAAACTAGATATATTCTTAAATTGATAAAATAAATAATAAGGATTAAAGCTTACGCAAACAAATTGTTTGAAAGTATTGAAAACGTGGATATTTTTATACCAACTACAAAGTAACTCTACTGTAAAATATAGATTAAATTAAAAAACCAAGTAGTAAAATACAAGTATATTTATATAAGTTTCTATAAGTATATTTAAACACTAGTATTAAACATTGAACCGATATAAGAAGAATTTTTATAAAACGTTGTGATAACTATATTAAAAAATAAAATAAATAAATAATGTTTATTATAATAAAAATATATTGCGCATTACTATAATAAATCATGAAAAAATTTGTAGCAGTGCGAATCTTTTTAAAATTAACTTATAATATATGCACCATGATGCATGTATGATACATGTAGATAAAAAAAACAGCTATGTTTAGAACAGTATACTGGGATTGGACGTAATATTATCTCATATAGTTTGTTTAGCTCAACTTCAATAATATGATAGACGTGTTATAGTAATATTTCGTGAATTAAATACATTTTTTTTTTTTAATGGAGTACCTATCATAAATGTATTAAATATAGGATATATACATATATATATATATATATTACAGGCCTATAATATAAGTATTTACAGTGAAAAAAGTTTAATTTACGTATGAATCGCCGGATAATTTACAGTTCAAGAATTTATACCTTAGTTCATAATAATTATCAAGGTTGTACACAATTATAAATAAACTATTCAGATGATTTACATTTTATGATTGGGAATAGTAACTCTTATAGATAAATGATGTTCGTTTGAGGTCAGCAGCCAGTTTTCGTTTTGAGTTAATGTTTTATAACGCTTTAACGAATCTGACGGTGATAAAATAATTAATAAAATAATCTATATGTAATCAAATTGTCATGACTAACTGTTATCATTAAACTAGTCTTACATTAATATTTTAATAAGTTATAATCAAAAATATATTTATGTTACCTTTTATATGATAATATGATAATCTATAATTGAAATTACATGACTCTAGGAGGTTGCCATAACCCCCAAATATTTCTCATATATACACTACTGGTCATATTATTTTAATACATTTAAAAGCAGATAATATTGTATTATAGAAGTTATTATTTAATTTTAATAATTAATAAATATTATAGTAAGTATGTTCATCATTTTTAGAACTCGAAAATCGTTTAAGTCATGATCTTTTAGGAATATTTTGGGTAATGATTAAAATTAATTGAGTTTAAGAGATTAAGGAGCAGATAGGTAACTAAACATTCACTATATTTAAGACGAGTCTTAAGTGAGATCGATGTTTTCACCTATCGTACACTTTTTGTTGATTTAGTATTTCTGTCTCATGCTGTATGTCATTATAAATTTGTATTAAAAATTTAGTTTTTTAAAACACAGAAATACTTTGCTTGCCAAAGCGAAAAATTACTGTCGAATAATACAGTTGTCATCTTTAGTTATTTAGTTATAATTAATTCGTTTAGCATGATTCAAATTTATACGTTTCAGAAAGCTATAAAACTGTAATAAACATTCTTCAAGATATATGGATTTTAGCAATGAAATAACCACTATTATTTATTATGATTACTATTATTTAATCCTCAAATATATATTCCTAAATATTTAAATTGAAATTTTTTTTTGAAAAGGCAAATTCAATTTTTTTTTAAATAATAGATAATAAAAATAATAATAATAATAATAACAATATTTATTGTTACAAAATCAATAAATAAACAAACAGGGGTAGGAATATAGTAATAATTATTAAGTAAAAATTTATATTTATTATTTGAATTATTACATTGGTAGGCGACACATCGGACTATTGGAAAAGTAATTTGTTTTTGACTATTGTATAGCAAAAGGAGGGTTATGTCTAAAGTTGAAAAAGGGTACTTTAAGATCAATTTTTTGTAATAGTTCAGGACAGTTAATTTCTCCATTCAAGATTTTATAAACAAAAGTAGTATCAAAAACTAATCGTCTGGTCTTTAGTGACTTTAAACCTGCAAAGTTTGCAATCACATCCATATTTTGGTTTAATCTCATTGTTTTATACGCATAAAAACGGAGGAAAATTCTCTGGACTTTTTCTAATTTGTTGATAAATTGTAATTGATTTGTATTCCATAATACTGTGCCAAATTCAAGTGATGATCTTACTAATGAACAATGTAATACTTTTAAACATAAAGGGTTATTAAAATCATGGCATGTATATTTGATAAACCCTAAAATACGAAGACTGGTCCCATATATTTTATTTATATGTGCATTAAAGAATAAATCATTTGCCAGAATAATACCTAGTTTTTGTACTTGATTAACTGAATTAAGGGGGATGTCATTTATATGATAAATTGAATTTATATTGGATTTAGAGCGGTTGAAAGAAATATGAACACATTTAAAGGTATTAAAGAATATGCCATTTAATGAGCACCATAATGAGAATTGATCTAAATCGTGTTGTAGGGACATGGTATCTTCATCAGAACGAATAGACATGTATAATTTCATATCATCGGCAAATAGTAAAAAATTACAAGTATTAAAACATTTATTCAGGTCATTAATAAGTAATAAAAAAAGCAATGGGGATAAATGACCACCTTGTAGAATTCCTGACGTAACATTAATAATACGAGTATTAGAAATAGAATTATCAATTTTTACTAACGGGTTCACTTAAATAAGAAGAAAACCATGACAATACTGGATGTCTAATTTATGTAGTTTAGCCAGAAGAAGACTATGGTCCACTTTGTCTATCTTCTATATCTATTATTTATAAAAAAAATTTTATAATTATTATGTTTTATGTTTAACTTATTAGTTTTGCCAAAATAGATTTGCGAGGAGCTACAGTTATACTACATAATACACATTGATGTTTAGTTATATAGTTTTATATAATTTAAGTACAATTGTGTATGTACATAAAGCAAATGTGGCTTAGAGATTTCTTAGTTGATGAACAAGAGAGCTGGTTGGTATAATACATTAATCATAAATATTTAGTTATACTATAAAAATATATAAAAATAAAATAAAAATACCCCGGCCGAAGTACTTGTCGCTGAATGAACCCATGCATTTTATTTTTCATGCAAAATAACACAAGTATAATTTATACAAGTAAGAACGATTTTTAATTAATTAATTACTGATACTTTGCTTATCTATCATATTCACTTATGATTATTGCACCATATACGTATAGATTGAATAGTTTTCTATATTAAAAAAGTAAAAAAAAAATACGATTACAGTGGTCACCGGTTAAATCCAGGTTTGCGTAGTCGTTATTTAACAAAGAGTGACCGACAATTAAAAATTATCAACAGTGAAACTGTATGATATTATTTCGGAAACAAATGAACAAACAATAGATTAAGTAAACAATTTGGTCGAACAAGCAAAACCCGATAATTTTATAATTATATCGCATTATTGCTGAAACGTGCTAAAATAATTGTCAAGTGAGTGTCTACAAGTGCATATTGTTCGTGTCTCTCAATTTCGGCTCGGTGCTACAGTTGAATCGGTTCTTACGCATTTCCGTACGTATTGATACCCGAAACGGTCAACCATGCGACGGACGTTTAAATAGGATCTATTTGTATTTATCGACATCTTGTACTTCAAGGCGCAACGAATCAAAATAAAAGAAGCGTACTATTACTTATTTACTATTTCGACACATTGAAATGTTTGTGTTATGTTTATTTTTAACCACTTTTCTCATAAATAAAAGCGAAAAAGTACTTCGTCTTTGTGTGTAGATAATTTTTTCCATGCATAATGACATTATTTAGTAAAGTTGAAAAAAATATATTTTAAGTAATTCGGAATCCAATCCGGGTCATACATTAATTAGTAACAACCTGACTACCAACACTATTTTTTTTCCGAACCAATTAGTAATTCTTACTCATCTTGGTCGTGTTTCAATAATACTTATTATGTTCCAACAATAATACGTTTCTTTATACATATCTAACCGCAGTTTCGTGTTCACGAATTACCTTTATAAACATTTATTTTGGGTAATATGAAGCCGAGTATATCGTTTATGATTCATTGCCCAGTATTTCATATTGCCCGTAACATATACAAACAGATTTTTTGGTGTTCCAACTCTGGAGCAAGCAAAATGTAATTGGCCGTGTTAAAAAAAAAACAGAAATTTTATAAGTTCAAACCAGCAACACTTAATGATTGGTGGTTGACCTTTGTTAATAGTGATTATAGCAAAATCCAGACGCACTAGAAACTATAATTGTTTGAAATCAAATAGTAAATCAGTTGAAATCATTGGAATTCGTGTTATTAGCATATATAATTATTTAATTATTTGTTGATGAGTTGTAGCTGCTCTTACTATAGTAGCTCTGATTCGAATTTTTTTTTAACTTGTTTCATGTTGTTTTTATGTTTCTACTGCACTTGACTGCCGCTCTTACAACCTATTTGACTATAATCACATTTCACGTTGTTCAATAGTTTCTGTTGATCTTTTGGCTCTTTTTCGTTTTGCATCTGTTGTATTTCTTCCAATTATAGTTCTTTTCGGTAGAATTTTTGATAACCTTTAAATAATGAGAAACTTTAATAAACTCTTATAATTGCAAACAATACTCAAAATTATCACAACATTTCACGAGAATAAATTTTTTTTTTTACTGTTTATGAAGTTTTTAATATAATCTAATTCAATTATTTGACATGATCGACGCAATAATCATAAATGATTAAACTTTCTGATGAAAATATCAGAACGGTGTATTTGTGTTGACGGTTTGTATTATGTGCCAACTTCACAACAATGCAATCAAAATAAAATAAATGTGATGCGAAAATTGCATAAATTATTTTTTTAATTTATTTGTGAGTAACGCATCCTTTTGATGAAGTTGGTTAATAAAATTCGATTTCAGAGGAATTGGTATTCGCTGAATAGTCGTTTTTGCTTTAACTGACGTAAGAATACTGTTGTTACTTATATATTTATTTTTATCATTTTTTTGGTGTAATTTGAAAATTTAAACACTCGAGAAAATTTTTGAATGGGAAAAATCGAAATTGTGAAATTGTCGACTACATGAATGGACAGAATGTGCTTAATGCATTTTTTAGTGGTCTAAAACCGTCTTCGTATTATTGCCTTTCTAATGAAACCGGTTTGGGAAACATCGATTGGATGGATTCAGAGTCTATGACGGACTTAAGTAGAAATAACTTTTGTGTTTTAAAGATATAGACGAATATCTAATATTTTTATAATGTCTTATTGGCATAAATTGTATGAATATTATAATAGAAGGCTATTATAAAATACTATTTTTAAATATCAAATATATATTGATATTTTCGAACAAAGTTTTTTGTATTCATTAAGTAATATAGTTTCTAATAACGATTTAAAAAATATATTTAAATCATGGTACAGTAGAATACGTTGAACTATTGCTGAAAATAATTACTCATTCTAAAAACTAAATTAGAATTAATCTATAACAAAAAGATGACACAAATATAGATGGATATTTCCGATTTCATAAGTGTAGGTATTGTATAACTGTAGAAAAGATTATATAAACACTGTGAGAGCACAATCGATTTAATGATTGTGGAAGTAGAAGAATGATAGGGCGTTCGTTGTAAACCGCATTAACGAACAATTGATCCACAAAATTATCATAAATTACAATCAATGTACTCTTTTACTTTGAACTGGTGTGCTGTCATCGACATTTATGGAAATTAAAAGTATACACACGGTAAAATATTTACATTTATTTTATCTAACGGTAATGGAATAGGTATGACATCATCGTCTAATTGTAGGCAACATAGAATCTAGTTAATGTGGTGTGGGGCCATTACTAACAATTCGATTCCATGTTCAAGGTCATTGACTAAGTTCTTATTAACTTTTATACATAGGTCTTAGTGATAAGTAAATACCTAAAGTCCTATTACCTTGTGTTAAACGACATAAGTACGTCTCTGTTCTTTTGCTTTAATGAAAAAGTTGATTGAAGCGAAGCATTTCTGTAACATTGGACATTTTGTCTTCCCGACATCTACTGGTTTGGAGAAAATGTATCTAGGTTGAATTTATGTTATAATATATTTATGTTAGGTAAAAATTCTATAAACACTAAAACACTAATCGCTCCTTCTTTGTAATAGAAGCGTAATATACATTTGAAAGCAACGATAAATTATTGCATTCTAAAAACAATTGCGAAAGTTAGTACACCCATGTATAATTATTGATACGATTGAAGTAATTATATAGTTATATATAAACTCTAGTTTATTACGTAATAAGAAAATCACGCGCCTTAAAATCTAAAATCAACTAAAAACTTTATATAAAAACTTAACATACTTAAAAGATTAAAAAAAAAATTAATTATCACTGTTCATGCAGTATGTAAAATGTCAATAGTTTATAAAAAAAATTACCGACAGGTAGCCTAATTTATTTATAGTGAAACTATGTAAAATGAGTTATAATTAACGAAATATTACATTCTTATGCCTAATTACATAAATTAAAATGATATATAATTAAATACAAAACATTATTGTAACCTATTGTAAATTATATTCTACCTAATAAATTATAGCATTGTACCTATGTTTTTGACAACATTATTTCTTTCTTTGTTACTGAGGGAATCAAAGAGTTACCTCTTTAGAATACCAATTCCTAATCTAAAATCTTTGCTGCATGACATTTTAGCTTCAATTCTTATTATACCTATTGAAAAATACTTTAAAAATAGAAAACACTTATTTTTCATTTCTTTTATCCGATTTTCGATCTAAAGAAATATTATGTAAAATTTTTGATTCAGTTATATAAACTGAAAAAGTGTTTATAGATTAAAAAAAAAAAATATTAATTATAAAATACAAAAAACAAAAGTTTTCGTCTAGAGTATTATTGTATAATATTTGCAAATATTTACGAGTACTCATCATAAAACAATTTTTTTTTTTATTTTATAATTTGATATATACTTATAGGTATAAAAGTCTTATAGGACTTAAAAAATTATATAATATATAATAATTACACTATTACCAATGCAATGATAATTATGTTTTACCAGATATACAATTTAATATATACTTATTTTTACAACATACTCAGTGTTTATGCACTATTTCATCAAACTATGCGAAGAGTGATAAGTATAATGAATTGAGTAAAATAATAAAAAATACTTTTATTCAATCCTTTACTCAATAAAACATCTTGATCCTGTGAATAGTTCAATTGAACAAATTAAAAGTATATAGATTAAAAAATAATATAATTATGCACTTAATTATATGTAATATTATGTATATTGTATGCTTGTTTATCAATTTATTTTGGCCTAGTTTTCACTAAAAGGAAAATGAGTGTATATACTTGAGCAAATGGTTTAAAGCAAAAATATTTTCAGTTATTCACTTATCATTTTTCCAGTGACGCATGGTTTTTAAACTATCTAGATTTTCTTGCAATAAATTGCATTTATTTTTCCCATAAGCTTATATTAATTAGTAGCTATCTACCAGTTATCTATAGCTGTTACTCTCACGATTTGATTCTAATTTTATCACTAATAAGACTTAACTAGAATTAGTTTCAGTAAAACCTAAAAACTAATATTATAAATTGTGCTCTTTCAATTTAATTTACTCAATTCAAGTAACTCAATATTTGAGACATAAGCAAAAAACTGTTTAAATTAAATATATCTAAAATAAAATGCTATTATATTATAGTCGATAATCACTGCATTGTATAAAATCAAAAAATCAACATTTAAATAAATGTGTTTAAATTTTATTTAAATAGTGATTCATGATCTCTCTGTATTCTTTTAAAATATTTAAGCTATTAATTACTTCATGACGGTAAGAATTTTAGTTAATACTAAAAGCAGTAGTCAAAAGACAGATTATTGAAATTTAATGACTAACGAAGAAGTTTCAGATACCGGATTTGCACAGAACAGTGATGACCAAGATAAAAATAAGAATTTTGGATGCTTAAGAGTGTTTATGGGTTTGGAATCTAAATCTTAATACTATACATAAAGATAGGTTAATTTAGTTCGGTTATTAATATTATGAGCATTAGCATGAAGCTGATCATATCACGATAAGACGGAGTTCAGGTACTTTATTGGTACTCATGAAAAACTTTCGTCTCTAAAGAGACTATGAGCACATGTAAACTTCACTTTTCACTTTTTCTACCTTTTTTTGTGTGAATTCCACCAATACATTTCTTTACCTGAAAAACGTGTAAATCACTTTTTTTCACCTAAAAAAAAAATGTGTTATCCATCGCTATGTTTTATCGATTTAAAAACACGTAAACTCCACTGATGGCAAAATCCACCACATCTAGCTTAATTCTTTAATAACACACATCTAAATATACACCACTTTTCAAAAACTCTATTAGTAATTCAAACGTACATTAAATATGTAAATTTACATTAAATTAAATAGATTTGATAAACTTAATAAACTCACAAATTCTCGATCAAAAACACGCCAACAATATATAAACACCATAAGTTTGTCATTCAAGGAAAACAATATTACTATGATGCGATTCTTCATAGCTGCATCTAATCATTATAAAACTTAATTTTAAATTTTATTTAAGTAATTTTATTTCGACTAGCTACTCAAGACAGAATCGATAGTTTTTTATTTATTTATTTTTTTTCATAATTATGAACTTATTTTAAATTTTTTTTTTTTTGGCTAATCTAAATGATAATTATTGATTATTATAAATATTTTTTAAATAAACGTAAAAAATAATTTTTTTTTTTGGTGCTATATTAAACTAAACAGTTTGTAAAATATAGTTTTTAGCAGAATTAAAATTAAATGTTCGTTAGAAATACATTTTTAACAAACATTTTATAGCATATAATTTAATATTCATTTTAACTACACATAAATTATAATTATTGTTGATTGTTAATCTTTGTAAGACGAATTACATACGCAATACATAGACGCTGTATGTGATTTAGGTCTTTACGGGGATACCACAGTAAAAAATATAGTTGTTACCATTTGTAATAGTTATAGTAAAAACCTATTACTACAATACTGTCGATGGTGTATAACTGTTGTTATTTAAAAGCTAAATTTTTGAGGAAACTTACACACACGAATTATTATCGATAAAAATAATTTTAAGGAGAAAAGAGTATGAGATGTATTAGTTTAAATTAAATTATGACGTATTCGACATTATGTACTGGTATTTATCTTCGTCAAATTAAAGTATAACTGACTGCATAAGTATGCATATCATTATTGTTGTATTTGAACCCAAGTTCTCGCGGATAAAAAAATCGATAGGTCCAATACATTATAATAATTTTATCTTGTGTGTGACACAAAAAGATATTCGATATTTTAGCTGAAAACAATAAATTAAGTCTAAAATCGGCATTAAGTGCTGCGGCGATCATGATAAGTTAAAAGTTACGAATTTAAGATGAAATTTGCTATTACGAAAAATACTAAAAATTAATAGGTTAACACACATTTTTTTTAAATCTCTTCTTTTTAAAAATTTAAGTATTAGAGGAACAATTATTTCTAGTTTTAAATGTAAAAATTTTATCAATTTTGAGATGTAGTGAGAAGTGAGTGATTTTTGAATTTTATATAATATTTATAGTATATATATTATATATATTATTTATTATATAGATTGACCTTTTTATTACTTATTACTGAAAAAATATACTTTATAGCAGGGATGGGGAACTCAAAGTTATTAGAGGGCCACTTTTTAGGAAATTAAAATCTAGCGGGCAAGAGCGTAGAAAAAAAAAAGTAAGGTCAATTAAAATATGAATTTTGATTAGCATTTATATACATGGAAATAATAAATTCAACACATACGATAGCACGACACGAATGATACGAAGAAACTAATACAGTGCGGTACAAACAGCTATGGTTGAAAGCTATGCGTATACATAAATATGATATTTAGACATTTAACGATGTTTAATACTAGATAACAATTATTATATCAATTAGTTAAAGTATAGACGATAAAATTTAAAATTGTTTGATATAATTTTAAAATATAGTACGGGCCAAATAAAAAAATACTCGCAGGCCGTATACGTCCCGTGGACCGCCAGTTGCCCAACCCTGCTTTATAGGATATACTATCGATTATTTATAATTTTTTACATTTGAAACAAAATATGTCCAGCAAGTGAAATGCAAAGATTTCATTTTTATAAGAAATTGGCATGAATAAAATAATTAATTTAAATATGAATTTAAATTATTTTTAAATATAACAATTTTTACTATCTTATAAGTTAATCTATCTCCTTTTATTGCATTTTAGAATAAAATATATGATGTTACTAAAATAAAAATAGTAACATTACGGGTAACTAATACGAATAAATATTTTCGTTGCTAAGTAAATAAAATAATTATTATTTTAATAATTTAATAAATGTATTCTTAATGTACAAAATTGTACCAAATTAATTATATGACTTTTTTTTTATGTGTATAGTGAATAGTAAATATTTCAATAAACTTAAAGCTATTATCTATCAATGTATTGAATTGTTCAAACATTCCAGTATTTATAAAATTAAATGTATTTCAAGTTTTATTTTTCAGATATGTAGCTTTAATTTTAAATTATAAATAAAAATGCATCTTTTTTCTATTTAATAAATGGTATTTATTTTAATTATTAATAAAAACAGAATATTCAGTCTTAGAACAGGGAAACTTTAAATATTGTTTCCGCATTAGATACAAATTAATAGCTAATAACGTATGTAACAATAAAACAAAATTAAACATTTTAAACATAAATTCGTATTATAAAATAACCTATTTGTTTTGAAATTTCGCAATGGCTTATTTTTTAGTATAAGGGAAACTGCTTCCTGGAGGTCCATAGCTATCTTGTCCCGGGGCTGAATAAGTGTCTCCACCACTACCACCTGCGTAACCACCAAAACCACCAGAACTAGAACCATGTCCACTACCAGATAAATCATCGAAACTGAAACTTCCTCCGTATCCTCCAGATGAACTTCCTCCGTGTCCTCCAAATGAACTACCTCCAAGTCCTCCAAATGAACTACCTCCATATCCTCCAGATGAACCTCCACCATATCCTCCTGATGAACCACCCCCGTGTCCTCCAAATGAACTTCCTCCGTATCCTCCAGATGAACCTCCCCCAAGCCCTCCAAACGAACTTCCTCCATGTCCTCCACCAAATGAGCTGCCACCATATCCTCCTGATGAGCCACCACCGTATCCTCCAGATGAGCTTCCACCGTGTGCTCCACTGAATGAGCTGCCACCATATCCTCCTGATGAACTGCCTCCGTATCCTCCAGAACTGCCTCCGTGTCCTCCACTGATTGAGCTACCTCCGTATCCTCCAGATGAGCCACCTCCGTATCCTCCAGATGAGCTTCCACCGTGTGCTCCACCGAATGAGCTGCCACCATATCCTCCTGATGAACTGCCTCCGTATCCTCCAGATGAACTTCCTCTGTGTCCTCCACTGAATGAGCTACCCCCGTATCCTCCAGATGAGCTTCCACCATGTCCCCCACCGAATGAGCCGCCTCCATATCCTCCAGAAGAACTTCCACCATATCCACCAGATGATCCTTTGTGGTGTCCAGCAGAATACCCGCTAAATAGAATGCCACTTGAAGAACCACCATAACCTCCGGAAGAGCCTCCGTAACTTCCAGAAGAGCCACCATATTTTCCTGACGAACCACCATGGCTTCCCGAAGAACTACTGTAACTTATTGGTGAGCTAACATAGCCGCCCGAAGAACCACCATGACCACCGGAAGATCCGCTGTATCCTGAAGAACCATGGTCACTGGAATCATACTCATCCAATGAAGATGGTCCACTGCTGTAACTGCCTGATGAACTGTCATCATAGCTGCTACCACCATGCCCACTTGATCCAGAATCGTAAATGCCAGAACTTCCATGACCTAAATTCATATTTTTACTCATATTATTCACATGGTATAAGTATTTAGTTTTATATATGAACCTATTATCAAATCTAAATCGAGATAAGGAGGATGGTTATAAAATAAATGTATGTGAAGTCGTAATTTAAAATATGTGATTATAATAATGATCTTACCATCATACGAGTCATCTCCTCCACCACCAATATAGCTACTTGAGGATCCTCCATAACCACTGGATGATCCTCCGTGACTACCGGATGATCCTCCATAGCCACTAGATGATCCTCCATAACCACCGGATGAGCTACCATGATCATAATGTTCATCATGGGATTCATAGTGATGAACTGGTTTTTTTACATAAACTTCTTTCACAATGGTTGGTACATGCACACGAATATGTACACTGTAATTAATTTTTATAAAAATTATGATTTAGCATTTATATAGATAGAAATTTATCATATTCTTAATATTAGTTAATAATATAGAATATATATTGACGTTTTGTTCATATTTAATACTATTAGGATTAAAATGAATAATATATTACAACAAGAAAGGTATGTTATGTTTATAATAAAATTTATGAATAAGTATTTTTGTTTATAGGGAGAAATCAGAGATTTTAAATAATAAATAATTCACAGTCATCTTAATTAGTTTCACGTTCGATCATCAGTTGAATTGAGTGGTTGGTAGTTTATATAATTATTAATATGTACTGTTTAAACGTTAAATGAAAGTTGTTCGATTCTATTTTAAGTAAGATTTATTTACTAAATTATTTAAAATATAATTTATGATCAGGGTTATATTTGTATGCAACAGCATTTTTTTTTCGCTATGTCCAAATGGAGTTTTAGTGAATAACGTCCATAATTTATATTATTCTGATGAAAATGGTACTATTTTTATTTTGTATGTTTTTGCATATATTGAGCTTTATGCATATTTTTGCATATTTAGTATGATCTTATTTATTGTATTTGAGCCCGTAATAATTAAACTGATCAAAGTATATACCTAATTTGGTTTTTTGTCAAACATAAATTTTATTTTTATAAATACAGTCATATTTGGTACATATTCGACAATTTAAAAAAATATGTGGCCATATAACACATGTATTTCTGCTATTGAATATAAGTTTTACATTTTATTTCTAAAATAATAATAAATATGTATGCAAAGAATAAATAAATAATTTTTAATTTTTAATCTCAATTATATTATATTAAGACAATCAGCCAATCACTGATGTTTTTCAATAAATAATTTTTTTTTTGTAACTATATTTTTGCGTGTACCTCATAAAAATTAAAATACTTATTTTACAATTTTTTATTACATACAAATTCTAGCCCTGTTTATAAATGTTTATACAGTGTAACTATGTAAGAAACAATTTCATTCTCGATCATATGTATTAAAATAATTTCGCTTGGATTTCCACATTGGTTTACGGATCATAATATTGAAAAATATTAATACTATGTAAAAAAGAGTGGGACTATTTTTAATTTAGAATGAATCATTTGTTTTTAATTTCTAAGTTAATACTGCAATTCAGTGAAACATGTTATAGTCATTGAAGGGATCAAGGCGAATTGCAATGTACAGGTTTGGATGTTTTTCATTCGCTTATTCCGTACGAATCGCATGGCTAAATTATATAATATACAACTATAATTATACTACAATATTATGCTTACTGTTCCTTGCCGAAAGTTGCGTACGTGCCGGCGACCGCGAGCAAGCAGCATACCTGAAAAACACAAGAAAAACATTATGGTCGTGTACACCCAGACTTGTTACGTCGCCAGTCTATGTTTCTTCGCATCCGGTGACGCGAACGGATGGGTAGGCACGCGCGCGTGGGCGTGAGAGAGTTTGCGCAGAGGAACTAGTTTGAGGAAGAGCAGCGCGCGGACTTTACCGGTCGGCGCGGTCACGTCGGGGTCACGCGCGCGCGGTGGTGAAAGGTTTCCAGCATTCGGGCAAACCGGACGAAACCGTTCGTTTCCGGGAGCGCGGGACACGCCAGACCACGTACCGCCGCGACGGGTGGGCACGTCGCACGTGAACGCGTTAAACTGCCGGATTCGGGATGCGATCCGCGAGAAGTACCACGGACCGGCCGACGTGGTCTCTGGAGCCGACCCGTCGCTTTCCCTTAGCGACCACTAAGTCAGAAACTTCTACCGTGGCGGTCCGTGTCCCGGTAAACGGAGAGAGAAGAAAAAAAAAAATAGAGAAATCGGAATGACAAAAACTAATCGCTTAAACGCAGGCGATTCTCGGTCAAACACATTACACAACTCGGTACAAAATTAAACCCACACGAACGGCATATGTTTATAGTAATAAATAAAACCGTGTTAAACGTTCAAAAACAGCCGAGTTATGAGGTAAATCGAACGGGCCGAGAATGAATTGTTCGGCGGTAGATGTTATTCGATCTGCTCCGGGTAAGAAGTGAACGTTCTCCGACCGCCTCTGGTTTATGCGCGTGCCTACCGTCGGACGAGGGTGAACTCGGTAACTGCACGCGGTCCGGAAGTACAGCGTAACGTAACAAAATCTCATTACATCGGTGCGGTGACGTCGTGACGGAAGATATGTACGTTTGTGATCGCGGTCGTGATTTGCCGATCGGACGATTATCGAGTATCGGTGTGTGTATGTGTGCCCGATGGGCGTAAACGGTAACACACACACGCGCACACAGATGTACTCGTAAACACAGCCGTTCTACCGCGTGAATTACTCGCGCGGATATAACGTATTGTTATTGTTATTGCATGAAACGTAGTGCAATGTTCGAAACAACTTTTGGTTAAGACATCGTGCGAGTCGGACAATATCGTATGTAAATCTGCAATGATTTCCATCAGCCGAATCGGGTGTACCTACCGCGATTTCACGTTTTTAACGGTCCGAGAAAGTGTATTATTGACGAACGTTACCGTTTCTCGTACGAAAATCTGATGTTGATGTTTGTAATCATATTTGCATTGGCGTGCAGGGTGATCAAATATGTTTGGAGAGCTGAAGCCCACTATACATATACGTGTACGTAAGCTTAACCCTCCCACCCCCTCTTTACACGATTAATGTTAATAACATTCTTGAATTTAAAAATAATAATAATTGTAAATAATAACAAAACCGATTTATATGTACATTATATTTACGTATTTATGTATTATTGCTATTCGCCACGAGTTCAACACAACAAGAACAATTTACTTGAACGAAATAAATAGCAAATAATTCTAAGGCGATCTTAGATATTCGTACCGAAGAAGCTAAGCCCATCCAATCCTCTCACTAGATACGCTTATGCGTATTTATTGAGTTCGTTAATTCGATATTATATTATTATTGTGTTCAACGTATTCGTTCGCTCTCGGTGGATTAGTCGTCCCGGGAATATCAATATGTGTACTCTTGCGACCATATCCAATGGACAGAAGATTTGATTTTATTTTTGTAAACGCGCGAATCATTTCAGCTCCTTGGTTTCACGAGTTTTGCTCGATGATCTGTTCAAAAATTGGAAAACCCTGAATTTACTTTTGACACCCCATAACGCACACGCTGTGTTTCGCTCTGAATCATTTTTAGAATGCAACGATTATTAATTACTTTTAGATTGGAAAAATGCTACATATAAGATAATCGTGGCCAAATGATCGGCTACTGAAAAAAAATGCATTTCCCGCGAGACTAAATCCTTATCGGGACAATTGAAGCAAGACGAATTACCGACATTGAAATTATACTATTCTGACAAAATTCTAACGAAGCGAGACCAATTGTTCTGAACAAAACTATAATTACTTTTTTATTTAAATATTTAAATTGAAATTTATTAAATCTATGCAATCAATGATTACAGCGACTGAGTAAATTGTATAATGAATATTATGTTAGAATAAGTAGAATGGTATAAAACGTTTGATTTTATTGTACCTATTTGGTACTCGGGATAATTTCGAAAATATCATCGGTAAGACTATTACATCTTAATTTTACAGAATACAACATATTTTGAATGATACGTGTGTTTTAGAATTGTGAATTGTGAAGTGTGTTTTGAAAATAATATTGATATTTTAGATTAGTATTCAATATTGTAATAATAGATCGAATTTATTTATGGTATAACTAATTTTTAACTTTGATGTTTTTGACGTTTTTTATACATGTAAACATTATGTATGACATTTTCATTACAAATGTACAAATGAAAAGAAGCTATTATTATGTTGTGTATATATTTTAGCTTATTTTGAAACTCTTAAGAAATCTTATATTCAATGGTCGATTAGATAATAAGTTTCGGCTAGATATATATTTTGAAGTAGGTCGAAATTGTATCATTAGTTTTTTCGTAACGTTTTCAAGATAGTTTCAAAGAATTGACATTTTTTAATCCTGTTCGTAAAAATTATTATTTTTGAAATTATGAATTTATTTCATAACATTATCTTAAAAACAATAAATAAAATATTTGTAAAAGATTATAAATAATTATTATTACTCGTATAATGGCTATAAAAATGATGAAAACAGCTAGGAAAATATTTGAATGGCAAATTAGACTAGTGAAATTAGACAAGCACATGATTTTAATGGAAATCATAAAGTATTGTTATCGTACAAATTAAATTACTCTACAATTAAAAATTTAATGTGTATGTGAGTTAGTCCGAATTATCCAAAAAGTAATTGAAATCCATGATATTTATCATGAATATCAGTTTTATTCAAACTTGAATGGGTAAACATTATAAGACATGCACGATAGTCATTATATTTTTTATACTATTTTTTGTATCGTTTTTAATACGTAAAATAATTTTAATGGTGGATATTCTTAAATATTTTCAGAATGAGTATGGTTTAATAAAATATTTCGATTTCAATTAATAAACAGTATACGTATGAAAAATTCAGAAACTTAGAATTGAGAAAGTCTAGATATTTAAAAATAACTCTTATTGAATTTGAGTGTTTATAAATAAAAATATTTTAATCTTTATCGGATGAAGTAATTATTTAATTTAAAAAAAAAAACCGGTATCCATTAATAAAATCAATACAAGTTGTCGATAATTTGTAAAATTTGTTTATATACTCTTTAAAATAATTACACTACTCAAATTTATTTAAAAATGTATATGTTTTATCGATAAAAAATTTTTGTTCCGAGAGTAAGAATATGGTAAACTCGCAGATCCACGTAATAAATGTTTATATTGTTGTTTACTTACTGCGATTGATAAAGTATTCATGTTGAGAGTATAATAATACAATCGACAGGCGTCGGATGTTTGTTGAAAATACAGTTAACTCGAAATATGGTCCACACCGTTCGCAGCAAATAATAATATCGCAGGATCCTTGCAGTCACCGAAATCACCGGCGTACATCAGAATGAAAACCTAGCTGGCGTCCAACGTTTTTATATCCGAAAGTCACAAACCGTAAAGTCGAATGTCTGCGGTGGGGCTCCTGGTTACGAGTAATTGTATGTCTAAGCGATCGCGGTGGCGGTGACGGAAAACAAGGCGTCTCCAGGTGGTAGGTATAATCGCCTAAAATGATGAATACATGATATAATAATAAAATGATCTCTTACGAAAGCATACCAAAGAGTCACGTTCGTTTTTTACCGTCTGTGAACTTGCAAGAACAATTTTAATAGTTTATTACCTACCGTCCTCTTACCACGTGGATCGTTAATTTAATTGGATAATAGTAGTTATTTGTGGTAGGTCGTATGCAAGGTAGTTGGATAGGAATATTATGAGTTTTGAATTAAAAAAAATGGCTATTTAACTTTTTTTTCTTCGTATTTATAATATAAAGCTTATCGCAAAAATAAAAATATTTATGTTACAATATCCAAAAAAAATTCAGTGCAGTAAACCGATCGACATTTTAATAGAAATAACTGTTGTATAGAATCATTACGATAATTTTGTTTTAATTTGAATTTTATTCGTTTTTATTTGAATTAATTTTAGTTTTGAGCTTTATTTTAAGAAAAACAAAACTTCTTAGATGTTTTGTTAAGCATTAACATTTTATTTTTTAATTTTATTTATACAAATGGGACGAGCCCAATTACAAGTTGTATATGATAGTTTTTAAACTTGCAACTTAAATCTATTTGACTGAATAAAAATAAAAAATAAACATAAAACAATTAGAATATAAAGTTAATTTTGGACAGTAAAGGTAAAAAAAATACGCAAGAGATGTTAGGGGAAAATTGGTGTTAGAAGCAAAGAGCCTAAATGGCTCGTAAAAGCTAAATAAAAAAAAATAAATAAAAAAAGATTAAAAAAAATATATGTGCATGGTAAAAAAAAGAATAAATGTATCTATGTAAATAAGTAATATTATTACAAAAAGAATCAAAAATATGAAAATGAAATAAATCAACCTGGACGTCATTAACTAATTTCATTTTAATACATTTAAAGGCAAGACAATTGCATAATTTATTTTTTGAAATTGAATATAAAATGTATTTTTAGATCTAGTAAGACAATGAAGAACATTAAAGGTTAAGTAACTGAGTAATTCAAGAAAGTTTAAACCATTTACAATTTTATATAGAAACGTTTAATCAATCAGTTTTCTCCTTTCAACTAGAGTGATCATATTTAATTGGATTAATAAAACTATAATTTATACCATACATAGTTCCTATTATAATATGTTAATATACCTATTACACTTAATATTAACATATTAACATAATGTAATAAAAATATTATATAAATTATAATAATAAAATTATATAAATACTATGTAAGTATAATTTAATATTATTATTAAAATTGTTAATTATTATAATTTAAATAATATAACATATATTGCCTTACATAGTACCCATTATAATGATATACATATTATTCAAATGTTTAAAAAATTTCAAATATTATTAAAAAGTCACAAATCTTGACGTATAACATTTATTTATTAAAATTGTTTGTTTTCTGTTTTAACAAACAAAAATCTTTTAAATTATATGCTATTCAAGGATATTAACCTGAATAGGTAAATTCTAAAGGACATGGGTATATAATTATTTTTTGCTAGTAGGATTATTTAATTTACACTTACAAACGATTAGATATACCTTAGTTATTTGAATTTTTAATATTTAATATATTATATTATATTGAGGTCAATGTGATTTCGATAAAATATTTTTTGAACAATTACCTTCGAAGTTTAAATTCATGTTTGTTTTTTTTTTTTTTTGATCATTTTTTTGAGCCATAATTAATAAAAATAATCTTTTGTATTCGATTTTGATCATATAATATAAATTATGTGTATAAGGTCAATAGAACCATAATTAATTATATTATTTTATAGTTAAGGTGCAGTTAATTTTTAAAATTAATTGAGTAATTTACCATTTCGAACAAAATTCAGAATTTTGATAGTTTTATGTATATAAAATTTTCCCCAATTTATAATTATCATTTTGGAAATTTGAATATTTATTAGACTAGATTATTTACGCATAAATTTCCATATTAATTATAATATAAATTATACTTCAACAACTAAAAAAAATTTTAAAACATAAAATAGACTTTTTCAGAATTCATCACAATTTTATATAATTATTATTATTTAATCTCTAGAGATTCTTCTTAATAAAAAATAATATACATTTTTTCTATACAATCTTACGATATTCTATGGATTGCAATCGAATAGTATGGATTTAAAAAATGTTTTATTCAGTTGGACACTGAGAAGTATTTACTCCCATTTCGCTATGCATTTTCTATAAATTTTATAATTTGTTGTGAACATCATACAATTTACGACTTGTTTATAATAATTGATTGTATTCCTATATTATATTATATGTATAATCAACTCGCTATTGTATCAAACCGACTCGAGTATCTTCAAAGAGAACGGGAAGTCGCTCTTCAACTGTTTTATTCTAATTAAATCGTAATCGTACGTAAGAGTCGGAACACGAACAATGTGAAAACTCTGCGGAAATAAAACTATACGGTATGGCCTGCGGGTATTCTTTATTTATGTGCTTTTATGTGTTTCGCAAACGAATGTACTGCAAGAAAATATGTTTTAACCATTATACATAATTGGTTAACAATATTGAATAACTAATTCACAGATATTTCTAAAATTTTTCTCTGTAGTTTCTATTATTGAACACTATTGTATAAACTGCGTACTACAATACAACCATGCGTGCATTAGTCATAATATTATGGTCTAAGAGAAATCAGTTGACGTGTGATACTTGTATTTGTCACTGTGGATTTTTATTAAACGAGAAGGCAGAATGAATCAATTATATTGGAACATCGCATGGAAATAAAACGTCACTAATTGTGGTTGTACACAATTGGATGAGCACTATCCCTCGTCACAATTATTATTGTTGTACAATAATTTTAGAATTTCACGTAACGAGATTATTTATTGAACATTTTCATAATTTTAATTAATCATGGAATAATAGGGAAAAAATGGCGTATTATGCTGCTAAATCTGGAAATTAATTCACAGGACTCTGTGTATTTGACACCAGCATTAAATAATTATTTTTATAATTAAATTAAGTAAAAAACAAAATAAATGTTAATACGATTTATAAATACTATAATAATAAAGTATCACATAAAAAATTTTATTGGCATTTCGCAAAAATCGTTTTTGTGATTTAAAATATAACAAATAATAAGTTGTAATTTATATTAATAAGTGATGATAATTTATCAACATTTTTGAAAATTGAAATACCTATATTATAAAGACACATGAAGACCATAATTGATATATTGTTATTCTATACATTTGAATTTATATAATATTTATTCGTGAAAATTATGTTTTATTGAAAAAATACATATAACCTTAGTTTAATAATTTAACGTCAAACATGAAAAAGATATTTTTTATTGTGATTTAATTAATTAATAAAATTTACTACATGCGTTTTTGAAAATAATTTTAATACTGATTGTATAATTACAACACTAAGACGCTAAGAGTTATATTTCATAACAATCAGATATCTGATTGTTATATTTCATAACAATCAGATATCTGAGAACGATTACTATGACAATTTGATAAGTATAATCATTTTTTTAACTTAAGTTTTTTCTATGATAAACATTTAATTTACGTTACATTTTTTGGCACCATTCTATAAAACTTTCAAACTAATTACGATTAATTATATGCATTATATGGAATATGAAATATCAACATGTTTAGTAAATGTATATTTTGAATTTTGTTCATCTAATCATAATTTAGTTGACTAGAAAAAATTTTAAGTTTTTCAACCACAATGTATTCAAGATTTTTCTTCAAAGTTCCATCTGGAAAATGTAAAAAAATAAACTGACTGTACGCGTCATGATATTAGCAGCATTTTTTCATATTTGTATATAAATTACCATAATGAACTCATTGTTTATTATATAAATAGATGAACAGTTATGCATACATCGAGTGATGTTTTTTAAGTTTAAAATAGTCAGATTCTGGTGAAATTGATTCCCTAGCTGGAATAGAAGTTGGAAAGTTAATATGTCTATTAGTTATTAATGTAACGTGGTTGTGTACCAGAACAGTAGGTGTTGGATGTTGCAGCACTCATAATTACAGTTGTGCAAGGCTGAGTTTTATGAGTTTTTTTCCAATACTGTCCACAGTGTCAACTCAAAATGATTGATTTCTCAATCCTTAGACGACCGCCGACAATTTCCGTATGACGTTTTCGATACATTCGATATTATAGACATTAGAAGTGCTCGTATACATGTTTATGATTATTATAAATTTTAATTTTATTTTTTATGGCCAGCTCACTTATAAATAAACGGCATTATACTATAAAACAATTATTTGAAATATATATTTATACGACGTACATCAAAATTAATATAAAACGAAAATGTTTTAAATAAATTTAAATGAAGTTTTGATCGTATAAAATATAGCTGATGATTAACCAAACTACGAAAAGTTGCACAGTTTGGTAACATTTATCTGAAGACACTAACTGAAATACATCTCGTATTATATAAAAGGTTTATAACCCTATAAAATACATAGACATTACGTTTGTTGTTATGATTGGATTGTAAAATAGCAATAAACGTTTCATAATCCATCGTATATTATGGTCGTTATTTTATAATCTACAAATTTTTTTATATTTTTAAATTATCGCCACCTAGTTAGTGATTATTAATTGAATGCCAATGAATCATACGGAAAAATCGGCTAGTTATAAGACACATTGATTTATCCCATGTGTTGTAAGTATCTTATTTGGTTGTAGTTGTTTACGTATGTACAACAAACATATAATTAAAGTTGCTCGGACTGTAATATTTACAAACGATTTCCTTTACGTTTCCGATTGTGTTACAATGCATTTACATATTTCGTAGAATAAAAATATACTTTCCTATTTTTTTTTTTTTTTTTTAATATTTTCGTATTACGCAACGCGTATAATGTAACCTTTGTGAGTCACCGTTCATAATAAAAACGTCTGCGTATGCGAGGATCATGAATACTATAGTACAAAATAATTTCGTCCGTATTCGTCTACTTTATTGAACCATATAAAAATCTACGGAGAACAATACCTGTTACACTAACACACATCGAGTCTACCGTGTCTACTATCGGTTTTCTGTTTCCGAGGAACGAGCAAAATAATGATTCCGATAATCCGAACGTTAACAGCACACGAAGTTCTATTATATCTGTAGAGCGTGGGCATTTCATATTCCCGGGTATACCTGGGAGTCACTATATTGATCGTTTGTCGAAATTTCAGCCTCGTGTCCAAAGGGTTTACTATTAATTTAATCGGTGCATCACGACTGCTAACGACGATTGTTACGTGTGATTCTCACGCATGATCATACATTGTGCACGCGCAATGGAGGTTTTAAAATTTGTTGGTATTTTTCCCATTTGCACACGACATTACTGTTTACTCCACAGCCCACATCATCATAATACGCCCGAGTTTCACTGTTCGGGATATCGTGTGTCGTAAGCTGATAGAAAAACCCGGGTCAATTAGATTATTGTAAGACCCGTTAAAAGCTCGGACCAAGCATCTGTAAGGTGTTACCTAATATCCTGCAAGTCATCCTTCACAAACGTTATCTACCAACATTGTTCTTCATCCAAATAATTATAATTGATATTACGCGTCAGAAACAATCCACTGCGTCGTTTAACGCGTCCTACCGACGGAGACGTTTCCTTTTCACGGAATGTAATTAATTTCCGTCCTGCGTTTTATTTAATTAGTCAGCTCTGCAGCATTTCGCATTCTCGGTGCAGCTTAACTAATTGAACGTATCGATTTACGTTTTATTTTAATCGTACACTTATTACCATTAACAACCACGCGTACCGTAATCGCACCGGTACGTTCCCCGTCCGTCCCGTACAAGCCTTACTCCCGTCGGTCGTTATGTCGTCATAATGTTGTATTACATTAATCGCGCGACAAGCGTTGTACGTCGTACGTCGGCCCGTTGACGGTGTGACGCGTTAATATTTTGTGCGGTGCGGAATTTCGTTTTCTGGCAACGGCCGAGACGAAACAAAAGCGAACAGCAGTTCGCGCGCGCGTTGTGTATGCGTGTAGACTTAAACGACGCGTGTATGCCGCGCGGTATCGAATGAAAGCGATTTGGCAAACGCGTTCCGAGAATTTCACATACATGCCATCGCGACGAAGAAAACGAAATACGTAGCCGGCAGAAAAAATAAAAATCAAAAGTAAAAGGAAAAAAAAAAAATTAAACGAAATAATATCGTGTTTAACGATATAATAATTAAACGCGCGGTATATGGCAAATTATCAATAATATATATAATATCCATAGGCGTTTTCGGCGAAGGTTTAAACGAATACATGATATATTCGGTATAAACATATACAGGATGTATTTTTTTCTAACGTCCAACGTTCGACAAATCGATACATATACATACGTGTTTTTAATATATCTGTTATCCTAACTGCAATCGTTCTACGTGCACATCATTCACATCTGTAGAATATTTTATTAAGGTTTACTTATTTTCGGTAAAGCCACTCTGTAGTTTATAAGGTTTTCATTTTTTTTTTTCAAGTACTATTTAAAACTAATGATTTTTTCAGAATCATTGGTACACACATTTTACGTATATGATCAAATGTCGGACTGGTAGTTCAGACTAACCGAGTTCGTGTTTAATGTCTTTAACTTTGAACTCTCTTATCGAATCGTTTACCACTGCAGGTTTGGTGTTCGCTTTGCGTGCGTTCAATTTGTTGGAAAAATGTACTGCTTCGAAGCAGGACCTACGACATTAATAGTATACGTGTGGCCATCTAGGAAAATAAAAATAAAAGTCTCAAAACGATTAAAGAAAAATAAATAACTAGCAAATTTATTTTATAAATCGATATAAAGGTGCTTCGAGAATATTACGTTACCCTGTATAGTCCTACACGTACTACGCGTGTTTTCTTACGTCGTCGGATGCGCGCACGTTCCCTTGCATGGCAACGAAGATGGCAGCTGCTTGTCCTTTCACCTCACTGCTGCCGTATCGTATCATAATATCATATAGCAGGTACACACACATGCACAAGTATTACATGTCTTCGGTTAGTCTACGAGTGAAGAAAAAAGTACCGAACTTACGTAATGGGATGTTTATTTCGCGGTGGAAATACAGCCACGTTCCGGATGAAGATACAGCAACTACTCGTCTAATAATAATAGTAATAATGAGATATTTTTTAATGTTAAACGTAGGTTGATAATGGCCTACAGGGACGTCGTATCTCGCGAGAGGAGGAAGAAAACGGCGAGTCGTGCGCGCATCATGATTCCGCGGGCAAATTGTATGGCCATGCGCGTGTTACGTACGCATATGCGAGCACAATAAAATTTTTTTTTAAAAAAAAACAATAATAAAAACGATTGCGGCGATCGGACGCGATAGCTTTTTATTTTTAACCGTATATACGCGTTATTTATCGTCTTTCTCCTTTTCTTCCGAGAGAAAGAACCGCGTGGTGTACGACTAAAAAATATTATTACAGCACGATAACATAATTAGTTCCTAAATAAGTTGCATTTCTTCGGCCGCAGCACGATCACCATCCATCCGTTCATTATATACATACATATATATACTCATATATACCTTATACCGGAATAGTATACAATTATTACGTCCGGTACTGATATGAACGGATCGATGAGATCTGAAAGGGGAAAAATCAATTTTTCGACTGTCATGTAATTTTGACGGTATTTTTGTGCGATGACTGGTGATATTTAAAATACCTAATGAACCTGCATGTGCAGTAGTAAGTACGGTAACTGGATGAGAAAAAAAATAAAGACGCTTGTATAAGACGGAGAGTTATTACTTTTTATCTAGGAATAGTATACACTTTTCATTATTTTCTTTTTCTTCCGAGTGAAAAAATCGTGCAAAGAATCTCAAAGAACAAATTGTCCACTTATATATTTTTTATTTTCTTATTTTTTTATTTGTTAAATCATAATATAAATACAAGTTGCACATTTTTAAATACAGAATTATAATGATTATCTATCTCTCATAAGCTATGTTTGAGTTAGAGATAAAGAGTAATTTAATTTAATTTAGACAGTGAAAACTATTTTATAAAATATAAAACGAACAAAATAAAATAATAAATAATAATAATAATACATAATTATAGATCCTAGAGCAGTATTATTCGTATTAGTCTTACGAGGCTCTACAAAAGTGACATAGTGATCACACGAACAAATAAGTTCATATAGTTTTAAATTAATAAGACGATAAAAGGTTATAACAAACATTTGAAATTCGTAACGATATTTTTAGACTAGGTACCTCTTTGTTCAAAAATCAATTAACGATATTATTTTATCACGGATATTATTTAATATTATTTTTAAATTATAACTTACTTATATTATTTAAGCCTGATAGTTAAGTATTTAGTTGAGATAGGTTACGCTCATTAATTTATTATTATTATGCCAATTATGTACAGAAGTAAATGATAGTTATCAGTCTCTGTTGGTCGGGTGCCCCATAAGTTTGGGGACCTGGGGTTCGTATCTCACTTGTCCTTAAGGTAAAGATAGAATTAGTTAAAAGTATATAGTCAGTTAGTTATAAATATTCATATGATATAAAAATAAATCTTTACGATACTGTTTACAACATTGTTATTGATGATTGTTGTTAATCAAGCAAAGCAGCTGATGTAACCATATAAGACTGTATAAAAGAAAAAAAAGAATTTCCAACAAATAACTGAAAATCGACCACTTAGTAGTTAATAGTATATTATAGAGAAAGCATAGGCTTATGAGTTTTTTAGATTCCCTCAATTGGAAATCACGTAATCGAAGTTTGTTTGAAAGTTGCTCGGGTCGTATTTTTTTCATGATCTTTCGATGCGCATGTGTTACGTTTTAACAGCACGCCCAGACGTTTCGTGAGTGGTACGAGATGCTCAACATCCGATCAAGAAACCGGTCGATAATATATTATTGTCGTCGATTTGTACCGGATAATGTGTAACGTGTTCGTAATGAACGCGAACACGTGCACACACACACACACACACACACAAGCACGCACATTTATTAAACGCCCGAAAATTAGTCGAAATACTGCGTGACCTATGAAATGTAATAACTAATAGACGAGCGTGTTGAGTTGAAAAAGTTACATTGATATTATATACCTATATATTGTTTGAATGCGTTTCGTCGTGGTTCATCGTCACGCCGGTAAATAATCCGAGGAGTTCCGGTTTACAATATATAAATTATACGTTTGGTTTACAAAAAGAGGTAAAAGTTTCGATAAACAATAGTCGTTAACATCTTGAAATTTCAAACACTATAAGTTAAGTAATACTCATGTATAAGAGTAATAAGAGTATAATAATTATTAAATCGAGACATTAATAATTTTACTAACACACTGTCGAGCAGTGGTTTTCAAACCGCATGTGCAAGAGAGGGAAGAGAGGTAAGTACTGGACGCAGGAGAGACGCTGCAGAAATCATAGATTATAATATCCACTTTTATAGCATACAGTTTTACACTCGAAATTAAGATCATCAGATCATTTATACGAGCAGCTAGATGAGAGTTTTTTATATATTATTAATTTTTTTATGTTGTTGGTCCACATCAAAATACGATTTGTTCACGAGGACGTATATTCATACAGATGGATTACGCACGTGGGCAACATATTATTATAGACACGTGCATGGTTTAAAAAACTTATGCGAACGAAGAAAACCTTTTTACGATTTATTATTATTAATTTACATAAATGAAACTAGAACTGAGCCAAACCTACATAGTACTATGGTATTGCCAACTCAAAACTTGATCACTATAAATTTATTTGTAAACGAAAATCGGTGTTGCGTTAGAGGAGTGTGTGTGTTAATGGTATTTTACTAAAAAAAAATGTGTGAAGTATATTTCTGATTAATGTGTAACAAATAAAAAATAATCACTTTGTATTCATCAATGTTGCAGTATTGAATAAAATTAACAGATGATATTTATTATTTGATAAAAATCATAAATCATTAAAATCATGTGACCAAAAACAACTAGTCAAAAATATTTATATTGGTTGCGCATTGCCATATAAAATAATGCAATTTTTTAATTGATTATTTAATCGATTTAATATAGCGTGATTCAATATCAAATTAAATTTATCGTAATGGAAATGTATAAAATAAAATTCTTGTTTAAATCAAAAATGGTATAAATTTATCAACTTATCGTCTTTAATCTTTAAAATATTTAAGATGATTCTCACGACATGACCTTATGACGGTACGTGATCAAAACGATTGGGATTTTATTTTTTACAAATATTTCAGTTTAATAAACGTGTAAAGCCCAAAACTTATACATAAAAAAATATGGCGCAACTATGAGTATAAAACACTTTCCAATAAATTATGACGATTCAGATGATTTATTTAAGTAGGTATATCATCATCATATTCATTTTACTATTAGATATTTCAATGAATTAATAATAATTTTAAAAGTAATTATCTAATATATATTCACTTTCTGTACTGAATCAATTATGAAATATATTTTTTGTATGTGAAAAAAATATTATATTATAATATTTATAAGCAAATCAGTAGAATAACACAAACACACTAGTTCTAGTACTTATATTACTTACTTACTTCTATTACTATCAATTAATTTATGTATGACAAATTTTATGTCATGGACCTCATTATTTTTCTAATAAACTAGTCTAAATTAGTATAAGAATACATTTTTGGTTCCGTGAACTCCAATGGGGCAATATTTCACTAATTAAACTATGATAATGTAAGTGATTAACGTGGCGATGGATAACAATGACAGTTGGACAGTATAATATCTACGACCTATTGTAAAAACATTAGATTTTAAAGTTATGGTTGTACTGAAAACCAAAATATTTGACCACATTACATATTTTGAATGGGTATAGATCAAGGGCGGCCAAATGGTCAATCATGGACAATTTCATAATTGATCATGTTAGAATTTATTTTTAGGGCACGTGGACGAAAATTAATCGTGGTGGTTATGAACAAATGATCGATAAGTTTTATATGTATAGTTTTTATCTTTTATTCTGGTTTATAAAAAAAATTTCCAAGAAAGTCGATCTTCAAAGGTGAAGTATATTTTTAGTAGATCGTGGCTGAAAAAAGTTTGGCCGCCTCTGGTATAGATTATAGGTATCTTTCAGTTGTATAATTATTTTAACAGCAGTATTACGATTTCAAAACAAATTAAATAACAGACAAATTGATTACTAGTTTTTAGCTAACGTTGGAGTCTTGGGGCCATGATGCTTACATTTTATTTTAATCCACGTAACGGTACAACGTTGATAAATTTCGAGAAATCTCAGCAATTAAAATATGAATCGTGAACAGAAATTTGAAGAATAATACAGTAATGTTTTAAAATCTTATCTTTTACAAAGACAGCGTTTGTTTGTTTATCCTTAAAAATCTCAATAACCACTTGACCGATTGTTTTGTAATTTTAAATGAAGATTTTTTTATTAAATGGAAAATGTCATAGGCTGTGTTGAGTATAATTTTTTTAATTCATTATTTGCGATAAAAAACATGTAAGTTCTTTTACAAAATTGAAAAAATTATTGGTTACGTAATTATCGGGAAGAATTAGGAAACCTCATTATAACAAACCATCAACTAACCGCTAAATATGGATTGTTTAGAGATTGTTTATCTGGTTTTATCGCTCACTCATAAAAGTTTTATGGCTTAACTCACTGATTTGGTGGACGATTGTATCATTGACTATACACGTTTTTGCATTTGTATGTCATTAAGTGTATTAGCTTCGATAATTTGATTAATTGTATTTAAATTAAAAAATATATCATTTTTAAAATGCCAAAATCTCATTTGTCAACTAAAACGCTGAATGCTAAACGTAAGGCAATTGTTCAACAAAATTAAAGCTTTGTCAGTTACAGCTCTCGCAATAAGAACAAATTTTGCAAATTGTCGCCCACGTAAAATAAATCCAGTCAGAGAAATGCAGTTGTTATAACAACGAATACAGACATCTTCTTAAAGATAACATGAATCGTCAGTTAAATGTTTACAAAGGCTTGAGGACCAACGTTCTATGCGTAATAGGCATACTACGACGTAAAGAGCTGTATTTAAATATCAAGCTCATTTAGATTATATCAATTCAATACGTGTACGAATTAGCTCAATGAATAATCGTAAAATCAGTTTGTTCTATTAATATTTTGAAAACAAAAAATATTATTTATTCTAAAGTTTTTTAAAATAAATATTTAAAAAAAGATTATATTATATGCACAAATGACACGCTCTAAGTTCTATTAAATTATATCGCGGGCGAGGCCGCTAGTATTTATATAAATATACTGTGCTCTTTGATACAACATCGTAAACATCATATTTTATACCCGTAGCGGGTCAGAGGTTAATATTTAATATGAATAATTTAAAGTAAAATCTTTTCGATCTCACCGAATAATATATATATAAATAGGTTCACCGAGGTATTCGTGTTCGCTGGAATAATTACGTTTATGGTATAGACTTTTTTGTCCACTTTTGATTTAAATAATAATAATTAACGTCGACGACGAGGACAACGAATAACGACGATGAGGATGTTGATATAATCAAGCTATATATATACAGGTATATTACATATAACATTATATATGTTAGAATAATGTATTAATGCTTATCGTTCAATAATTCCGTGCACGGAATATGAACGGTAAACACAAATATTTAAACATGCAAATAGCAGATGGTTCTTATTGTAATTATTCTTTAATTTAAATAGATATACGCATTGTTTAATATGTGATTCGAATAATATTATTTTTTTTCTTTTGGCCCATTCTAATTGCGTATTAGACAATCATTACATTTTATTTCGAAATATAAGACCGAATTGGACTGGAGTGCATGCACACACACACACACACGGTTCTATCGTTATACAACAGTACAACACTACCTAGAAGAAAAAAAACAAGTAGTGAATCACTGCAGTAGTCTGTTTAATTATTAATTTTACTTTTAACTAACATTTTCAATCTACTAGAATTATTTAAATATTTTCAGAAGAATCCCAACAACTAGAAGATTAGTACCAATTATAATATATTTAGATAACCTCAGTCCTGGCGACTATTCGTCGCGTTTGCCCATTCCCGATGAAGTTTTCGTCAACACAGTATGAATTATATGATTAATTTGGTAGATAGGTGTATATTTTATAGTTTCTAGACCATTTCTAAATGATCTAATCTGCAACAGTGAGTACTGTTTTAGAGGTGAGCCCGACACTAGTATTTTTTATAATCAGAACAAATTTTTAAATATCAATGTAGCCCGAAACATTTCGTAAACATTTCATCCGAAAAATATTTGGAGCGTAAACAACGGACATTTGTCAAATTTAACGTTTCTCAAGAAAAAAATATGAATACATTTGCATGAATTTGTTAGAAGGTACATTCACCTTTAAAATTTTGTCGTATGCGATCTATTTTGTTAGAATTTATTTTTATTATCATAATCTAAATCACAATATTGTTGTAGTAATAATATATAACTTTTATGTTCTCGAAATTATAAAATATGCACTTTGGTGTCTGTTGATACACTTGATATTTCTGATATCAGTTACGTATAATTCGAACTAAACTATTATAGCTATAGTACTCTGAAAACAAATTTGTAAAAATTAATTGTTTTGATACTTAAAGACAATGTTTTTTTATTAATTATTACCGCCCGATGATAATATGCGATGAAGATGACATCAGTAGTTTTAACTATAATTATTTTTGCAACGTTTTTCACTACAGTCTCTCTGAATGAAAATAACAAAATAATAAATTAATAACCCCCAAGAGCATATGTTTGTATAGAATGATTTTCTAATACATCCGATTAGTTATAAACACTAAATCGCCTTTAACTAATTATTTCGAACAAAAATGTTTGACATGTTTTCTTACGAATTTCGAATTTAATTGTTCTTGACTCGTCGAGATTACCTAAATCTTACGTTATTCAGGAGACAATGAAAATTATTTAATAACACTTTCAAGGCATTGGGCACAACTGTACTAATGGTAATTAAAATAATTATACCCACTCCGGTCGTTGTCGAATTGACTCGTAATCGCGTATACAGTTTCGGTTATACGTAAACATTAATGTTTTTTCCCGTTCATCAATAATAAGTCTAATATTATATACATATATACGTGCATGTGTAAACAACATACATAGACTTGGTATATTGTACTATTATAGTCCTTCCGATGTATATGCGATTATATTACTTAATACCCGTGTGTAGTACAAGGATTTAAATTCTATTTTGAATCCTCTCACTTTTCTCTCTTTCTTTCTTTCTTTTTTTCTCTTCAATCGCAATGCGCTTATGTAACGCGTAAACTTTTGTATACACGGAAATAATTATAATTTTTTCCTATATTTTTTTCCGGATCTGAGAAAATAATTTTTTTTCCTTGTCTGATGACTACCTTATGCCCAATGGCGATGTTGAGTAAAAAAATTAACATTAACAGAAATATATAAGTGTAAATGCGATACAGTGCTAAGATATATTAATATTCACACATCCATACGTTTATATTTTGTGTTTAGAAAACGTACTTATAGTTTTTTTAACTTAAAAATGCATTAAATAATTAGTGAATTTTTACGACAATGACCTGGAAATTCGGATAAATGCACTTGGACTCATCGTTGTAAGATACATACTATTTACTTAAACAGACTAAAGGGGTGTCAAAAACGCAGTATGATTTCAAGAGAATATTATTTTTATGGTTAAACCTTTTTAAAACATAATATTTTATATTTATTAATTACTTCTTATTTACCGTTAATTTCCGTTGCACATGGTTTTATATTTATATTATGACAATTTTATTATGAAGTTACAACAAGTAGAAACTTAATAATGAATTATTAAAAGTAAAAATTATACATTTTATGAGTTAAACGAGTTAAAGTAATGTTGAAATAATTGAGATAATGGAATTAAATTATATGTCTAACTATACAGTTAATTTTTAAAATTTAATTTGATCAACTATTTTAAATTAAAATTAAAATTTATATTTATTATTCTTATCCACATTTAATTAACTGATTTCTAGGAACTGATTTTAAATTTATCGATGTATTTTCCATTTTCCACTTTATCTGTTATAGTTTTGATAATTCCATTAACCGTCCGTATTTGCATATTACGTACATTGTTTTGCTTATAAATCAAAAATAAAACCTAATATTTTTTAACCAAGATTCAGTAAATTTGTATCATTTTAAACTTTGGTAAAAAGTAAAAGTAACTTTATATTGAACTTGATTTTTGTTTGAATGAAAATCGCGACGATTTCTATAGGTTATTAAATTTTGTTAAACTTTACGGTATTAGTAAACGGGATACGAAATAATTAGTATATATACGCCACAAAAGACACTAAAATAATTTTCAACTTAATAATCTTATCAATGGTATTCGTTTTTATGAAAAATTACAAATGATAAAATGCATAATATCACAACTAACATTGTTGTAGAATGTTACACTACAAACAAGTGTTCACCATCAGTAATTACTATACAGGAGCTTACGTATAATGCAGATTGCAGTTCCATGTAAACCATGTCATGATTTCATAACCCCAACGTGCAGACCAACTGTATATTGTTTGAATACGGTAGCGATTATCTGGTAACTACTGGTTAAGACACCGGGTTATGTATTCGTAGGTTATTCGAGGTTCATTTTCAACAGATTTGAACGTATTACGATTATTACCCAAGTTGCATAATAGTCGAAGACAAAATGATAATATACCGTCTATTATTTTTATATGATATGTCTAATATAAATGTTTGTTTTTTTTTTTGTATTTAAATTGAAGTATTCAACATATTCATGAGAGAGATATAAAGAAAAATATGATAAATGGCTAAGGCTCCAGTAGTATTTAGAAATTGCATATCAGGTTATCAGTGGACTATGACCGTGTCAAATTTTAAGATGTTTTGACGTTGCTTAAAATTGTATACGATTAAACTTGAGTAATAAGTACTGTATTGTTTTTGAAATAATATGAATTATGATATCAAATTTAAACTAATAAATGACTGGATATACTATATAGAATTTAAATGTAGATGGTTTAATATTATAATAGTAAATTGTTATGCGCTTACAGAGGAAAAAAGTGAAGAGGTAAAAAATTCTTTATATGACAAGCTAGACAGAATATGTGATGGGATACCATCGGGAAAACCAAAAATTATCATTGATGACTTAATGCAAAGATTGAAAGAGAAGCGGTATACAATCTATCTATTGGAAATAACAGTAACAAACCGATTACGTTTGCAGCTGCAAGAAACATGGTAGTAGATAAGTAATATAATGTTTCCACATAAGAACATTTATAACATACCTGGATATCACCTTGTGGAAAAATAAAAAAACAAATATATCATGTAATTGTTGACTGGCGAATAAGATTAAGCGTGGAAAATGTAAGAAGTATGAAAAGCTGTAGCACGATCTCAGATCATTTTCTAGTCAAGATAAATTCAGACTAAAGATTTCGATAGAATAGTAGAAAAAACAAGGTTTTTTAAAAAAAATCAAGTTACTAAAGGAAATCAAGACCAATGAGTACCAAGAAAAACTGAATAAATATTTTTTAAATAATAAAAAAGAGATAAATATTGATGATTTGTGAGGAAGTATAGAAAAAGCGGCAAAAGGAACAGCAGTAGAGATATTAAGTCATGAAATGCAAAGAAAGAAGAAACCATAGTTTAATGATCAGTGTAAAAAGGTCACGGAAGAAAGGGGTATCAAGATTAAAAGTATTACAGAACCCGAGTAAAAACTAATAAAATAATATTAGCCATAAAACAACGATTGCTAAAAAAAGTTACAAGGATAAACAAAAGATCATTTGAAAAAGAAAGAATAGAGCTCATAGAAAATAGTAGGAAAATAACACACGAATCTTTTTTTGAAAAAGTAAACGAAGTAAAAATTGATTTCAAACGCAGAACAACAATGATTATAGGAGAAGATGAAACTTTATCAACCAAGAATCCAAAATTGCAGATGAATTTAAAAATATGTTTGAGACTCTATAACATCAACCTAGTAGAAACATAATCATACAAAAATGTGCCTCAGTAGAATAAAACTTAGAATTACCAACAAATCAGAGGTCGATGTTGGTTTGGAAATGTTCAAAAATAGAAAAGCGGCTGGGGAAGATAAAATAGTGTCCGACTACCTTAAAAAAGGAGAACCAAAATTAAAAAATCAGCTACATAATCTTTAAATTTATCTAATCTATAATAATATTTGGAAAAGTGAATAAATACCAAGTTCTTGACGTATATTTGTTCTATGTTCTATCTTTAAAAAGTGAGATCCTATGTATTTTAAAAATAAAAAGGGATCTCATTATTAAATTATTCATACAAAATACTATTTAATATTCTACTCAATAGAATAAAACCTTATTTACACGAGATAATTGGAGATTACCAGACAGGATTTATGACATGAAATCAATCTTGAATCAAATACATATTGTTAAACAAATAACCAAAAAAAGTCACGAAGTTAACAAGGATATTCATCTCCTTTTTATAGATTTCAAAGCTGCTTACGATTCAGTTGATAGAAACAAACTATGGAGTGCAATGTGCGATTTGAGTATACCTGAAAAGCTTATGAGATTAATCCGGTGATGTTTACAGAGATCAAATTGCAAAGTGAAGTTTAGAAACACAATAACGGAAGACTTCGAAGTAGTGACTGGGCTAAGGTAAGGGGATGCCTTTTCCCCAGCGTTTTTCAATATAGCGTTGGAGTCAGTCATCAGATATACTTTGGTCACAGCAAATGGAGTTGAAATCGGAGTTGACAAACAATTAGTAGTGGCCGCATACGCAGATGATATAGTCATAATGGCAGAAGATGAAGCGAATCTAAAAAATACTATAATAAATCTACAGGAAAATGGAAAGAAAATAGGGTTAACAATAAACGAGGATAATACAAAATACATGGGCATAACAAGATATAACAACAAAGTAGGACACTTGGATATTTACTTGTATGATTACATATTTGAAAGAATGGATAATTTCAAATATTTAGGGGTGGACATTAATAAAGACACAAACAGCCATAAAGAAATAAATATACGATTAGCAACGGCAAACAAATGTTATTTTGAGTTAGTACCTCTATTAAAAATAAAATATTTTATCATGGAAATCAAAAGTAAAATTTACAAAGTTCTAGTGAAACCAGTAGCCTTGTATGTATGTGATGCGTGGGTTACAAAAAATCGGACGAACTCAAATTAGCGATATTTGAACGAAAGATATTAAGAAGAATCTATGGATCTAAAAGAAATAGCGAGGGAGAATATGAGATGAGGACAAACCAGGAAATTAAAGATCGATATGGAGAAGCGACCATCAGTGGTGTGTTAAAACGTAATAGATTGAGATTGGCTGGACACGTGTGGAGATCAGAGAGAATGATTGGACAAGTCACAGAATGGAAACCGAACACAAAAAGACTAATAGGACGCCTCAAACAAAGATAGAAGTATAGAGTGGACAAGGACTTAGAAGAACTTGGAATTGAGAACGGAGTTGAATTGGCTAAGGAAAAAGATCAGTGAAGACAAGTGGTTGTTGCAGTAATGAGCCTAAATGGCTTGTAAAAGTTATACAATACATATACATACATGCATTTTAATTATAATTTAGAATAATTATTGTTATTTAATGATATTTACAATACGTCATATAGCATATTATAAAAATCATCAACAATAATACAATAACTAGTTAAAATTAATAAGTAATAAGTATTCATTCTATCCTATCTTGATTGTTTCTACTTTTTCAAGATTTTAATTGTTATTATTTATGCTCATATTAAAAGTGTTTAAAATTATTACCTACATTAAAAGTAATTTCTTGTTCTGAATCCATTTATTCTGAGGACTTTCATTTCCTTGATTCATCACAAAATAAGTTATATATTCTCATTTGCTGTATACTGGTAAGAAGTTATACATATAAATATATTTATTCAAAATAAAAGATATACTATGAAAATATTAATAAATAATAAACTATCATTTATAAAAAAGGCATAGCCTAGGACCTATATAATATGAGTAGTATTAACTATCTATATAAACGTTTATATTCATTACCTGAAAATATCTCAATAATAATAATAATCTATAGTCTTAGTTAATGGTGAACGTAAGAATAGAACAGTAGCTTCTCTTAATCCCATTAATACTATTATTTAAATACACATAACTACAATATCTTGGTTAATATATTATTGTTAAAGTAAAGTTATATTCATTATTACTGGCTAAGGTGGTTAAACTAATGTATTTAACAAAATCTAAAGAGATTTATATAATTTAAAAATAACAATAATATAATAAAAAAAAAATGTTATTGGTTTAATTAAATATTTTGACATAGATGATCTCAAAGAAATTCTGTGTGATTAGAATTTAAATTAAATATTTTAAGAAAATGTATAACAGAAGGTAGTTTGAACAATAAAAAAAAGTATTTGACAATATCGTATTATCGTAATATTTAATAAAATCAAAAAATATTTGAAAATATTAAATATATAAGGATTAGTCCTATAAATATATATACGAGTGTATGTATATGTTTTGCAAATAAAACTATAGTAGTGTAACATACTAATAACATACTAATTACTTATTTCGATTCTAAAAATCATAAAAAAAAATCTATAAAAATGGATACGAGTAAAACATAAAAAGACAATAAATTAAATAAATAAATTATATACATTATTAAATTTCAACAAAATTTTAATTTAAAAATTTAAAATGTATCTAATAGTCGAAATATTCAGTAGATATGTCTGAGATTACTAATTCCAATCTTCTGTTTAGTTAATAAAATCTATAAATATAGTTGTATACAACTTTTTCGTGGTTTATATAGTAATGTCTCGATGAGCATATAATAATGTCAGTCCAATTAATCATTTCTTTGATATTCTCGACCTCATCCATGTTTTGATTCATCATATTAATAAAAAATTCCGTTCATGTGCAACAATGTACCTGGTATAATGATAAATATTTTTAATAATCTATATATTTCAGAAAAATGTCCGAGTCATATTTTTTGAGAGTTTCTAAAGGTAATGAAGGTAATTGTTCATCTTGCAATCAATAATTATGTTCAAGTTCAAATTCACCAATTAATGTAAATTTAAAAAATATCCCTAGGTATATTTATTTCACGAACTACTAAATTGATTTATCACGTATTTTATTTTATTTTCTAATTTGTATTTGTCATCAAAAATGGATTTTATTGCAGCATCACGTTCAGATCATAAACGGACATAAAATATTCATCTAATCTAGATTCTAAATCATGTAGTAAATCATATAGAAAGGGAACAAACAGTTATTCTAACATTTTCTTCAGCAGATTTAGTTTGAGGATATTTCCTGTTTTTCATTACTTTAGATAATTTTGGCTTGTTATTTCCACCTAAGATTTCCAAGTTTGATACCTGACTTACAGTGGTTTTAATTATTTTGTTAAAACAGTTCTAATTATTTTAGTTCTAATTAATTATATATATATATATATTTTTTTTTTTTAATGGAAATTACACAAAATATTGTAATTTAACATTATAAATTTAACAAATCAAATAACTAATTTGAATACGGTCAACAGAGGGGAGGGGCCTATACCGCTCCTCTGAATCCGTGCTTGGCAGCAGCGACCGTAAAGGTGGTGAAATCTGTTTATATATATAATACATTCATAACATGTGCTCGTTCACATTGTTAATACAAATATTGTTATTGAATTTACAGCGTCGACTAATACAAGAATAGATATCGTCTATCCGGATTTAGATGTTTATCAGCCAACCATAATAATATGTATTCGTCATAATACCCGGCTAATAATTACGTCGTCTTCCGTAGGTACTCGAATGACTGTCAAAATGTCTAACTTAATATTCACCTTTGATCATATTACAACGTCACGATCTTTCTGTTTGATTACAATCGTAATATACATATCAAACTTAATGTTCAATCCTCACCTCGTCGTATCTATGTATTGATTGTATTATTCGTATATTATAATCGTTATTTCATTAATATAATGGCTTGATTATCATGTAATTTTGAATAGATTTTCTTGATAGGATTCGTATCGCAAACACAAGTGTTCGCAAGCTATTGAGTAATTGATAATACCTATTGTGAATATTGTTAAATAATTGAAAACGAGTTGGACCAAAGAAAAGTACAAAAATGATCAAAGTTAAGTAAATGATTTGTATCATTCGGCGAGATATATTTTGATCGGACACGGCTATCTAGCATCGAAAACTACTCGAATACTTAACGTTTTATTCCTTTAATACGCTCTTGCAATTGAAACGTTCATGACATACATTTTCAACAATTAGAATTGTAAGTTAATTGTTAGTTTATAACACGTATGGGGTTAATGGATATTATAATCTGTTCATTGGTGTTTCATAAAAAAAAACCTATTCCAATTATTAAACAATGAAAATTAGACAGTGATGATTCAAACATGCATGTAAATATGGTATAAAAACTGTAATTTTTGAACATGTATGATTTTGAATGATTTACAACAGCTAGGATATTATCGTATACGATTATCTACATTGTAGTCATTCACATATGCCAGTTTTATAATTCAAATTATATGTTATTTATTTTTTAAGATAGTCTATGGCATTTCAGTTTATCATAAAATAAATAGCTATTGCTTAAGTTTTTCTTTAAAATTAAATTAAACTATATTGTTGACAATAAGTTTAAAACAGAAAATTTTACTGAACATAGAGGATTGGCAATTAATTACAAACATATTAAACAACCAAAATTTCCCAATTTTTTTTCTTTCTATTCAATTACCTATTATGTTAAAAAGTGAATAAAAAAAGAAGTAAAAATCTATAAAATATAAACCAATTCGTAGGAGTTATAAATGCTTATATTTGATGACCATTATATGCTAATCCAGTAGTTTTGATGAATGAAAAAATGTATGACTTGTTTAGACGTTTCATTTTTATTTAATAATTAAAACATCTAATTAACATAACAATTGTAAAAATAGAATATTTTGAGGGTATTTCGTTTACACTGGTGAATTCGACTTCGATCTGGTTTTAAAATAAAATTTCCAGTAATCGTCTCACTTTTAAACAGCTGGTTGGACTAGGTCGATCTATTTTGGGTCGCTACTCACAAGTAAATCTTACATCAATATTATGTAGATAACTCATATAAATCCATACTAAACAGGTAATTTCCAAATTAAAAATATACTTTGCATTGTTTTAAACTATAGCAAATGTTTAAATGTTTAGAATAATAGTTTTGTTATGTTTGTTGTTAATTTATGTAAAAAGAAATTATATAACTGAAAAACATTTGTAGAGGACGATAAAAATACTAGTAAAAATATATAATGAGACTTGCCTGAAACGCAGCACACGATTAAAGCTAAATTGTCTTCTGGTCATTGTTCTATTTTTCCTCTATAATAGCATTGAGTGGAAATCACCTCGTCTATTGTCATTACGTCACACATCACCAAATAATCAATGTAATGTTTTATGGCCGTGCACAAAATTTTTATCCGTTATAATAATTTAATCTCCACAAACATAAATATCAGCATTATTATTTATTTATTTAACCTTGAGGAGGAGGTTGAAATCCGTCTACCCCATTATGGTTAGACCCGATATCACTTATTCCATAACTCGTAATTCATTTATATTAATCGATCCCATTGCATAAAAACATTTTAAAAATAACTAACAAACACTAACTGCTTGTAACTAAAAAAAATTATTTTCTGGCTAAATCAAAAAAAAGTAAATACATTTTACTATGCTCAAACATAAAATACAAAATAAAAATGGTTATCGTTTTGGTATAATAATGAGCATTATTGATGATTACGAGCTATGGGTACATAAAATAGAAAAAATACAAATTTATTGCTTGTTTTAATGCAACTTATGTTTCAAATGATTTTTCTTTTATAAATTATAAATTACCTATAAAATATAATTTTCTAAAACAATTAATAAAAAAAAAAAAAAAAACGTACATAAAATTTTAGTAATAATGAGCAAATAAATTAATAAAATGAGATTCATGATTTTATGACAATAGTAATCACATTAAAATTTTTTGTCTAAATCTTCTTAAAACAATTTTTAAAATTTAAAATTTTCTACTATCTCAAATTCTGAGACGTAATTAATTTCCCTTAATTAACAGTAATTACAAAATCACATCTCAAACTTAATAAATGTAACATGTATTTTCCTATTTCATTTATTTTCTTATAATATACATACATACTACCATTGCGTCTTTTCTAATTTGATTTTGAACTGTTTTTCATCAGGATAACCTATTTGAAACAGAATGATTAATAATATTTATTAAAAAATGTTTAATCAAATTTTTAATTTATAGTTAACGAACTAAAAATACATTAAAAACGTACAAATTGTTTGGATGTTTGTTGTTATTGGTAAATTCGATTGTATATGATATTTAGGTAGGACATTTTTAGCACACTGCTTCTGAAATTAAACAAAACGATTGTCTTTGATTTGTATTCGTAACGCAACGGATAATGTATAATTTCAACAAATATTGACAATAATTAAAATCCGATCGTTCATCTAAGTGGTCAACATTTGATTGTATTCGATTCGTCTATATTAATTGATTCAACTTACCGTCGATGGCTGTGGATTATGGTTTTTCACATGTTTTCTGAGTGAGCTTGGATCAGTGTACCGTTTGTTGCATCCACTAGCTGTACACGCATACGGTTTCTGCAAATAATACAACATTACAATTTGATACGAAGTTCAATTACAGAAATGGATTTCAATATAGTATTTCATCTCGTATTTACATTTTATTTAGAAAATTAAATTATATTATTTTTTTTTTTTGGCTCGAATAAATATTGCGACAGTCGTACTTGAAAATAATCAATAGTTTGTAGCCGGTATGTAATGGTAGCATTTATAAATGTGTGTTGCACACAAATTAATAGTAAGATTAAAACCAAAATTCTATTTTGAACACATTTTCGTGTTTCAATCAATTTATTTTATATTATTTATTAATTATAAAACATAATTATAAAGTATAAGTAGAAACACGATTTCTAAATATCAATTCAAAAATGAAAATGTTATATGACTTATAGTTTTTCATATTACTACGAAAAACGTTTTATTATAATTGCATTATTATTAAGACTGGGGTCAGGAGGTTAACAATTTCCATATTATTTTTGGCAAAGATAGTTAAGCAACAAGAAATTCATGTTTAAAATCTAGAGATTAAATTTAGTTTTTACGTAATTCTATACATTTTAAGCTATATTAAATTGTTAATAATATATTTTATTTTATTTCCTTATTATGAAATATTTTTAAGGTATTCCCGTTATTCCCTATTATTCCCGTGAAAAAAAATTTATAAATAATGATAATTTTATTGAACATTAAATTTTGACTTTATAAAAACTGTTGAAATTTAAAAGATACAATCCCTATTTTAGTAATTTTTTAAATTATTTACAAAATTATATTATAAGAGAAAAAATGTATATTTTATTAGAAAAATTTAATATTAACAAAAAATTCTAGTGTTATTTACGAGACTTTTAATTTTTCTAGAAAATAATTCCATGTTATACAAAAACATATTTAGGATTCAAGTATCTATTTATTTAGATAATTTAAGTCTATATATTTCATATCATCTTCTTCAGTTTTATAATTAATCTCACATTTATTTAACGATATTTTTACTTTTAGACGGCATTTTGTATAGGCAATTTATGAGTTTACACGTATGTGTATATTTTTTGTATCTTTAAAAATTACATAGAAATTATACAAATATTATTAATATAACATTACTTCATATTATTACAACTAAATAACTATGTATTTTATTATTTTTGTTATTGCACATAACAATTTGCAGATATTGAATAATATTTCAGATACATGAAAATATTTATAATGTATAGGTATGATTTCAACATAAGATAAATACGAATAATTAATGTGTTTTCCGTGTAGTTAAATAATTATAATAGTTATAATTTCCACGAGTAAAATTATGTTTATCAATATAATATTTAATTAGTTTATAATTCCTTAAAATTACCGTTTAGATGGTTATATGAAATGTATACTGTAAATACCTGTTCAAAATGTGTTCTTTGATGTTTCGCTCTGTCTGAACTATTACTGAACGCTTTTACACAGCCCAAAAATTGACAAGAATATGGTTTTTCACCTGTGTGCGATCGCTGATGGATTTTCAAATTCTCTAGTCTAGAAAATGATTTCGGGCAGCCATCAAACTGTTCGAAAATACATAAATGTTATTAATTATTTGCATTTTCTCCATTGATCAATGGTGTTTAAATATGGCGTTAAAATTAAGAATAAAATCGAAACATATCGGATAACGATACAATATTAATTAATATCAATCCGAACGCATAAAACGTAAGCCGTGGTTTGCCACTCAGTGTACTGAAAAACTGTACAATATGCGTACGTTCGAAATAAGTTAAATATGCATTGAAATGTCCAATATTCCTTTGGGAATTTTCACGCACATAAACTTGTATTAAATTAAATTCATGAACCTTCTTGCAAGATTTGATAGTAGCAGGGAAACATGCAACAATAGTAATGCACATGAAATAAATAAAATGCACATCAACACGTTTAAGTCAACACGTATTCACGATATTATTTTTTTTAATATTATTATTATAAGTGTATATGATGAAACATAAAATAACAAAGAAATCAAATTTTGATATTTTCTAAAAATTATAAATCAGGAAAAATATTAATAAATAATATACGAGTATATACATAAATATACAAATACCTAGTTTACATATATAAATAAATAAAAGCTTAGTCTGAAGTATTATTATATTTATAAAGTGCCACTGGTTTTGAATTAAAAATTCATTATCAGGTACATACAAATTCAATCAAATCGCGACTAAATATGAAAAAATGTATAGAAAATAAAATATGTTGTTTTTAAAAAGGGCTTTTTGTTATGTAACTTGAATAGAATTCATTATAGTATGAAGATATAATAAAAATCATTTATTTTATCAGTTTTATTTTTTCATGACATTCCTCTTGTGTCATCGTCGTCAATGTTAAAAACAGACTTAACGGCGAAAAAAAAACTCACGTAGATTTAACGCGTAAGCATGTTATTGTAGAATTAATCAGTAACTCGCAATAAAATATGCTTAACAAACAACGTCCGGCAGTGTATAATAGAGTTTAATCGATCGATATTTAAAATTGTTAGGATTGTATTTGAATGGTTGGCGATGTATCATGGGAAAAATCTCCGGGAAAGGAAATGTATTGTCTTTGTTCGCGAACAAGTGGATTATGTCAATTCGACAAATAACAAAAAAAAAATTTTTTTTTCATTTGTTAGGTATCATACAAAGTGCAGTGTTATAGGAAAAAATGTAATATCATCACGTGAGATCGTCGTCGTCTTTTCAATTTGAAAAATATCAAACGGATGTTTGTAAACTAATTTGTAATTGAAAAATAATTCGGTCCTGAGTTTCTAGAGATATGAAATAGTGGCGTATTTTCGGATTTTGACCGAGGGGGCCCCACCACTACAAGAAAAAAGAAGTTCAAATGTCGTAGACGACTTGCTACGAAAAAATAAAAAGAGAGAACATTAATTTATATAATGTGGTTGTAATATTGTAATATATTTTGTTTATAGGGAAGATTGAACGGTTTAGCGATTTTATCTATAAATAAAAACAAAATGACAACTGAAGAAATTATTGATGAACCGATAAACAAAAAAAAAAAAGAAGATTTTTACCTTTTTAACTATGAATAACTCTTAATTTGTATTTATGATAATTTCATATCGAAACCTTACATCTATAAGTCACCCCTTCCCTTACCTATAAATAAATCTATGATAATTTTATTATTATATAATTTTATCTATTATAATTCAGCCCGTTTCGTAGAACTATATACTTGAACAACATTCATAGCGCCATAGATGCCTCTTTGATATTGTTTTCTCTAAATGTTTTTCAGCTATGTTTGTACTAGTGTCTTTTATAAATATTTAAAATTCTGAAAAGTATGATAAAAGAAAATATAACATCCTTGCATTATTATTTTTATTAAACTATTGTTTATAACATAAAAAATGTACATTTTCTGACTAAAGTAATTGATAAGAAGATATCCCCTCCCTTAAAAAAAAGTTAAGTTAGGTTACTAACTAACCTAACGGTCGTACACTAAAATAACGTGTTCATGCTGATAAATCAAACGCACATAAATAAGAACGCTAATAAGATTATGTAATGAGCCTCAGCATTCCTTAAATCTTAATACCGTGTTAAAAGCATCCCATCAACATTTACGGTAATCCTAAATTACAAACGTGCGATATGAAATAACTTACAATTAGGTATGCAGTATTAAATACATAGGTACTTAAACGTGGTTTAAATATTTAAACCGATATTTAAATAAACGCAAACATTTTAGTGTTTAAAATATTGAAATGTAAATTTAACTTTTAAAATATTCAAATTTATATTTAAAATTGTATGCATGTTGTATTAATGGTAGGATATCAAAATAGAACCTCCGATCAATTTGCATATATTAAAGTAGATATTTTAAATAATAACGTTTATGTGTAATGGAAAATATGTATCTGTTACCTGGGATACATTTTAATGTTACGGCGTATTAGTTTAAATAAATATTTATTAATAGAAACTAATTATAATTTTGTTTTTCAAATTATATTTTTCTAACAATCATCATGAGTCAAACGACTAAAATACCGGAAAAATGGAGTGGCTACTAGTTGCGTCCCGCGGTAAAAATTTCTTCCGAAATACGGCCCGAGTGTTTTTGGGGTGCATACGAATTGGGGACCGAGTTTTTTTTAGGTTATATACGAATTGTGGCCTGAAATTTGATATTAAATTAATTTAAATATGTAAATTTAAATTTAAAAAGCTTCTTTTTCCTTCACGTTTATTAGATACTGCAGGTAGGTTAAAAATGATGTTTTGTTTATTTTGGCACTGTTAAAAATATATATGATATTTTTTAAGGTTAAAACGTTTTTTTGACATTAAAATCTGATAAAATGTTTTACTTTTATTAAAAAATGTCAGCACTGGTAAAAGCATATATGATATTTATTGAAGTTAAAAATGTTAGTATAATTTAGTAAAATTCTTAGGTATTATGGCACTGGTAAAAACTTATATGATGTAATATATTAATGACAATTTGTCAATTTGGTTTTCTTCTACCCGTTTCATAGCATTTCTAATAAATGTTTCTTTTTCAATTATATTTGTTCTGCGAGTATTTAAATGAGTGCTTCTTAATTTTATATAGGTATCTTTCTGTACATTTTTTCAGAACATCGATGAATACAAAAATACTAGGATGAGCTCTGTAGAACAAAGCGTTGAATTTTGAATGAAAAGCCTCGCAAAACATTTTATCAGTCAAGATTAAATTATCTAGAGATAAAAAACCCGGGCCACAACTCGTCTATACCCAAAATAAATTCGGGCCACAATTCGGATTAGACCTTTTTTCGTTGATATCTTTGGAACGCATCTAGTATGCGGCCGATGAATGACATCGTTTAAAAATCTTAAATCTGTTAGTTATAATACTACCGTGTAGGGTTTTTATTATTTTATTTCGGCGTTTTTATTTTATTTCTATTAGATTTTCTCGTATTTGGAAAATCGTTTTCATTATAATCATAAGCACATTGGATCGTTTGCAATTTCCAACCCCATTGTACAGGCTCTGTTTATTGTTATTCAACGACACAATAACCTTACTGCAACGGTTTTGATAGTCGAGTAAATATCTTTTATTAACCGAGCTGGGATGTCATTTACATAAACCACCGTGATTGTGCTAGCTAACGGCAACGTTTAACTGCACAAAGGACGAATCGTGCTCGCATAATAATAAAAATAATAATAATAATAGTAATAATAATAATAATAATAATAATAATAATAATAATAATAATAATAATAATACTAGTAATAATAATAATTGTAATTGTATTCATAGTGAGTACAAACTCATTTGAATAATTTGAATAATTTATAATGACAATATAATATGGCTTACCGTGCATTTATTAGGCTTGTCGCCCGAATGCACTCGCATGTGTATGAGAAGCTTGTAGCGGGCATTGAACGGGCGCACACGTCTGGGGCAGCCTCGCCATTGGCACGTGTACTGCGCGCAGGCGCCTCGGGACGCGGTGTTCACGTGCAGTTTCTCGATGTGTTTGACGAGCGGTTCCTGACCTGGCCCATCGACTTTTACCGTGCACCCTTCCCATTCGCACGTCCGCACCCCGTCGTCGCAGGGATCGGCTGCGAACACACAAATAGTACGTGATCAAATAATAACAACACACCGGCGACGGGTATAACACGCGAACATTACGCATCGTGTTAAATCGTAGTCGTGCGCGGTGATCGACCGACGAGTGGAAACGCGATAACATAATAAAATGAACGGGGACAACAGCAATAATAATAATAATAATGATGATGTTTTGCAGAGCGTCGAACGAAGAGACACGAGGGAGAATAAGAAAAACGGAAAATAAGAAATAGAACAACTCGTTGCCGTGGGTACGTGCATCGGGGTCGAGGACCCTGAGCGTAAAACGCGTTCGCAAAAATCGCGCCGGGCACCCGGCAACGCGCATATTGTTATTGTACACGTCGTGCGACATCCCACCCTCCTCTAAACCCTCGCTTCGCACCGTTAAAAAGGTTATGTGGGTCACGAATCGAGTACGGAATTGCGCATCCTCTCCAACCCACAGATGTACATATATGTGCGCGTTTAGGAAATGCGCGTGTCAAAATAAAATGTTCAACCGAATACCCGGTTTGATCGGACAAAAACTTATTATAGTACATTATAGGCGATGAACGTGACTGAAACAAATAAAATTTGAAATTGTTGTACTATTCGGTGACGTCCGTTCGGCTAATCCGTTGGAGTAATTCGACCGAATCTTCACTCCCTTATATGAAGCGTCGAACCCGGTCGAGTGTTGGGATTTAATCGAACACGTCATCGGGTTTAACTTTATCACGCATCATATTAACATGAGACCAGTCATATTATTCGATATATAACCTCACTCTGCTTTACAATTATGCCGCACTAATTGTTCCGTTTAAAAATCCCTCTGAAAACCATTCGTTATTTTGTAGCCCGCTTTACCAGTTGAATACATATATTACAATTGCACAACATTACGTTTATAGTATTTCAGTTACCGGTATAAGAAAAAAACCCCACGAATTGAAGAAATCTATTTTTGTGTTCGCAGAAGAGCACATGAAAGTACAACAAAAGTTTTGAGGACTTCTTTGACTATTTTTTATATTATTTTATAACTTATTATATATAATTATATATTAATATTACATATTATTTGTATATTATTACTATATGTTTAGGACTATTTCACTTTAAATTTTTAAAACGCATGATTTAAGGTTACTTATATTGTTTTGAGCTCATACATAGTTTTGGGTTGTCAAAATACTCCAAGTACGATTTCATAACAGAGTTATTAAAACTGTGGATTTTAAACTCAGTTAATGGGAGGATTACCAATTGTACACGATTTACATTTATTGAAACAGTCACAATTAATCATAGCGAGACCGAATATTATAATAAGTATCTGTCTATTTAAGAAATCATAGCATTTATCGTTTTTGGCAAATCTCCAAAATATTATGATGTGCGCTCATAAATAAATATAAGGTTTAAGAAAAACCTGTAGATAACAATATATCGAGAGCAATTGATGTACGCGCATAAAAATAAATGCCAATTATTTATTAGAAAATACAGGAATGTTTCTTTTTTAATAACATGAAATGCGATTTCTACAAAATACAATTAAACAATGTTTTATTTTACGTGAACAAAATATTATTGTATTATACCAATTATTATATATTAATATATACTATTTATAAATGTATTTCGATATTGTCTATTTAAAAGAAATTAATATTTGAAATTTAAATTTTTATTCCGATTTCGAAGTATATCTTGTTTTAAATTACTATATGACTGTAATAGTCATACATTATTCCTTGATTTTTTTATTTTAATTTTACACAATTTAGTTAAAAATTCATAAATTTAAGAAGAATACAACTTTCGTATATTTTAGGTATCTGTTAGTTATAAAAACTCGAGAGTTCTAAAATGTAGTAATGTCTTCCAACTCAAATTATTTCGTTATGAGAAAATGTAAATAATATTAATCATTCCGGGTAGTTTAAAAGTATATATAATTTCAGATGATCATTTAACTAAGTACATAAGCGTATCAGTAGATATTTACCTTGGTGAACGGGTTCTAATAATGTGTCATATATAATGGCATCACAATCACGTTTTGGCATCACCACCTTTAACAAATAAATGTAATATAATAAATAATTTAAGCGATTACAATAAAACTATAACAATCAATTAACATTTGAGGCTAACATTATACAATTATAATAAATGGTATTTAATTAATAAACTTATTATGATTTTTAAGTCAGTCATATGACTGGCAGAAAATAAATAACTATGTCCTATTCCGAGTTCAAGTGTAAATTATATAACTATATAATATGTTGTAAATATATTTTTATTATATACAACTATGGTGGTAATATGGTGGGCGATTTTCATTGACGAATTTCCATTGTATTTTGTGGATTTTACATTTTTCCATTCCCTCAAAGCCTCTGGCTTAACTATCACTGATATTTAAGAATTATGTTATATAATCTATCAAACGAACCTGGTTATCTGAGACAAGAAACGATTCATCATCTTGATCATTCGTTAAAAATGGTATATTGAACGTGTAGAGATCTTCTACGTCGGCGGTCACTGTGTGTCCGAATGAGTCTAAGTCTTGAATTTCCTAAAATACCATTGTATTAATTTAGTAATGTATAAAAAAATTTCGTTGAACAATAATTCACGAAAAAAATTAAACCATATGATTAAATTAATGCAGATCTACAAAAATGCACATAAATTAAATATTTTTCATCAAATATTTATTTTTCTCCTCAGAAACTGCTTTAATTTTAAATCAAATACGTTAAACGTAAAATAATAATACCTATACTCCATTGTTCTGTTAGATTTAATAAATCGTGATATATTTACATTGAGTTATTTAGCATAAATTATAATTAATAATTAATTAAAAACTGTCAGATAAATCAAATTTATAACCACCCCACGATTTAAGAGTAATAAGATTTCATGGAATATTGTATACATTTTTATATGGATATAATTACATTTTATTTAGTGGAAAAGAATGAAAACTTAATGTTCATGTAAAGTGATTTCATTTTTTATTTATTTAATTTAGCGTAAATAGTTGCGTTTAAGTTTCATATTTTATACAATATTTGAAAAAAAAAAAGACATAACTTAGAGTGCAGTTATATTGTTTTTAGCAATAATAATTCGATCAGAAACATTTTGATCGAAATAATAATTTTGATGTAAAAATTTAAAAAATGTTATTAAAACTTTGAAAATATTAGTACAAACTCACCCTTATTTAAAGTAATTTATTAATATTATTTTTGTTTTTAATACATACGATTAGGTACTAGGTACTAATTATTGCGATATTTAAAAAATACTCTCAACATTTAGGTTAATATATATGAGGTTATCCAAATACTTTTTAAATTAAAAATGTAGACATTTTTTTTAGTATATCTAACTATTTATTGTTTCATAGTTTATATCAAAGTTTAAGTTAGACTTATTGTCATAAGTTATAAATATAATTATTTGAAACTTTAATAAAAGAAAAATAATTTGTTCGCTTTCCTTATTTTACTTTAACTACAATATATATATATATATATAATTAGGTTATTTGTTTTTGCACAAACATCTTAAGCTGTAGTTATAATACACAATGAAGAACCCACCAAAAATAGCAATTTTTAATTTAAAAGTTACGTAAACTATTAAACTTTTTTGACCAAAAATGTCTATATGATTGTTAAAAACTTCTAATAAATCTGTTGAATCGATACGTTTGTAAATAAAAACTAAAATTAAACATAAATCGTACAGATATAGCTGATAATTAAATTAAACTTTTATACTCAGTAAGCACATTTAAATGAACTTTTCAATTTGCAAGAGTTTTAATTTTTGAAAATTGAATGTCATCGTGTACATAATCGTCATGAAATACTAATTTCTAAAGATATTTTTCATACGAATAAAAAGTTTAACAAAGCTACAAAAGTATAATCAAACCGAATAATATGTTGTATGTAAAATCAAATCATCTTACCGAGGCTAACCCAGCAGTGGTGGAGGGCAATCCTAAAGAATATGGTTTGCGGATCTTATGGAGTTCGTCGGAAAAACTTCTCGTGCCGGGTATCATGGATGGTAAAACGGGCGGTGGCAAAGAGTCCTCGTCGGAATCCGTCGACTGCAACTGATTCTGTTGTATCAACCACGCCGATGACTCTATGGTGTACGACGGATAGTCGTGATAGTATTGCTGATGATCGTGATGATGATGATGATGATAATGATGGTGAACGCGGTGATGATGATGGTCCGCACCGTTATCATTGTTGACCGTGGGCTGAGCCCTGGGTGATTCTGGTGGTCCCAGCAGCTCCTCGTCAAACCAGTCCAATCCCACGTCCTTCATCCAGTCTTGCGGTTCTGGTCCCAGGCACTCGCTAAACCACACACAAGGATCCACGTCGTTTTCGATTTTCATCGTTTATTCTCCTTAGACCGAACAAGAGAAATTACTTGGTTTTTCTGTTTTATTTCCTTTATCGACAACCAACAATTGTTTTTTGTTTCAATTATTTTCCAGGAACACTATACTCTGATCGATAGTTTAAATAATAATAACAACAACAACAATATTGATATTATAATGCGCCTGTACACGTTCGTCTTCATGTCCTGTGCAAGACTGACTCCTCGTCACCATGCAGGATAGATTCGAAGGGACGATACTTTTTTTAATCCTGTGGTATATTAATCACCGAGTCGGCACACGTGATTTTCACCTCCTCCTCGTCCTCCACCATCTCTGTGTGCAATGCTTCGAACCCTGTAGTCGCCATTACCGAGTGTTTAGCTCGCGCGTTTTAGACGTTGCGTTAGTTGGTTTTTTTTTTTTTATTATTATTTTTTTTTCTTTGTCATCTTTCAATCGGATAATAATAGTTGATGAATATTATTACGAAGCAGAATATACGGCGACAATGACGGTAGAAAAAAAGTTTATGTAAGAAAAAAAGCCAAGTGCTACCATACCGTACAAACATGTGTACGCCATCGATGGTCGTCGTCCCCTTATTCTTTTTTTCTTTCTTTTACTACTACGTACTATATAATAATTAATAATACCTCCTCTACCGCGCAACATGTCAATTAAACGGGACTGCGTACATTTGGTGACCACAAATTAATACACATATACATTTATATACATATATATATATATATATACGTGCATATCATATTTTTTTTCTTTTTTAAACTCTCTCTCCTTGCATTTTGATCATCGTAGTTTTGTACAAGCATGCCGTTTTGTAATGAGGCGTCCAAATACTGATGTACAGACATTTACAACTAGTAGAGCAACAGAATATAATATAAAATCAGATATTAGTATCATGTTTTGGCCGAAGAAATTATTTAAAATAATTAGCCTCGGCATTCAGCATGTTGGTTTGAACGATTAAATATGAGACGATGACGAGTTGTATTATATAAATTAAAAACGTTTATCATTCGTTTGTGATTACTCAAATTTTTATAAATATTTAGCTTTCTTTAAGTTGGTTTCACTAATTCACTTAATAACTCAGTGGTTGATATAAATGACTATTAAAATACATTTTCTAAGCTATTTACTAAATTACTCATTACATAAATATTTTAATTGAATTTAAAAGTAGTAAATTAAATTTAAAATTTAAAATTAACTTGATATTTATTTTATTTTATTAGTATTGAGTGAGAAAAAGCAATAAATACAAAATAAATAGTTCAAAAAAATGTATTCATTGTGTTAAAAAGTTTTAAAAAAAACACAATCACCCAGTAGTAAAATCTAGGTGCTAATTAAAAAATGATCAATTAAGATTTATTTCTGTATGACTACTCGAAATATTAAAATTTAACTAAATTTTTTTTGAACTATTAACTAACACTTTCGTTAACTTCACTAATGAAAATTCATTTTTTTTAAATTAAAGAAAAGTACTTTATTTAGTACCTAAATGCAAATGTATGACTATGTATACGTATTAAAAGTATGGTAAATCTATAAAATTCCAAGACCTTAATAATAAAATGTTCAGTCTTAGGTTGATATTATAACCTAATAAATTTTAATTTTAAACATTTAATTGTATTTATTTTTCAAAATATTCACTAAAATATACGAAAAATATACTAACTTAACCTTGTATATACTTAAAGTGTGAAGTGTTTATTTTTAAATAAAAAAATTTGTTTTTTGGTTAATTTATATTTTAACAATTATATTTTTATTTATAGTACCTTAATTTATATTCAATAAATGTATATTATTATCATACATTTTTACCATGGTATAATGATTCCAATAAATGAAATTTCAGATTTATTAAAATCGATCAATAACTAAAAAAATGTCTTTAAATTAATTAATTAATTTTTTATCAGATATTTCTATAAATATCTATTCTCTAAATCAATTACGAACAAATTAACTGTAGTTAGTGTCTTGAAATATCCAGTTTTAAGAAGCCTATTTTGACGATGTATGGAATAAAAAACATTTACATAGAAAACAAGAAATAAAAATGATTCTTTTATAGAATTACCCAAACAATAGTATTAACTATAGTATTTTAAATAACTAAATATTCAATTACTTCTATTATATACAATTTCAGTGTAATAAGTCAAAAATTTATTAATATTTATTATTTTTATTATAAGAGTATTTAACGTAGTTATGGATATATGGTCGTTCGTGAAAACTTTTAATTAAATTCTACAGCCAAAGGGAATTGATTTCTTATAATAGTTTTTTATTTTGGTGATTACTTTTTTAGATAGCATAATAACAAACAAGAAATTTCGTTTCACACACCATCTCAGTGGATTATTAATAGGACACAAAAAATACTTAAATTTATAAATTTGTTTTCTTTATAAAAAAAAACAATAAAACAAACCATTGCGAAATAAAATAAGAAAAAAAAATTTTAAACAATAAAAAACCAATTCCCAATATAATATTTCAAAAACATCAACTTGTTATTTGGCTTTTGGTAAAATAGGTAAATGATTAATTTGTATGAATAAAATTTGTATCAAATTTAATATAAGAATCATATTTAAACTAGGACTAAAATATTTTTAATAAAATAACGTACATTTTATTTTGCAAGGTTTATAAATTGTTGATGTCTTGCAGCTTCATGTTATAAATATTTCCTGAAAAAAAAAAAAAATTGTTCAAACCTGAATGGGTTGTAAATATTAATAAATTATTTTTTATAAAAAAAAAAAAAAAAAAAAATAGAAAGGTATTAATATTGTAAATTCTAAAATATCACTATAGTAAGGATGACTAGATGACAAACGATAAAATGTTCGCATTCCATATAGAAAAATTAAAAATATGTAAGAACTAAAAGCAAAGAAAAAAAAGTTTTCATTTTTATCATAAAATACGAAAATACAATAATTCTAATTGCAAACAACGGGGCCATAGTCAACTATTTATTAGTCTAATTCAGGGGTGCCCAATCCAAATTATCTTGCTGGCTATTTCAGAAATTAATTATAATTCCATAGGTCGAATACAAAATTATCCATCCCTATTTAAGATTTTTCTCAATACAAAAAGATTTTGGAGAAAGAAAATATGAAAGAATTTAATAAAAATGTATTTATAACTATCGCGGATCAAATGGTTAATAGAAATAACACGACATTTATAATATAATTATATTGAAATTATCTAAAAGTATCACAAATATAATTATTAAGTATTACTTTATTACTAAAATTCAAAGAGTAAACATACTGTTTTGAATATTTATGCATTTTGTGTATTAAAAACATTTTTATATTGCATAATATATTACATTAAAAATAATTATTTATCAAAAACTATAAATTAATTTGATTTTATAAGGGTAAAATAATAATCATACTGTGTAGTATTGTTAATATGTATTTCATTAGGTACTTGTTACTTATTAGTACACACATTTTAACGAAATACATATCGCAATTAATTTGTTTGCAAGGTTATATTTATGTGAATATGCAAGTGATATGAGAAAGTAAGGAAATAAGAGTATTTGGTGATGGTAGGAAAAAATAGCCAACTCCTTATAGTTGGATGAAGATTAAGCCAGAGAAGATATGAAATAAAGATAAGGGATACTTATTTTATACAAATAATTGTATTATTCACAGACATAATAAACTTAATTTTCTATGAAGTTTAAAAAAATGTTTGTATCTTTAGGAAATCTTTCAAACCCTTTATGCTTTCTTAAAATAATTTACAATTAATTAAAATTACCTTGTGAAGAATTGTACAGTTAATAGACTAATTTTTATTTTAAAGGCATAATATATAAAATAACTAACTACCTTATTTTAAATTTTTCTTAGTTATGACATTTTTATTTTTTAAATTTACAAGAAATCTGTTTAGAAAAGTTTGCTCATATACATTTAGCTTGTGTTAAAATTTTGCTTTATTTTTTATATCTTGATTGTTAACTTTTAAAAATTCTTGTACTGTTAAATTAAATATATTTACGCTGTTAAATTAAACTACGATCACGAGATAATTAAAGATGAAAAAATAAATGGCTATAGTTTGTTGGTTATAAAAATAGATACATTTAGCTTTGAATGTTTTCTTTACTAAATCATTGTATTCATTTTATAAGAATATGGCCTGCAAATTATTATAAACAAACATATGGTTAAGAAAATTTTAGAACACGTGCCAAGACACTTATTAATATTTCTTCTATATTTGAACTAGAATGAAAATTAATATATCATAAAAAAACTTATATTGTAATCGTTTCTTTGTTTTTTTATTTAAGCTGGAAAAAAACTTAATTTCTTTAAGGACACGTGTCAGCTAAAACACAGCAGGAGATAGAACTATAAAGATGAAGGTGAATCGGTAAGTTGACCAGCACACGTTTGTATTATCAATTTAAGAAATCAAAATAAATGCGATACAATTCAATTAAATAACTTCATTTATTATAAATCAGGTATCTATCACTCTTAACTGTAAACAATTGAAAACTTTTCCAAATAAATGATAATAAGGTTTGAATGTATTATATAAATAGAATAGCTATGATAAACCGTACATTTTATTAAAAAATAAAAATATAATTAAATTATAATTGACTAATGATTTAATGGAACATACAATAAACCTTTTAGCGTGGAATATGTAAAATATTCAATAATCGATTAAATTTAATATTACCAAATATCTACTTATGTTTAAATTATATCTGAGCAATTACAAACCATACAAGAAAATTAAACGATTTAAGAATATTTTTAAACATTGGTGCACAACTAGGGGATCAGAACCTTAAAAAATTTGAATAATTTTGTGAATTACCAAAATTATGAACATTAAATTAGCTAATTAATGTTCATATTTATTCATAAAATATGTATCTTAACTCAACCTTAATAACTGTAAAAAAGGAAAAAAATGAACTAATAAAACAGTATCTATACCGAAAATGTACATTGTACATTTATGTATATATAATGTGTACCTATTATAATTTTATTACTTTAAATAAATCTATAAACTTATAATTTATAATTTTAATTAAGGTATTCAAATAATCATTAATTGCAAAAGAATTTATTTGTAAAAAAATGTACAAAAAATTGAAACTTAGAGTAGCTAAACACTTTAAATGGATATTATATTTTTTGTATTTTTTTATTTTAGATTCTAAGTGAAGCAAGGAATGTATTAGTTTTTTCATGATGTGAATGTTTTTTTTTTTTGTTGTTGTATGTGCGCATAATTTCAACAAGAAGGTTTGCTTTGATAATCGCTGTCATAAAAATGTTCTGATAGGAAATGTTATCTAGTTGGTAACTTAGAAGTGAGTCATTTAAGGAATTTCCCAAAAATGTTCTTATTAATTGTGAAAAACTGATGAAAATGTATACATAAACATACAGTTTTCGACAAAAATTTTAAATTTTTGTCGTAAGTCAAAAAATAACTGTAGAATGCTTGTATACCGTTGATATATATTCGATATACAGTATGTCCCATTAGTTCCGTATCACCCTTAATATCTTCACGGAAAATCAATATATTTAAACGTGGTTTTATTTACAATACTTAGTATGGAAATTCTGATTGAATGGTATAATATTAATTTTTTTTTTTTTAAAAAATTCAAAATTTCAAAAAAAAATTCTAATGCATTTAAGAATTTTCAATTTTTATGATAGCCATTTTCTCGAGCATATTTTTTAAATCATTTCAAAAAAAAAATAATAAATATTAAAATTGAATAAAAATTGACCAAGTTAGAGCAAGTTATGTTTTTGAAAAATTATAATAATAGTTGTTATTTAGCAAAACACGAATTGCTCGATTTAATCAATCTCGATTGGAACGCTGATTTTTTATGGCAATCTGTAAATATCTAATTATTAGTGGAGCTTTTAGGAAATATTAAAATTAAAATTTATATAATATTTTTAAACTTGATTGTTAATAATAAAAGAAAAAAAATTTTTATTACATAAAAACGAAAATAATGTATTACATTCTTTTTTATAAATATTCGAAGTGACCTCCATTATTTGTAACACAGAGCTGAAGACTTTAGACCCAAGCGTTTTTAACATTTTCTAATGTCCCAGGTAAAATATTTTGAATATTTTGTTCGATTTTGTCACGAAGATCAGGCAATGAACACGACGGATACACAAGATTTTTCAAATAACACCATAAAAAAAATCCATTGGTGTTAAGTCGGGTGACCTAGGTGGCTAAAGCACTGAATCCCTTGTTCCTATCCATTTTCTCGGGAAGTGCTTGTCCAGCCAACCGCTCACAGTATTTGAATTATGTGCCGGTGCACCGTCTTGGATAAATCGGATTTTAATATTTTTTTTTTTTAAACTGTTTTAAAAAATATGCTCAAGAAAATCTTAAAAATTGAAAATTCTTAAATGCATAAGAAATTTTTTTTTGGATTTTTTTAAAAAAAAAAAATTGAATTTTATGCTTTTCAATCATTTCCATACTAAGTATTGAAAAAAAAACCGCGTTTAAATATATTGATTTCCCGTGGAGATATTAAGGGTGATACGAGACTTATGGGACATACTGGATATTCGATGTATATCTAGATGTTATATTTTTCAAAAAAATTTTTTTTCTATTTATGTATATCATATTTTCTTTTTTTTTTATTATTATTTTTTTTAAGCAATTATGACAATTAATGTATATTTTAACTGTAAACAATATGAAGAGAATAATCATATTTTCTCATACATTTTTTCGTGAAATGTCAATAAAATAATTTTTTTTTCACAAAAAGTTTGAAAAATCATTTACAAAATTACTCATACATATCTATAACTGATTGATGAAAAAAAATTACGAGATTTTGAATTTTAAACTTTAACAAAACGATAAAAATCTTTTATATATTTAAAGTTAAAAATGCATTATACTTTTAATTTTTATACTTAGAAAACTTGAAAATTGGATACAAGATTATTCAATTTTTGGTACTTAAAAAAAAAAAAAAAAAATTATTGGAAAGTCACAAAACAATTTTATAAGTGTTGAGAAATGAAATGCAGATGAAATCGAATGATCCAACAAATTTCCATTGAACGATATTGGTTAGTTGATTGTTATCTTATACATATTTATCATATTATCTCAAATAATTTACTGAGTTTCTAATGAAAATTTTATAGCCTTTTTTATAGTTTTGACATTTTTTCCAAAATTTTAAATTTTTAAAATCCCATCTGATTAAGAAATTTGGTTTTTCTATATTAAATACTTTTAGAAATATAAACTGATTCACTCGAGCTCTTCCACTTATATTGTTTTTTTTAGATCAATGGTAATCAAATTCTAGATTAATTTGTTTTGAGTTTTGAAATCTTAAACTGCAATATCATTTACCCATCGCTTTTTCTAATCCGACCTAGAAATATCACCATTTTTCAATATATTTTGTACGTACCAACTGATGGATATAAATAAATTGAAATAAACAATTTTTTTGGTCATAATAAATGGCGTACTTTTGGGCCTAATATAGAACAAATTTATTATATAGATACATAAATTAATATTTTATTTAAATAATCTAATCTTATATTCCTTATAATATATATTATATTTTTAGTATTCTAAAGTATTCTCAGTTTTATTTGTATTCATAAATTACTATTTATAAAAGTATATATTATACAAAGTAGTTTTATTAACATATTTACATGCTGAAAAAATAAAGTTAAAATATAAGTGTTGAATAATTTAAAAAAAAATGTTAATAAAAAAGTAAACATTTTTTTATTATTTATGCAACAAGATGCTATCTAGCCGATTTTTTTTTTATGGAGAAATGCAAAATCAATATCATAGATTACCTCTTTTAAAATATTTTCAAATTATTGTAAGATATATATAATAAATTAATTTTAATTTGTGAATAGTGATTATTGTGTAGGTTTATTACTTATAAAAATCTATGTAGCCCTTTTTAAACGTAAAGTTCAAATTCGTTCATAAAAATGATAATATGCCATTAGAAATATAATACATACGTAGTATCACATAGTTTAGGGAATGGTTTACTGATGTATCTATTCATCTCACCTTAATAAAAATTTAAATGTTTAAAAATTTAAATGATCAAATTGTTTTCATAACAAATTAATACGATAAAAATATGAAGTGTATTCGTTTCTTGCGAACGTAATATTTCAAAGATGACGGTCATAGATAATGATCATTATTTCCGTCAAAAAGTCAAAATAAACAAAACACGAATAGAATACCTTACGCAGGAATCAACTTGGTACATAAGTCAGAGAAAAGTAGTTTTTATTTTTAAAAAGTATTTTACATAAGCAATCAATGGGAGGTTTATTATCATTTTGAAATACTATATTTTTTTAATAAACACTTCCGTTTTTTCGCGTAATGATTAACACAAAATTAATAACGTTATAATTAAATATACAAAATAAGTCAAATAAATGGGTTTAGGTTGACCTCGTTACCATTTTTGAATACTCAATTCTAATTCTATTAAATTTGAACTTATGGCAATCGAAAAAACGTTTTATAAAAAACTTAAATGGCGCGTTTATGCCAAATATATGATTACGTAGGATAAAATATAGGATAAAATCTATAGAACATTTTTCGATGGCCGTTAAAATTCAAGTGTATAAGAACTAAGTTTTAATTTGTGTCCATAATTCTTAATTAAATCTTCTGTGATTTGTAATAAAACTATTATAATCGTATTTGAAATTATTTTATTTTGATATTTAAGAGATTCGGGGACATTTTATTATATTTTCATTGTTCACTAATTTATAAAACACAAAACTTTTTTTTATCAAAAAAGTATAATTTTATTTATAATTAAAGTTTAATAAATGCATTAAATAAATGTATCTAACTCTAAATTAAAAAAGTCAACGATATAGTTTGTACAGTAAATCTTTTTTATAATTTTTTTTCTATAACTTCATAAACATATAATACACGTTTCATAATATCCAAATGATTACGTACAGAAATTTTACTGCAGTTTGTTACAGTCAACTATTATGTTTTTATTAGCGAAATCTGTATGTTTTTATAAATATGTTTCATTTAACTATATATTTTATAGTATTTCTCTATGATTATTAAAACTAATAAATACAAATAGTTTAAATCAATCATACGACAAGTATAAAGTGAGTTGTAACTACTATCTTATATTATTAATTATTTTATAAGAAATTGTATTATATGTGAAATCTATTAAGAGATTAGAGTGTCATATGCTATTCTTAGAGGGTTTATTCGTCACTAAGTAATATTATTTTGTAGGCAAATGCGTTATGTACAAATACAAATATCATTCAACTAAAAATATTTCAAAAATAAGGAAAAGCATATTAACCTTTTAAATCCTAAATTTTCAAATAATACTTATAATACTGGCAGTAAAAATAGATTTATCGTTTATTATAAGTATAGATTTTTACAACCACCAATGAACGAACACAATACAGCTACTAGAAACTTTAACCTTGAGACTTTTATTGTTGAAAGTAAATTATTGTAGTATTGGCTACTGGGAACCAGGACCCATAATCTCAAACCCTATTAACAGAATCGAACGTATAAATAGCGTTTTAATATTTTTTTATTTTTCCATAATGTTGACAAAGAACTATAAAAGATAACAAGAATTTTCTAGTGACATTAAGACCTTACCCAGTATTGTACTAAATAAAGATAGAGTAAAATAAATAATTGCAATTTTTGTAATTTCAAAAAAATTATGAAAATAATAGAATCTCAATTTATTTATAAATTAAATTTAAATAAATCATAATATATTTATAAATATAAAAAAATATTTTCTCTAAAACAAAAAGGATCAAAGATTGTTTTGTGTTTTAATTTAAATCATTGAAAATAACTAAATATCAGTTTATAGTTTATAAAATGTAGTATATATATATATATATATGTATATACATTTAAATTACAAATATATTGTTTTATTTATTTGATAATTATTTTGTGCAAAAGTATTTTTCACTCAAAAGATAAGACGTTTATTAAAATGTTAAACAAAGATAAATTCAAAAAAGAAAAAAGAACAAAATTAGCTATTTGTCAAAATGTATTTTAGATAAATAGTTATTATGAAAGTAATTTCAACTATTCTATAAAAAAAAAAAATTATTTCTGCGTTTATTTTTGCACATAAAAAACGATATAGTTAGGTTATGACGGTCTGATAATTATCAATCGTACTATTACAGCTTAGTTAAGTCCCTTTAATCTCTGTAATCTTGGAAATTATGTTGTATTAGTCTCTTGTCAATATCCGACTAAAACTCGTTCCCAATAGACTCTTAGACGATGACGAGTTAACCAATATCTCTTGTATATTTTTCGTACGAGGGTTGAAATAGCGTTAAATTAGAGTAAGCGCAAAATATCATACAAACTATCCTTCAATAAACGTCATATACTTACCATTTTTATCGTCTATATCATGGAAATTATAAATAAATAAATTAAGTTTATACAATACATCGCATCTGTGTTAAATTTAATACTATACATTACTATATGAATTAAAGAAAACTGCCAATGGTAAGTTTTAGAATTCTCGTAAAATATTTTCTTATAGAAAAGTTGTAATGGAACCAGGGGCACAATTTCAATGAAAAAACTGAAGGTGCTGAAGCCCTCCTATCTTTTCATGTTCCTTAATGGTTATAAACACCCGCAAACCATACAATTCAACAGATACTAAAATATTTGGTAAATATATGAATATTTCTAAATTTAAATTGTTCACTTTGATTTTATATTTTTATCGTGCGTATAACGAATTACCTGTCTGTAAACACAAATGTTTTATTTATTATTATTTATTTATTTATTTTTTTCACTATTAGATTTTGACTGAAGCAAAGGATATTATGGTTTTATAATGATGTTTGTATTTTATTTGTTTAACACTTATTCGGATAGAAATACTAGTCCAAAAGTTTTTTCTAGGACTTTTTTTAGATTTTAAATTAGCATGTCATGGTATTTTAGGTAGATCATTTTTTTAAATCTTAATAGTCTTTCTAGACGTGAAGAAAAAACTGTCCTGAAATGGTAAAAATACACTATAAATAAGACTTTTACACTTCAAATTTTAGTTATTTAGTCATAATTTCAAAAGTAATGTGGCTAGAAACTTGAAACTTTTACCCTATAGCAAAGCTATTTTGTTTTTCGTATAGCAAAATATTTTCGTATTGTAGAACAATTTATATATTTATACAATAAAACTCAAAAATTACTATGTTTTTCTATACATAATGAGTAATGAGTATTTAAATGTAAATTAACATAAACACATTTGGGGGTGCTAATTTCGAAAATGTGGGTACTAAGCACACCCAAGCCCCCCTCAAATTGCGCCTATAAGTATAACTTTAATAGAAAAGTTTTTAAATTGCGACAACTTCTATAAAAATAATATTATAAAAGAAAAGTATTAGAATATGAGATGCTCTTTAAAGTTTATAAAAAGTACATATGATTTAGTGATTTATAGTTACTTCGTACGTAGCATTGTATAGAACTGTTTTTTTCAACCTGTAATAAATAAATACAATTTGAAATTGAAGTAAAAACAAATAATACTATACTTTTTTCTTTTTCTTTATTTTTTGTTCATGCATAAACCCTACAAAGATTTGAGTAGTTAATTATTATGCTTTATCGACCTTTGTATCAGGCAGTTACCATTTATGCAGTTTATTTATTTATTTATTCATTTTTGAAGATAAAAATATATGTTTTAATTAATTTATGAAATTTAAAATTTGTATTTTTTTTTATTAAGAAACCAATGTTTTTTTTACAAATGTTCACATGTTAAAATAATTTATTCAAAATTAAGAATATTTACAAGTCCTCGTATACTTTAGTTGTGTTTTTTGTACATGATTTTTGTTAGTACCCATGTATTTACAATTTGTTATCAAAAAATTGGATGTGAATTCGTTTATATAATTTTTATTCACTATGTACTACGTCATCACAATTCTAGCGTAGCTATTTGCATTGCTGCCTACGAGTAATAGATTATGACAGATAATGCATGTATGACGTTATTTTGAAATTAAAAAAATACTCAAGACAACCTGTTCAGATAAGGGATTTATCTGATCGATTTTTAGTGAATGCATTGGTTAGTGTAATATTATGTGATTAGTATTTACTTGAGCATGAATATTTTGAGTTATTGCCAACGTGATATTTCATTCGAATATAATGTGTAATGATACATGTTATGTGTTCACAATAATATACAAATGTATGTATGGTTAACTGTTTACTATTATATTTACCGTAAATGTGCCTTGTGATAAAATATATTTTATACCACGTATCCGTGGCTCAATAGATCTTATCTAGTTGCCTAAACTATCACTAGAGTGACACTAAGTGTCAATAATCGTCCCAGGATATTGAAGAACAGGACACAGACGACAACACCCGTTCGATTAAATTGAGGTACCTATAAATATGCCATTATTGTGTGTGTGTGTGTGTGTGTGTGTGTGTGTGTGTGCGCGCGTGTAATAACTTGGTTAACCACCTTTTTGTAAACCTAGTTGGTATTAAATACCTACCGTCTCCTACAGTTGAAGTAGTTACTATCAGTATTAATTATACACAGTTGAAATGCACTTGTGACATGATCTTTTTTTTCTTGATCTTTGTGTGATCAAACCAAACCATATTATTGGTTTGATATATTGGGTATAATAAAATATATAAATAAATATAATTATAATATAAAATTGAAAATAATGTGCTAGTAAATTTGAAAGAACCAACATTTTTCCCTTCACCGTCGTACATTGTTGCACACATAGGTATACTTTAAAACGAGCTTCGTGAATTGATATTTCATGTTTCTCGTAATAACTATAACTTAAACATATATATTATTATGAACACTATAATCAAATTACTACACTACACTACTTATATTAGATAGTAATAGTGTGTGATGGAATGAAAACAATAGAAAACATTTACCACAGAACGGAAAGGTCACAGAATAACGTCATTTGTTGATAAACTCGATCGAAACGTACAGTTAGACTTGGATCTTATACGATTTATGTTTTTAAAATGTATACAATTATATCACAAGAACGTTAAATACTTTTCTATCAATAACTAATAATAATGACTTAGGAAAATAGTGACATACAAATGACATGTAAATGTCTTAAGCTGTAGCGGTGGAGAGGGATTGAAGTCTTCCATAATATCAATGAAAAATAATAACTTCACGTTCTCTGTTCACTTTTATTGAGATATAAATATTAAATAAGTACATTATATTGTGTAATAATACTTTCATCATAATATCGAGGTAAACTATGTTAACGATAATATAATTTCATCACTAACTACCATTTAAATGTGCCAATTTAATTAATAATACTAGGTTGTTTCTAATTTTTTATTCTAGAAATTATATCCATCCATGTAATTTATACGTCATGTTTAAGGTGTTTAATGTTTATCGAATACATTTTATGATTTATAACTGATCGATATAATATGAAGCATACTAATTTTATATCTCGATAGATAATTATGAAATATTATATATTATATTAATAAAATCGTGACTCTATTGCGTTTTTATAAATTATACTTACGCGTATGAATGTACTGACACATTTCACTGTTCGTAGCTAATATAATGATCGCGTCTTCACTATTATGCAAATGAATCTATCGAAAACTGGGTAAACGGGTGCATTAATTATAGATAAATACTTTTTAACCTTCCCAACATATCGCACTTATAGAATCAAAAGTGTATTGCCGATCGTGTCATGCACATATTTCAAGTTTGTTTTACTAATAAACCATTGAAATAATCAAATTAAGTATATAGACCTTTTTTTTTTTTTTTTATTGTTAAACCTTATTAATATTATAATTTTTTAATATTTTTTTTTACTAAAATAACCTCTAGTCGGTCTGCACGAAACACGTGTTAGCATCGCTAGAACGCCATATGACCATACATGTGTAATTAGACACCGAGTCAAGTTCAATAGCCCGTCGACCCCACGATTTATTTTTCATCCCATACACCATCACGTACACACGATGACGTTTGATGTAATAGGTTCCTATACATAATATTCTAACACTTACACCTCACACATCATCGTCATATTATACTACCCTCTTAAATATTATGTCCCTCTTCGCTTCACGCCACCTAAAACCACACCGTAACTATACCCGTTCGTTGTTACATATATACACGTAAATATCTGTATTTATGTTACATGTGTTATACATATACTACGGTGTTTAACTCCCACATATAATACGTATGTCACGTAAATTTTTCTTTTTTTTTAAAAAACAACAGAAATTAAGTTTTCTTTTAAGTTATAATTGTTACACTTATTATAAGACATTTAGATGTCCTAAAAAATCGTAAAATAATAATAAAAAAAAAAAAAATCAAAATCGAATACATTCAAATGTAATAATTATTAATAATATTAGTTATAAAAAATATATTTATAAAATATTATATATAAACTATTATGTGATTTGTTATGAAAAAAATTCGCATTATAACTTTTTATAACTTTTTACACATAATTTATGTTAATACATTTTTTTTTTTTGAGTTTTTAATACTCAAAATCACATTAGCAATGCTATATTTTCTTTTTATTAGATGTATAGTTTTATGTAATTGCTACATCATAAATATATATTATTGAGTAAAAATTGCCAACGACAACAAATTAAAATAATAATAAATAATCACCACGTTTACTAATGAGAAATATTATAGCTATTTTTTTTTAATATTTTCACATTTTTGATTAATAGCGTAAAAATAATTCTTAAACCGAAAAATATTCATTCTACAAATGTTCCTAGGTGTAATTTCATAATAACTTCTAGTTGTTATATGTTAGACTTCTAATGTAATTTATAAAATATAAAAAATTATATAATATTAATTTTATCTGAAAACATGAACTGTAATTTTTTTTAGAATATGTAAGACAGCAACAATTATTTGCAGATAGCATAGTTAAAGCTGATTGTATATGTTGTACATTTTAAAGGATTTTGAATGATAAAATTTGTTTTCCTTACTTTAATGCGCAACATAATTCAAATGTTATTACTATTATCATTTATCCGTTATAAGACTAAATACACACTGAGTGAAAAGATTATTGTAATAATATCATATTATACTGTTATTATAAGTTGCACAATAGTTTTCTTTTGTTTGGAGATTGTTCAACAACGAATCGTAAAATGGAATTTAAATAACTAAACCGACGTTATAGTTGAATCAATCAAAAATAAAAGTACATCCAATCTCATTTAACTTTGAATACGTTTTAAGTAATTTTGAAAACGAAAACTCTCCGCCTTGCAACGAAAGATATAGCAATAAACATTTAAACACAAGACTATTTCATGCGGAAAATTTGATTAAATTTAGGTAATAGAGATAATGCACGACCAACTTAAATTCATGCATAAAACAAAAACTTCGACAGAACGTTGGATTTGTTTAAGCATAATATGTGGTTATATACATACATATTTCCTTTAAAAAAAATAAAAAAATATTAATTTTGTGTTTTAAAACTAAAGATTGCAGAACTAGATTATTCATATCATTAATTTTTTACTTAGTTATTTACAGGCATGTAAATTCCCTTTAAAAATTAATGTAATCTATAGTTTCTTATTTAATCTATAATTTGAAATATCTTGAATGTGAGATAAATAATTTATCGACAATTATGAAAAAAAAAATATAATGGAATATTATATTTTTTGTAAATAAAGTGAAGATAAATTCCAATAAACAATAATTGTATTTCGTATGATACTATACTTTATTGTTAATAACGTCACGAAAAATAGTACAAAACATATTTTTTTCGTCACTGTAATACAGGCATCATTTATTAATCACAAAAACTATTGTTTATCACACATTATTTCATATATTAAATAAACGTTTGACATTTAAAGTTGTTGTATAGGTATATATATAGGTATAATAGTTATAAGCATTCTATGTTTTAGCATATTATATGCATATTCGCAAAACATTCGAGTTTATTAAAATTGTATGATAAATGTTCAAAGTGCATTCATCCTATGACCTTGACTTGAAATCATAATTTATCAACGCCTTTAAATTAATATAAATATTACATAATTGATTTATATAAATTATAACATATTTATCCTAAATATTTACTGTCCGAAGCATATCCTATTTTATTTAAACATTTCGATAAAGAACCATGACTATAAACAAACGCTTGATCTTTATATCCGATGTTTCTTTGTTTTATTTTAGATCATAACATTTAAACCTTAACACTATATTTAAATATTTTCAATTAAATATAAGCTGTACTTAAATTTTGGACAGTTTTACTTATTAACTGGGGTGGGTTTTTTCTTTTTAAATTTTTAAATAAAATTTAGTTAAAATTATGAAATGTGCTCTTTTGTACTACAATATATAATATCCACTTTTTTGGATTATGAGATAATGTAATGATTTTACAAAAGCTTATATACGATTAAGCCTTAAGTAGTAAAAACTGAACCATAAGTATCATGCGTAGTTTTTTCAATATTAATCAAAACCGAAAACAACTTATAAATAATAATAAATGTTGTTAATAAGCTAGAAAAGTAATTTCGTGTTTTATGGCTTCGTAAATTAATGCAAGGCTAACCACAAGCCATTTCTCCTAGTATTATAAAATGGAAGATTTGACACAGTTAATTTTATTGTTTATAAACGTTTAACGAATTATGAAGTAACTGGATGTACGAGTATATTTTTACGTACGATAAAATTAATTTTTTACCTTAATAATGTTTTATTTTTTAAAATTATTTTAGACAAAATAGGTAGATATCTAATTTTCTTTTTGTTCTCCTGTTATTTTCATATAAGTAGTAAATACATCAAACACCATGTGGTATAATAACTTAATACCCTCTATTATTATTAAATTATATAATTGTGTTAAAATCAAATAATATAAGATTATCAATACAATATTATATATAACACTGACCATAAATAGTTTAATCATTATTTCGGAATCCTAATCAGATCGGGTTAATAGATAAAATCGGGAAAATTCATCCATATGATTGGTTATAAATTAGGCATATAAAACTATCCTCTGAGTGAAATGAGTGTGGTATGCAGTATTGTGCCTCTATCTAATAGGCGATTAACGACCAATATGAGATTTATTTACAAGCTTATAACTGGCATAATTATTAGTTCGAAATTATAAGAAAAAAATAAGTGGAAAATCCCATTCTTTAATGTCAGAGTCGCTGTTATATTCAATGTGACCATAAACACTAGTAATTATGTATTAAATAGTCCAAATTCCTGAAACAAAATTAAAAACTTTGACTTCACTGCGATCATTGCATATTGAGTATTGAATAAAAATTATTTCGTTATATTGTATACTTATATATATATATATAAATATATATATAAATTATGTAAAATCTAATTCTTATTAAAATATCTGTAATTTTACCCTATGGGGTATTAAAATAAAATAAAATAAAATAAAATAAAATAAAATAAAATAAAATAGACTCAGAATCATCTGATACATTCTGATGATATATCATTAAATTGCTAACAATTATAAATATTATATCTACGACCCTTTTAGGGAAACCTAACCACTATACCTTATATGCTCGCCAATAAAATATTTGTTGGAGAGGTAAATATCAAATAACATAATATGCTAGGTATATAGGTTCAGTATGTGTTTTAAGTTATAGTCTATTTTTTGAATCAATATCTAATATTTTCCGCTTATATATTTTTCCGATAAAGCATTTTTAAAGAATCTTAATGGTACAAAATTAAAGTTTTTATTTCAGAGTATGGGACATTTTGAAAGTTATTAAAATAAATAAATAATTTCTAAAAATTGATAGCATAATATTATTATGGGTTATTAAAATTTTAAAATAATTTAGTTATAATATACAAGTTTCGACGGAAACCATTTTTTAATACATTATTTTATTGTTAATTTTTAACAATTTAAACTAAAAATAGTACTGAATATTCTATTATCAACATTTCTTACAGTTTTTGACACATTGCTTGAAATACAGCCTCGCACACTCATCATATTTTAACCACTAATATCTGGTACCAACTTATAACTAACCTGTGTGACGAAGGAAAGAAATAAAAATCAAAACATGAATTAAAATCTATACCCAGTCAGACATTTTTTTAACTTTCATGCAAAATATATAAAATTATATTAAATATTGTAAAAACAATTTGATTAAAAGAAATATTGATTATTATATACATACAATATAATATTCTAGAATTAATAATATAAATTATGAGTGTAGTTGAAAATCATGATTTTCCAAAGTGTCTTATGTAATAACCAGGGTTGTGAATTTAATGAACTAAAAGCTATTAAATATGCACCAAACACTTATGAAATATACATAAATATATACTCTTACAATTCTTAAAATATTCACTAATTTTTCAAAAACATGCAAAAAACACCTAAACATATTATTAAACTTTCTTTTAGTATTAATATTATTGAAATATAAATTTTTATGTTTCAAATTTAGGTATATGAATTCTAGACTATTCTTGATATTTGTTGTTTACAGTTTGGAAATTTTCACTATAATAATTAAAGCAGTATTTACGCACCTCAACGTGTAAAAATAGATTCGGGATGTAGTGGTAAGTTTAAACACTTTTTAAACACACACTTGACATTTGCAATTAGTTTGTTAAATTTTGGAAATTTAATGCGTATTTGTTCGGCAGTTTCATGCAGTCCACGAGAAAAACAAAAGAATCCAACTATAAATTGAATAATTTCATGAAAACTACAATAACATTCAAGCACATTTGGACCAGATTGCTCGAAAAAATATAAATATTCAGAAAAAAATTATTAATGCAAAGAAATCACAAAAACATGCATTTATTATGTCCTAACCAATTAAATATGCAAAAATATGCAAAATAAAATATCGTTATTACATTATAAATAATTATTGACCGAATCCATTTTTCCATACCAAATAGCAAAAAAAAAAAACATGCAAATGCATAAAATTCAAAACCTTAGTAATAACTTTTTTGTAAAAACACAAATAAATATTAAATTCCACTATTATGTTATTTTAATAAAAAATAAAACATATTCATGATTCATTTTCACTTTGTAGTCATATTTCATTTTTAATTTGTTATTAACGACTTAGTTTTAGCCAATCTATAGTTTTATTTATTAATCTATCGATTTTTTTGAATTTTTATTGAAATATTTTATTATATTTTAAAAATGATTTATTGTTTTACTAATTGAAGTTATTGCTATTTGTATGTATATATATTTTTATAGATAAATTAGATATAGTTGCCTCTAAATTACCATTTATTGTACATTTGTACATTTACTGGGTACAACTGTACATGTTTTCTTTCATAAAATATTTTAGGTATTTAAAAATCCATTTTATCGAATTAGAACAATTATATGTGGTTACAACATTGAAATATATTATTGCCGCAAACTATTAGGTACTTAAACAAGGTTAGTCTTGATATTTAATTCTGTGATATTAAATTAAATTTCTAATAGATTTTCATATTTTACAAAAATATCGCTGTTGTATCTTCTTCTGCTCTCTATTTATTTCAGATTATATATTTAAACAATAATATGAGGAAGTAATGACCGCATAATTCAAAGACGTTTTAACTCGTAACCTTGTATATTATGCGTGTGAACTTCAGAGAGAAAGTAAAGCAACATGAACAATGCACACATACAAACAAACAACGACGAATGGAGCATAAAAAATATACGTGTGGCCGTAATATAGAATAAAGATTATTTTTAAATATAATTTAATAATAAATGCACAACATTTTTTTTTCTCATTTTTCTGCTTTAATTATTTTATTCTGATTTAAAATTTTAAAACTTATCAATATGTTAGAGTACGAAAATATTAATTTTATTTATTTTTGCTACTTAATTTAACGACGTAATTACTATATGAGAGAATAGTATACGATAAAATGTATGCACTGACGTAACGAGTTGACGTGTGATGAACTACTTATAGAATAAATCGAAATGATACGTATACTATTTTTTTATGCGGTTAATAGCTGCAAATAATAACATTATATATTTGTGAATATAATATGTATTTGTATTTATGTATTAATAATATTCAACTGGAAATTATAATCTTGTACTGTATTCTAATAAACTATAAAAAAAAAAAATTAATTTCTATTATTCTTATCCATCAGGTTCCTAAGTTATAAAAATATTTCTCGTATTTATCAAAAACATTTATTTAGCGACGATAATTTTTAATTTCGAATAAAAAATACCATTTAACAATAAATTGTTGATTAGTTACAAAAAAAAATATTGACATTAAAACTACAAATATATCACAGTTTACAAATTACTACAATCATGTAAAATACTAAAATTTGAACTTCAACGTCAAATTTTCTATGTAAAATATTTTTAACTAAATAAAAGATGTTTTTAGTGAATTTAACCTTATATAGTGTTGTCTTCATAACCAAGATCTACTGATGGTAAAATAAATATTTTATGCATACAAATTAGATTCTTCATTTCTTCTTTTATGGTATTGAATGTAAATATTTTTTCTAATGGGTAAAGAGTTTAAAAATGTTTCTGTCTAATTTCTACGTAAAAATTCAAATTTTATTAAATTTTTTTTTGAAAAACGATTTTTTAAATTGACTAAAAATAATAATATTTACAAAATAACAAAATTTAAATCTTCCGGTATCGTCTTTTTTCTAGTAATTTAAATTTAATATCTATCTCATATTTTATATAATTATACAATTAATTGATGAAAGTAACACATCGTATTAAATAGACTACCTACGTTGATAGATTATTTTGATAAGTATAAATCAGTGAAATGAGTACCAAAGTACCGTGAAACAATTCTAAAGCAAATTTTGGACATTATGGACATTTTTTTAAAATGGAATATTGCTTTCCCTTTTGATCGAATAATTGGCAAATTTTATTGTATTTCAATAATGATCCAACTGAAATTAATATTTGTTTTTCTTTTGTAGACATTTTTTTTAAAATACTATGTTCTATGATGCATTTTTTTTAACGAAAAGTAGACAATTATTGATAATTGACAAACCTAATGGCTGTTGGTTGACCTTGGTTGATCCTAGTAAATGTATTTAATAATAATTCTTCATTTTAAATATATTTAACAATAATTCTTTATTTTAAATGTATTTAACAATAATTCTCTATTTTTAATGTACAATTAGAATTGCATGTTTAGTATATGCATCATATTTTTAAGACTAATTAATTAATTAATTTAAGTATTTCTGATAAATGTATAGTACATTGTATTAAAATAAGACACTAGGCAACACACGTTATACTTAAAATAGAATTAAGCAACAAATGAAATCTGTTAAGCATTAACAATACGAGATGTTGGTCAAATAAGCGATTTGACTAATTTAAAACAAATCGCTTAAAGCATTTTCGCTGTTTGAAGTCCAGTTTTATGTATGAAGTCGACACCAAATGTAAATTGAAACAGTCAATTTCAAGCTTCATCTGCTTTCTATATAACACGTTTTAATACGTATAACTTAATAACATTTCATCAGTGATCTCCGGTATTACGACAAATACTAGAACTGTATCGACTCATTACGGTTATTATGCAATCAAAATGTATATTTCAAACTATATTTATATACTACGACGTCGGTAAAAATTGAATGACCACACACCACATTTTATATAGGTGCAATTTATCTATGTGGTTACTGGTTATAATATTACAATGAATTGTAATAAGTGCAATGTGATAATCAGTTAAAAAACAAATAACATATACATATTTTTATTTTATATGATTCAGCCCTTATCGATTTCATCACTTATAATAATCGTAAATGCTATTTTATAGATTGTGCAATAAAAATATAAGATTAAGTTTATAAAATAAGGTATCTAGTAAAAAAATAAATGTAATAAATATAATAAATAAATTTAAACCTAAATTTGTGAAAAATGAGAAGGAAAAATAAAAATAAAACGTTAACTAATCTATTTGAAAATTGTCACTATTAGGTGTATAATATTTTCATTTATGTTTATGCCATAAGATTATATTCACTCACATGATAATTGTAAATTGACAGTTGTTAATTGACAATTACAGATTGTATATTCAAATAATAGAATTAAAAAAAAAAAATTCATTATTATCAGTTTGGATATGTCTAGTTGGTAATGTCTTCATTTGAATTAACTTTCAAAAAATGTTTAATATTCACTTCAAATTTAAATAAACGTCATACTCTTAATGATTATCGTCAGAAAATTGTTGAAACGATCCGATCAGAATCTAAAAATGAAGAAATAATAATTTATGAACATCAAATCTTTTTTCAATATTGGACTAACATAATCAGCTATAGGTACGCTTCACAGCATGATTCAATGTACTATGTATTGTCTATTCATAATTTTTGGGGGTCGAATTTTTTGATAGGTCTTGAAGCATCAAAAAAATGTTTAACATTTAAAGTGATATATATTATTTACATTTTGATAAAAAAAATTTTAGGATCTTATAATATATATGAAAAGGAGATAAATTTAATTGAGATGTTTTTTTATCAGAAATTATGAAGTTAAAAGTTAATGATTCAACAGTTTTTATATATTTACACAAAAAAATTAAATATTTTTATGCTGATATATAGCATGTAAACATAAAATTTTCAAATACCTTGTTATATATTGTAAAATAATACTAAGCACTGCTTAGTAGATCTTTAAGGCAGGAGATTAAAAGTATTGAGGAATCATATGCTTATTACATTTAAGTGTTTAAAATAAATTAACGTATGGTATATTATTATAATTAAATTTGATATTTTTAAATCTTAAAACAATTACAAGAATCTCATTAATATAATTTTATTCTAAAAGATCTATTTTTCGGAGAGGTATTTGTATATAGGTATAGTATATTTGTGTAGTGTATATTTGTATAGGTATTTGTAAATTTAAACTGTTTGTATTTAAAATTAAATTAATTGGTAGTAAGATATAAACCCTTTGTCTTCAAATTAGTTAAAATGGGTTTTTATTTTATTTAAAACGAAGATTATATTTTTTAAAAACATATATAGGATTTTTACCATTATTTATTTCTTATGTACTCATTTTTGGTTTTAAAATTATTTTAATATTTATTAGTTTTGCATCTAGATTCTGAGTGTCTGCAGGATCTATAAAATTGCTACAAAATCAACAAATAACGTAAATAATTTGAACATGTGTTTATTTTAATTGTTATTAATTTATTTGATGTAACTTTCTGTATTGATCTTAATTTATTTTAAAATATCTTGAATTATCTATCTCGACTTTTGAGTTTATACCACTTAGTATTAAGTACCAATTTAACTTTTTTTTTTTTTATAAAAATACCTTTTAATGAAATTATTATTTAAAACTAATAAAGATTATGCAATTGCTAACTTTGATATAAATTGCTTTTTTACTAGCATTAATTTTTTTATATTCCAATATTTAAATTAATAGTGTAATTCATTTAATAACCTAATAAACCTAATAATTTCATATGGTTCATTGAGTTATCGATTTTTAAATGTCAAACACTGCCAACATTTTAAATGTGTTCATATATTCGTTCATCTTATATATCTCGTTCAGTCTTACCCACAGTTTAATTTTTATACCAGATTTCATTTCTCCCTAAAATATTATTACATTAGATAATATAATAAGTCTAGTAAAGAAAGGAAACTCATTTGCACGGCTGATAAGTCCTAATAAGAATATTATTCGTATATTTATTTTTGACATGTGAATAAAAATGAAATGCTCATTATGAATATGTAGTTAAATTAACCTTAATAATTATGTAATTAAACTATACCTTTAAAATATATTGTTTTTCATAAAACAAATCAACCAATAAAAATTATTATACACTAGAACAGTGGTTCTCAACCTTTTTTTGTTCACAGCACACTATTATACATCATAATTTTTCGCGGCACACTCATGCACTGGACCACAACAAAAACTTTGGCTACGCCAAATGCTGTAAGGTTATAACCATGCAGTGTACATTATACAGTTTACCTACATAAATATCTGCAGAATTAATTGACATTTAACAGTCACAGTTTTATCAATCGGTATTTTCAAGTATCAGACGTTTTTCGCGGCACACTTAATCGATTTCGTGACACAATAGTGTGCCGCGGCACACCGGTTGAGAACCACTGAACTAAAACATTAATCAAATTAATTTATATAGATATTGTAATAAAAAAATAATTAGAAAAATTTAAGACTAATAATAGAAAATATTTAAATGTATAATCAATAATAGAATAGGAATAAAATATGCATATAAAATTATACAATGTATAATGTTTTGTCATTGAAAATAAAATTGGACTGGTACCTAATACAATTTCTTTCATTACTATATCATTGATGTAGGTAGTTAATAAAATAATAGTATTGTTAAATTATATGATATAATATGATAACAAGTATCATTGATCCAAAATTCTAAATAAATGGTTAATCATCATAATATGAAATATGACAATATTTATATATGAAATGGACATTTACAAATATTATTTGTAAATGTCCATTTCATAAAAAAAGTAAACGATTATATGATAAAATAATGATTTAATAAGTAATTTATTGATCATTTTTATTTTTTTATTTTATTAATAATATTTTCTTTGGCATAGCCGACAAGTAAATATAATAAATAATAGATAATAAATTGATATAATTTTAATTGATGAAACATTCAGAAAAATATAATATTTTTCTTCACTCTAACGGTGGCATCACAGTGTGACAAGAGTTTTTTAAGTTTTTTATATTTTTATTCCTCCTTCGATTTTTTCTTCTATGATCGACCAAGTGATAAGGCTCATGACCACGGGGTCATCAACAAAAATGGCGTCTTTTGGGTCGGGTCGGGTTTGTTGTTGTACGGTTGTGATCGTTTAATTGATATAAGAATAATAATATAATAGTAATTAATAATAGACTTTAGTAATATCTAATAATCAAAAAAACCTTAAAGACCTCATTGTTATTTTTTCTGGGATCTAGTGTATTTATTTTTACAACTATTTACTTTATAAAATACTTGTGCGGCTTTTGTGCGTCTGTGATCAAATATAATAATACCTATTATGTTCAATTTTTGAACAGTTGTCACATGTGTCGTGCTCGATCGAGAAATGATCAGTCATGTTGGTCAACCGCAGAATTCGGCAGTTGTTTAATGAACGTTTCATAGACAGATAACACGACTACCACCTCAAATAATAATAGTTCAATTGGCACACATCGAGCCGTACTGTAAGACTGCCCTACAAGACTGAACATCGCTTATAAGACTGACAATAAAGCAATTTGTACAAGTATGTTTTAGATTATTTAGCATGAACAGGTAAAAATTCTATTACTAAAATTCAGCAAGAATAAAGTCTATGAGTCTAGTGTAGTTCCCTTATTTTTGGGCATTTTTCTTTTTTTCTGTATACTTTCACATATATTTTTAATTTCCAAAACCAGTAATAAGTACAATAAATATTATTTTGTCCGGAATTATAATTTTGAAACAGTTTGTTGAACAATGTAAATTCGAAGTTGTAATTTTGGTTTATCAAAATGGAATGGATTACAAAATTTGTAATAGCCTGTGATAATCTGTTTAGGATAATTTATAGTCAATCATTCTTTTATAATTTTATAAAATTATTTAATATTATAATTACCAATTTAAATTTTTAATTAAGTTAATGTAAAAATTAAAAACTTCATTAAAAGTACTAAAATCATTTTCTAATATTCTATATACTGTATAGTAGTGACAAACATAGATATAATTTGGTGCATTAAAATTATTTTGATTTTTCTGTTATTGTATCATAATATCATAAGTTGTACGATATCAATATTGTATCAAAAATACACATTTTAAATATTACTCATATAGTACTTATTAACTAAAAATTTGTTTTACCCAGTTAATTGAAGAAAAAAAGATAACTAATTACGTTCAGACAAATATTATTGTAATATAAATTTTATAAAAAATTAAAACTATTTTTAATAAAAATAGGTGTTCATATATATATATATGTGTGTTTAATCTTAAATCCGATTACTGTATCCTAGAAAATAAATTCATAGTCTTATATTATTTTTTTCAATAAAAAATGAAAATATTTGGAGATTTCTTACCAATTTATGGTTGATAGACCAAAATAGATGAAGATGTCTTAGTGGATTTATAATAAGAGTTCAAAAATGGAAGGTTATTAACTCGGTTTAAAGGTAGATCGCTTTTTTCTTTGAAGCTATACTGTCAGCCTCACTTAACAGATGTTTATATAGCAACTATTGACAAGTATTTTTTCACCAATACTGAGACTTCTGGGCATATTTTTGAATTTTTTTTCTCACCATTTAAGTGGATCTTCATCAGAATGATATTTTATATGTATGATACAATACAATTTATCATATTTATTAGCTAAGCCTTACAAATAAATTATTAATTTTGATATCCTGATATATTGTTTAATATAAAACAATATCAATATTGTATCGAATTATCAATATTGTTGCCCATCATTACTATACACTACTTATAAAACAATATCAATATTGTATCGAATTATCAATGTTTTTGCTCATCATTACTATACACTACTCTATAGTTATCAACTGTGTGTATACAAGTAAATAAATGATTTAATTTATGTAAGGATATGTATTTATAAATATACCCATGATTATTGTTATCTTTTATTATGCTATTTTATACTTATTAATAATTATAATTCAAAGGTATGTTTTATTTCTTATTATAAATGATTAAAATACTTTTATTTAGAAATACATCATCCAATATTTAGTAGACTGTTTAATTGTTTATAGTGTGTTTTATAAAATAATATATACTTACTTGATTTCTCAATTTTATAATTTTTTCTGTATTTTTGTCAGAAATTTACAAAAAATATCTTTTCTGTTTAAGTTTTAATTTCTTTCATTGATAAATCTGTTCTTTATATGTACTCATAATTTATTAATATACTTAATATTGAAACCAGTTATTTAAATTCAGTTGATTAATGATAATCCAAACCAGCAGGGAACCATGTCAGGACTTTTTGGATAACTGACCAATAAATAATTAAACAAATACATTGATTAGACTTAATTGATAATAAGATTGTATTGAAATAAAAATAAATCCATATATTGTATATTTAATATCATGTAGCTTATATATTTGTACAATAATGTAAAATTACATATATAAATATGTTTTTGGTGAAAAATGTTGATAACAATTTTAGAAAAGTAGTTGATAAAATAAAAGTAGTGTAGCACCCATAGTGGACAAGATGAGCAAAAATAGACTGACATGATTTGGGCATGTGATAAGACAAGAGGAAACAAATATAATAAAAGTTGTTATGAACGTTGAAGGAAAAATAGGAGGACAAAAAAAAGAAATGATAGGATACAATTGAGAATAATATAAGGGCTGTTGGTGTATGTGTAGGGGATGTAGAAAATCGATACGAGTGGGGGTTTAGAACAAGGATGGTCGACACCAAATAGTTGGGAGAAAATCAAAGAAGAAGTTGATAAAATAAAAAGGTTACTGGTTACTGATGACTTGATAACTGTTCATTTTTTTCTTTTTTGGAAGTATTCATGTCTTCAGTAGTTTTCTGATGTTTTGGACTCATTGCAAGTTCTATCTTCAATGTGTATGTTCTCAACAGTAACATTCAGTGGTGGATTGACCCACTGGGATACCGGGAAAGTTCCTGGTGGGCCGGTAGTCGTATTATAACACTGGACCGATCTACTTGGATTAAAAATTATTTTATAAAAATAATGTATTTAAGTATATTGTACTTAATTGTAAGATTTTGATAAAAACATAGTGTAAACGTGATGTAAACAGTTCTACAAGCATTTAATCCATAAATAAAGGAGACTTTTATGGAAAATTATTATTATTGAATGGTGGGCCGGTCATACGGTAATTTCCCGGGCCGAAATGTTTAGCCAATCCGTTGCTGGCGACATTGATTATGATGGTTCTGTTAAGTTTACAAAAATGCTTACAAATTTCTAGAATTTAAATTTAAATTATTATTAGTGTAAGAAAAAAATCTATAGATTTTATATATATTAATATTTATTAATATTAATTACTGCTTTTTTGTTATCAAAATTAATGTTTAAATTCTGCCATAATGACCTACAAGTCTTAATGATATAAAAAAATTAAATAATTTTTAATTGCAGTAGAAGGCTGGATATTAAATAAATTTATTATTATTTGTTAGTGTTCAATATTTGGACTATTTTTCTAATCATTTTATTTTTAATTCATTAGGTATTATGATTTTTCTTCAGTATTTATTAATATATATTTATTATTTACTTATATATTTACCAATATTTATATTCTTAACTGTGTATAAGAATTTCCTAATTTATGTAATATTTATAACTAAATTATAAAATGGTAAATGAATTGTATGTTTTGAACTCAATGCAACGTTCACATTACTTAAATGGTGATGAGCATGCAATATATAGAACTCATTAAAAGTTCTTAATTGTTAGAACTCAACATGAGATAAACGCAAGTAAGGATATTAATCCATAGGAGTATAAACCTATTCATAACATTTATTATTCAATTCAATTTTCATTTTTCATTCAATGTATGTAATACATTTTCTTCGATATACATATAATGATTTGTTCATTTTGTTTCATTGATAATTATAATTTTGTAATTTATGTTATTATAATGTTATTAATTTTTAATTAATTTTTGCTGAAATTTCAAAATATTAATTCGAATATAAAGATTTTTTTTTTTTTACTGTATCTTATTATAATGAAAAAATATTTCTCAAATACTTTAAAATACCAATGCTTTAGAATTGTAGATAAAACTAGGTCAATTTGATTTACAGAAATTACAAATTATATATTTGTTTGTATAGTATTTTGAACTAATATCCTTAATTTGGAAAAAATGCTGTAATACAATTGAAAATTCTGTTTTAGAATTTTTTTCGTTAAGTTGAATAGTTTGAAGTAATTTGAAATTAACAAAACACTACTTGAAAATTATTTTAAATTTCATTATCATTTCAGAAAAAATATGGATACTTGTATTAGTTTTAATGAAACAACTTTCAGAATTATTCACTATCTCTGTTTGTAATTCTTGACAGTTACCGGTCTAAATAGGTCATACGAGTTATCGTCACTGACGCCGGATTGGTTCGATCAATAATGCGTTCAGATTGCGCAGTATGCACGATGCACCAATCCCGTAGCCTTTGGAAAAATAACGTTTTTAAATGCAATACAATACCTCTGGATTCTAATGCATCTCATATTCTCAAATATCCTTAGAACACTCATTATTAGTGTTACCATTGTTCATGTTTTCGTTTTGACATATTAATATATATATCGTTATAGTATATTGGTTTTGGTATCAGTGTTCTATTTTTATGTATTTTAATATAGTGTTTGTTGTTTTTTGTTCAAAACAAAATTAGACCATTTTTATCATATAGTAAATTCCAATTTGATTTAGATATAATTTCAATATCAATTCAGTATAAAGTTTTGAATTGTTTACTATTCAACAAATAGCCGATAGAGAAAAATATATGAAAATGAAAGAACTATAATATATATTAAGGGTGTATTTAGATTTTTTTTTTACGTGGGCTGAGGAATTTCCTCTAAAATAAATATCACAAATCAACCAATTAAAAACCAAAATTAGAATTTTAGTGAACAATTTTAATTGTAGTTCTATAATTATAACTGTTTTTTCTTTTATAAAATGATCGAAATTAAATGAAATGAAATACCTATATAATAATAGGAAATTTACGTAATAATAATGAAATAATTAATACTAAATTTAAATTTAATCATTACGACCAAAATTGTCGGATACATAAATAGGTACTCTACATAACATGAACAATTTGAAACTAATAATAAAAACTAATAATTTACTTAATAATGATAATATAAGCTTTTACAGTTTACATTTTATAGAGTAAAAATAGACTACATTTTTGGGGGTTTGAGGCCCTATCAGTCCCCCCATAAATACGTCCCTAATATGTATGTAATATATAATTGTAATTACTTTACTATATTTCCTTATACAGTATTTCAGATCCTTTTACTTAAATCTAGTTAAACATGTAAATGTTTTTTTTTATATATATATATATATATATTTTATAGTTAATGGCTTTTAGTATAAATAGTTTATCAGTTAAAGAACTAAGATTTTTGTTTTTACGTTACCTACATACAGCTATATATACATACCTATATTTATATCCATATCGTAGATCTAACTTAAATATTTGCTGGTTCTATATGTCCGTTGTAAATTTTTAATTATTTTTGATAATTAACCGATAATAATTGTTGGTTTATTAAGGGCCCCATACACGGAACGATATATCGACAAACTTATCGTCAAACGCCGTCGAGCGACCCGGTTGATACGTGTATGGACCTGTTTGTCGTCGCGTTGTCGTGTCTGCGTGTCGACGCTCGCAGAGCATCAACACGACAACCGCCGATATGTCGACTAACTTGTATGTGTGTCGATATATGTGTTGTCGATATCAACCGCGCGTTTGCGTAAACTATATTAAAGTGGTGACTGGATCACTTTTTCGCATTATAGTGTTTTGTTTTTTTATAAACGGTCTGACTAGACCCAACAACTCATAAAATGTATGATTTTCCATACGCAAATAATTTTTAAAATTTGCAGGTTCGTTTGACTGAAGTTTATGTAACGAATTCATATTTGAATACTTTCTTCTTTCCAATAACCACTGCTTTGACCATTTCCTTTTTTTAATTTGATCGTCTTCATCGTCCACAGCCAAAACAAGAGCAGCTATAAATAATGCTTTTCTTTTTCTTTACATTGAGTTGGACATTGTAGGAAATCGTGGGAAATTTTGAAAAATATAAAATCTACGATGTATGAAAAAATACTTCGTACTTCAGAATTAACTGGACTACCTACCGAACTGTAAATCGGGTGAATAGTTGATAGACAAATCAATTCGTGTCTGGAGTAGGTGATGTTTGACAACAAATTGACCGATCGGTTTGACGATAAGTTTGTGGATATATCGTTCCGTGTATGGGGCCCTTTAGTTATATATTTTTTTAAAATAATTTATATATATATTTATAAAAAAATAAGAACTATTAATTTTGATTTTAAAACTTTACTTATGCTTATTTATAGAAAATTGTGACATATGGTTCACATATGGTTCTGTGTTTTATGTATAAAATTTATGAAGTTACTAGTAACATACTATAACTAATTAATTGTAATAATTAAATATACGTATGACTTATAAACTTTTCTTAATTTAAGTATAAATATGTAAAAGGACAAAAATTTATCGCCATGTAGTTGCATTTATATATTTTTTCTTTTATCAAATACGTGTTTTTCTTAATAATTTTGTGTTCCAATTAAATTTCAGTTTCTCTCAACCTCACTAACTTTCCGCATTTTATTAAGTATATCGGACAGAATACTTGTTTATTGTGTACATTTTTATACTTGGATAAATTATTAGAGTCACAGTGCTAAATTTGAACTTAAAACTGGAAACAATTATTAAACCATAAAACTATTATAGAGGCAGCCATTTATTGACTATAACCTCTTTTCTGATCCTTCATAATATTGATGAGTTGCTTTAGTTACCATAAGCCTATTTGAACCTAAGTGCAATTCAAACATCTATTGGTACAACAATTATTTATTTAATGAAATTAAACTACCTTTGTAATACTTAATTATTTTGCAATTTTAATCCAACGTAAATCACATCATATGTTTAGCCCTCAATATTTGAAACATCAAGATTAAAAAGGGTTGATTTAATTGAATTAATTATATTATGTCTTAATTCCGTATAGTTATTGTTTGTTAATTAACCTTACTTTAATTAATCAAATTTATTTTGGGTTGTACAAATTTATAAAAACTTTTAAAATAAATAAGGGATTTTTTTTTAATAATAAATAATTTAAATAGTATATTATTTTATTAATTGTAATTTTTTTTTCTTCCGTCTTTTTCAAGTTGTAGTTTTATCGTTCTATTTTCTTTATTGATAAAAAAAATTCAATATTTAATTTTATAAAACGTAAAATGTATATAAATTGATCTTAATGTTTATAATAAAACCATACCTAAAACTTATGTCTAATCGATATATATATATATATATATATATATATATAAACAATGATTTTATCCAACCTATATTTTTTTAATTACATGCCATTTATTAAGTGTTAACCTAACTATTTGCACTGTCAATGTTATAAAATGCCTTTAGTTTCAAAACAAAACAAACTTATGAGATACAGTGGCGTGTCGAAACCTTAAAGCTAAAGTGGGGCAAATATTTGTTGTAAATTTCTGACACCACCATCCCTATACTTAATTTTAACCTCAAATTAGAATTGTTTTCAAATCACTTACATATGGTCATATGATAATTGACTAATGAAGTTACGCTAAAAGGCTCATGATCTATTTGCATAGCCTAAAATGGTAAATTTCACTAATTAATTATTTTTTATAAGCCTAACCGCTCACTCCCTTTTAGAGGTAGGGCAGTTGTTATATCTGGGTATAGGTTTCGGCGATTCTGATGAGATACTTCTTTGCGTAAAATTTTTGTAACTTTAATGTAGCGTTCAAGTATTTTTGTATATAAATTTAAAAAAAATAAACTTGAAACCAATAAAAATATTTTTTTAAATATATTTCCTTAAAAGCTGGATATTCGTTATTGAACTAAATAATAAAAATAAGAATTGATAACCATATCATTAATGCTTTACGCTTATGAAATTATTATTTTTGATGAAATAGATTTCTTATCCTAAAAGCGTATTTTAATAATTGTTTAAATGTTTCTACTAGTATTTTGCTATTAAGATTGAATAATCGATTTGATCAATTTAATATTTATTGTTTTATAAATTCATGTTCATTTTAAAATTTAAAACTAATTTTTTCAATTAGTGTTCAATATTTTAATTTTTATATGTAACGAATTTATAATTAATAAATTAAGATTTAGTTTTATTTATAAATATAATTTGAAAATAGATTTAATTTAATACTCGATTAAAATTATTTAAAAAGTTGTTTATATTAAATAATTACCTGAAAAGTTTATTTTATTTTTATTTTAATTTAGCTGCATCGGTCATTAGTTGTTTGTACATTTTATTTACATCTAGTGCATAGTTTTATATATTTATAAAAGTTAATTAATTATAAGATTTGTACTTCTAATGTTTGACTGTTAATAATTTAGTAAAATAGGTCAATTTATTTGTGTAATAAATAGAATAATAGGTAGGTATATAACAATTTTATAATTTTAATTAAGTAAAAATAAAATTGATTTTTTTTTTTTGTCAAAATGACATAGATTTTAAAATCTTGCTCTAACCTCTTTATGATCCCATTGAAAGCGATCTTACAAGCGCTATGTCCACTAGCGATTTTGATAGGGACGCTTAAGCAATTTTACATGCGTTTCTGCGTTTTTACCTAGGGCGTGTTAATTTTATTTTATTTTTTTTGCTCATTCGATCGTTGACAAAGATGACATCGAAAAATGTTGCTTTCATTTTTGAATAAATATTTAATTTTATTGATAATAATACTTTAGTAAAGATAGTATAGAATTAATAATAAATATGAATATATAACATTAATTAATTAAAAAACCATTTATATTGAGATATTTTCTTACGTATGCCCAAATTTTTTGGATCTTAGATCTATTTTTGAGGTAAGCGTATCTAGGATATCAATAGCTTCCTGTATGAAAACGCTGGTAGCTTCATACTCGTAACTAAGTTCGGACAAAACTGACACGGAAGACATTTTGACAGCGATTAATCGCAAAATATCAAACTATTTTTACAAATTATCACATGCTACACGCGACAAGTACAATATGTCCTTATATACTATGTACAATATGTCTTTTTAATCGGCGTTTAATGTGTTTTTTTTTAAGTCAGCCAACAAAATATTGACCTGTAGGATTGCTCCAACCATTAACAGTTTTTTTTTCTTGATAACAAATTTTGTTGAGTTGTTGTATTTGAGAACTTATTTTTAATTTCGCATAAGTTTTCTAAATTATTGTTAATAATGTGCGAAAAATTTCAATAAGCCGGTGGTAAAATTTACCCGTTTTCGACAAAATATAATTTTTTCCCGTTAGAATAACATTCGTAAATACTGGAAGTTTTCATTAAATGCTAATACCTATCTTAGCATATATTGTTAGATAATATGCTAATGTAATCACTGTTCTCTTCAGATAGTATAATTAACTTTAGTATTAATAATTATTCGAATATAATATTTTAAATTAGTTATTTTTTTGTAATAAATTTAATAATTTTAATTATTAATTACAATTTAATATAATTCAATAAAATATGACAAAATATAAATCGTTGAAGTTTTAATCTTACAAAACATTCTTAAAATGAACACAAATATATTATACACGTGTAACAATTATAGTTTTGATGATTCCTTCTGCCTGAATCAGAAATTGATCAGCAAATTATTTAAAAAAATATAAATTTTTGAAAATCAATGGATTTGGTTTTTACTTTTAAAATTATGTATTGAACAAAATGTATTGCTTTTAATAAATCCGTATCTTTGTTTAAAAAATTATTTTTGTCGTTCTCATTTTATATTTTTATTTACTATTTTTATGAAATGTTGATTTTATCTTAAATTTTGTTTATCGCAAAATAAACATTTTATACCTATCTGATTTAAATATTAAGTAATAACTATATAACAATTTGTAATTAATTCTACTACGTATTAAAACTAACATGTAAAAAATTTATCAGAACCACAGTAATTTTATGTTAATTTAATTTTTATATTAAGATTATTATGGATAAATACATAATATACTTATACCAATACCCATACCTTATTATAGAATATTATATATTATTATTTTATTCTTTAGTTTTATAAAATTAAAAATAATATAGTAGATAATACATTAGTTTTAGGTAATAAAAATGTTGTAATTATCCTCAATTCAAAATCTCGATGTCATCTATATTTATAAAATACATTAATTATAATAATAATAATAATATTATTTTTAAATACAAAAATAAATGTTAAAGTTTATTTTTCAGTTTTTAAAAATACTCAAATTATTAAATACACGTTTTTTAAATAAAAATCGAATTTTATTGGTATTTTATGATTAACATTTAAATAATGTTTATCGATTGCCTAAAAAAGAGAAAAACCGTAAAATAACCCTGTACAATTAATAGATATATTTTATTAATTTAGGAAATAATAAAAGTAAAACTGAAAATAAAGTGGTTTCTAAGCTGGAAATTTGTTTATATCAAATTTCCAGTAATTCTTTCTATATCATTATATCGATGGTCCGTTTTATTATGCCTCTCTCCGAGAAATTGGTTTTATTTTAATCAAAATATTATCAATAACAAATCAATAGATCTAAAAAAGATTTAGTAAAAAAGGATACAAATTTAAATCGTCGAACCCTCATATCCCTAACTCTTTTTTGTACTTAGGTCTAACATATATATATATATATATTTTCTTATTAGATTTGAGTCAGTGACTATTACAGAACTTTTATATTAAATTGATTTTGTATTAGCTTATTTAACAAATTATCTGCTAGCTTATTGCTATAATATATGATAAACTTATATTTGTTTGTATTAGGATAGCAGTCATGGATAATAGTAACAACTGCTCGCTTCGTGAAGATAAATGTTGCGATGCCGAAGAAAAAGAGCGAGAACAAGCGACTGATGAAAAGAGTTCTAGTTCATCTCAATTGGGAGTGGAAAGATCTTCAGGCACAACAAATCCTCCGAGGTAAGAAAATACTATTTTATTTAAAAGTTTTTAAGAGAAAATTAATAGATATTTTAATTTTCATTGTTAATTTTTACATTAAGTGTACTACATTATAAAAATAAAATACACTTAATAAATGTGCATGTGCTTATTGGAGGTGATTTTTCAAATTTAATAGCTGTTATTCACTGTGTATAAATATGACTAGATTTTTATTATTTCGGTATTATTTTATTTTATTTTTATTAACTGTCAAACTATATACCTTCCCATTTTATTTATAAGTAATGAAATAACTTATTAGTTATAATTAGGACTCAGAAGTTGTAGCACTAAATATGTTATTTTTTAGCTCTTAAAAATGCACTTAAAAACTCTAAAATATGCGCTATAAATAGCACGAAAAATAAAAAAAAATGCATTTATGTTGAAAAAATTATAAATTAGAAAAAAAATTAAAAGTAATTTTACAAATATTTGGGCACGTAAACGTTTGGACTGATTGAATTATAAATTTAACAAAATTGTTAAATTAATTAAATATATTTGTAAAAGTTTACTTATAATTAAATGATTGTATTTAGTCACTAACTATTAATACATCAAATTGTCGATAAAAAAATAAAATAATTGATGATGTCTATTTATTTCCTATAATTCAAATATTTTTTAAATTATAACTAATTAAATCATATTATTATTCGTTTTAAATTTAAGATTCAATCATTACGTTTAAGTTTTTTGTTTTTTTCTAGACAAAATAGTTTTATGAACATTCTTTGAATTATTCTTTTTCGTTTTTTGCTTTATAGTTAAGGACGTCATCAGATGGAAATTTAATTTTGTTCTGTTGTTTGTCTTTACGAGAAATTTTTTTAAATTAGTTAAATTAGTCATTACAATTAGATCATGTAAGTTGTTTGGTTTCTTTGATTGTTCTGTAATTCATAGCTCTAGGCAATTTCAATTTTCTGGCAATTGATTACTATTGGTCAGCAGTAATTGTTTACCCTTTTTTTCTCAAAATAATTTATACACCTCGATTTTAACTATAATAATTTAATATTGTACTTTATCATTAAATGTGAAAACAGTTATGTTAAAACAAATAATAATACCACATTAATATATATGTTATCTTAGTTACATAGTGAGAAACAACGAAGGAAATTATTTTCATAAATCAAATCAGTTAGTTATTATAGGTTATTGGCCTACTTACGAATTAAAATATGTTACATTTTTAGTGACTAAAATCTACATCACATTTATAAATGTTGTTATTATTATTTTTTAGTAGTTATGTGAATTATATGATCTTATAATCTTGCGTATTTATATTTATATTATTTAATTTCTATATCAAAAAATGTAAATTTATGTATTCTATAAAGATAGAAGTACTTCATTAATAATAATTAATAACTAAGATAACGAATAATTTTAACAAAATTTTCATGTACTTGAAATAATCGGAATCAAAGTTCTGTACATTTTTTATAATTACCTAATAATCTAATTTTAATATTTTAAAATTATTTACTACCAAACAATAAGCTAATAGATAAATTATATTGGATTTCTATTGTAGAAATTTATCATGATTATTTTTAAATTCTAAATCTTTTATTAAAAAAAACTTTTTTCACTAGTTAAAAGTTGAATTAAATATATTTTTTATGCAGTTTTCACTGGATTAGTGAGGATATGCCTTGGTTACTTTTTGTTTTATTAAAAGTAAAGGAGACTATTTATATACTATTCATAGTCACATACTCATAAGCATATTATGTTAAAATGAATTATAATGTAAAGTAAAATCGTATACAGAAAGAACTTTTGAATTTTATCGGTATAAATATATCATACATCCATAAAAATTGTTTCTAACCTAAACAATCTAATAGAATATATTATTTTATGTTATCTTCAGCCTTGCATATATTATTCTATTTTCGTCATATTTATATTTTGGTAATATTGCTTATATTTATAAATATCATAACATGCTGTAGTTCAGAAATTCAGTTCATACTTATACATTAACTTTACGGCATAAAGTAGCGTTCACAGTTTACCAAGTTTGCTCTTTATCATAATTCTATTTGTAAAGTGAGGTTATTCATTTTTTTGATATTAAAATATAAAAAAAATAATTTATTGCAATCATAATATTACACCTAAGTAATTTTTATTCAATATATTGTGACGGAAGTAAAAAAGTTTGAGGAAGTATTAAATAGTGCCATATATTTCTCAACTTTAGTAGGCAACTCAAGAAATGTACCCAATATTTCATGCGACTTTTTTGAAAATAATATTCTATGTAACTTCCTTAACTTTTTCAACCACCAAATTAAAAGATTATTTTTCTATATTTATAATATCTAGTAATATCAAGTGTAGTTAATTATTTTTATAATTGATACCAAGAAAAATGCAGTTTATTTCTCGTCAACAACTTATCAAATTTAATTGTTTTATGAAAGTCTACCGATAAAGTATATTTATAATTTTAAAATACCAAAATTCTGAATTTATACTTGTTTTTCAAGAAAAATAATTTTCAAAATAATTTGTAATCGAAATAGGGTTGCGATCCGATGATTGAAGAATGCTATGCAGATAGTCAGTTTATTGGCATTTTGATAGATAATCAATTTGTTTTAATAAAATAATATATGATAGGGTGATGCATTATGTGAAATTGAACATTTATAATTTCGGGATAATTATATATTTATTATGACCAAATAAAATAAATTAAAAATATTCTTCAGATAACATATTTATCTCTGAATGAGAATTTGTAAAACTTATAATTTTCAAATGAAATAATGAGTACTAAAATACACAAATATTTTGTTGTGAACTGCATAGTTCATGATTTAAATTATTGTAAATTATTCGAAAATTATCGAAAAAGATGATGATCATCATTGAGGTATAATTGCAAACATGTTTAAACAGCTTTAATATGTGAACCTATTGCCTATATTACAATTTACATGTAACCAAAATTCATCATTATTATTTGTCTTCCGGCAATACTGTTGAACATAATAATAATAGTAATAATTTATTTCTGGGTTGGTCAATGCATTAAACTTAATTAAACAGTGTGTGTCCAGATATGCAATAATTGCATTGGATCACGAAATAAAATAATACCGGATATTTATAAATAACACCGGAATCCGATATGAGTATTCAGTGTGCCACTGACAACCGTGTAGTACTTGCTTCATTTTCGTGATCATAATCGTCTCGTCGGATCATCGATTGTACAAAAACCTGCGGAAAATTCTTTTGTTGATAAAGTCGATAAAATTGCGCTCGAAAATCAACGGTAGAATATACGCATGTGTTAAACATGTTAAGTATTATTTCATATGATGTGGGTAAGTAATATGAACACGGTACGTGTATCCTTCCGTTCGCTCGCCTGGACCCTGACCTCGGGTTATGCGAATAATATCGTTGCCGTTGCCAGTGCAACGGCGGAGGTTTGCCCATGTGACGGCGCAGAAAAAGTTCGTGCACTGCGCAAAACGCATAATGTATTAGGTAATATCTTGAGCGCACCCGCGAGATCAGCAGTGTTACCGCGGCGAAGGTATTCCACCTTGGCGGTGCACCACGGTTGCACTGGACGGATCACGAACGGCGCTGCCGCCGCCGTCGTCGCGCGCATTCGGCTGCGGGACGACCCACTGACGGTAGTGACTTGTACCGCCCGTGATTTTTTCAATGAGTCAATGTCGAATGCGTTCCGCCAGTAGTAGTTATCGAGTCGGAAGCAACATGTGCCGTTCCGAGTTGAGTGCGGTTAGGGTTCTCGACGCTTTCGCCGCGACCCTGATGCTTTGCTGAACGACGACAATTATTAAATTAATTCGGTCGTGCAACGACGCAATAATATTATTACCGTACGTCAATAACAACAACAAGAACAATAAGTTAAATAATAACGTAATTTTTTCTCCGTTTTCCGTCTTAAAGTCGCTTTTCCGCCGGATTACTTGTTCACGGAAGTGACATCAAAGTTCTTTTTTGTTTTTCGTTATTCATCTTTCGTTCATATTTTCGAGAATAAAAATCTTTAACGTATTGTTGCTTACCCGATTTCCACGACATCCGCGGTGGCATGATGTTTTCCGGCGTCGAGTATACCACAACTGCTGGGACTGTCGGATCGTTGCAGTTACAGTCTCAGCACCACCCGTCGGATGCGGCCGTTAACAATCAAAGTTGCGTGGCGGAGACGTCCAACTTTGGCCATCATCTTCATTCTGATCATCTGCTCCAGTACCAAGATTACAATCGTCTTCACCATTATAACCGTTACCAGTACTTTGCAGAGGCATCACAACCCTCAACGATGGTTACTACTCCCGCCGCTGCCTTGTTGCCTTCTCCTCCTGATGAAAATGATTTCTACGGCACCTTTTTCCAACACGATAACAACAGTAATGACGAAGACCTTTATCGTTCTACCGCCTCGTCTCTGCTGTCGCCTTCCTCGTCATCGTCCTCGTCTTCGGCGTCGGCGTCTTCATGCGCACCGCCATATCGTCAAGTGTTCTTGCCCACCCAACAAACGCACGATTGTTATGGAGTGCCAGCTCATCCGTCTATCGTCGATTATCAGCCACATGTCACCGATTATCATCCGCCGCCGGTTACTGATTTTCCACTGACCGTAAATTATCGGTCGCCGCCGGTCTCCGATTTTCAACGGCCACATCAACATTATTATCGTGACTTTTGCGCCCAACAGCCACTGTCGGTTTATCACAATAAAGATAGCGCATCGTCCTACGATCACAACGGTCCTGAGTTGTCCACTGCCGCTACCACCGCCGCCGTCACCGTCACTAATGTCCCCGCCACCGTGAAGTCACCCAAGTAAACTTTTGTTTTGTAACTAGTTTTTCAGTTCTTATTACATATGGGGTTCGCTTAGTTCGATATGAAAGTTAAATAACTCACTATTCTATTTAAGTGTGACCCCCCCACTTGTCTCAAGTCCCTGACAATTTGTATTCGAATTATAAAAACAATCAATCCATGCAGAGTTTAAAAAACTACAAGAACCTTTATTATTTAGTACTATTGTTTGATTAACAGTAAAATTATTATTTTAACTGTTTATTTCATCTAGGTTATCTTGCGCATTTATTGTGCATGTTATAAGACAATACGTTCTATGAAAATTTTTATTTGCTAAAAGCGACTTTTCATGATGTCGGAAATCATTGCTTTAGAGATGACTAAGATAAAATATTTTCAATCCGATTTATTTATTAAACTCTAAATCGACTCTTAGGTGATGATTTCAATGGATTTTTGTAGATATTTTCGTATCATGGTGGATGTGGATCGTTGTTTAGTTTTTTGTCGTACTTTTTTCATCGAATTCAATTCATTCTCCATGTTGTTTATTTTTTATCATTACCAACTATCGCTAAGTGTTCACTTTGTCGTTTTTATTTGGTAGATGAACTTGCACTCGCAATTGTGATATTTTGCTACAATTTTTTGATAATTTAAAAGAACGTTTTTTTTCTTCACTAACCTGCCTAGCTTATCAAATGTGCATCATTTTCAAAACGGTGCGGGACTGGAACAATGCCTAAAATCAAAATACTTTGTTCTTTCGTGTTACTTTTTTTCAATAGAAATTCTTTTAATATTAACTGTAAATGTGCTGGTATTTCATTCAGTTTACACCGAGCTTTACCTTTATTTTGTATTTCAGTTTCTGCATGTTTTACACTTTAACTTGACCAAATATTAAAGTTACTTATATCAAACCGAAAGAAAAATATATTGTCGTTTATCTAACGTTAATTTTTTCGATGTTTGTATTATAGTAATTTATATATAGATATGTGTAACAACTATAAAAATTGTTCTTTTTATGTAATTGTTACATTGATTTTAAAAATAAATTATCTGAAAATGTTTTGCCTAGAAATTCTGATATGTAAATGTCGTTAAATCGTAAGTAGTCGATTTCAATCTATTCTCTCGGTAATTCGTATGATTTCAGTTGTCTTGTTTCGTTCCTAAATCGTAATGGTAATTAATATGCTTCTTTGGGAACTTGGGGTTTCTAATAAACTTGAATGTTTTTTAAAAATTTCTTCCAATATACTTGCGATTTATTGTATTATATACATTATTTTTACATTAGTCATAGAACCATAGATAGATAGATTAGTCATAGATTGCGTTGTGTAATGTTATTTATCGGAGAGTTTTGACTACTAATAAACTTCAGCTTAAACGTTTTTCGAAGTACCATATTACTATTATTTGTAAAAAAATATTTTTATTTAGCACATTCTTGTAGTTGATGTATCTTGTTTTACATTTAATATATTATTACTCAATATTAGGTTAATAATTAAATTTTTATAGTTTTATTTTTACGTTTTTTGTCAACCTCTATAGTTTGGTTATACATACTCGTCAACCCGAGAGACAATAACTTAATAAATAATACCTAATTTATTTATTTAATTTTACTTTTTGTATAATCAATGAAATATTAATTTTTATTTTGAGTACGCTACATTTAAACTTTTTAAGGGGTTCTAAGAAACTAGTTTTGATGATACTCTATGAATCATTGATTTACTATAAATATGCTACTGATAAAATGCAAGTTATTTAGAGTGAACACTAATTTGATCGTGTACTAGAAAGAAATGTGTTTTATTACGTAGTTTTGTTTGGTAATTTACAGGATAGTTACGGATTTACACATTAAATATTTGCGTTCAAAAAAACGTGAAATTATTATTTTTTATACTTGGACAAAATTATTCTTCAACATTGTAAATTAACTAATGTTAACTTTAAAGATAAAGAAAATTTATCTAACCGTAGAAAATTATTTTTAGATCATATTCTATAAAGTAAAACAACTTATTTTAATATTTTATTAGACAATTCGTTCAAACATTTAATAAATATTGTATAGGTAACATTTAGTTTCAAATTTATACTAAAAATTGATCAGTATTTAACCTAACACATATAATTAGCAAGTCTTATTTGTTTTTGTGAAGTTTTTTTGTAAGTGTAACTTTATTCAACATTCTTTAATATAACCTCCAAAAAACATTTGTATTTATTTTATTTCATTTTGGTATGTATGGTAAAATTTATGAATATATACAAAATGAAAATATACAAACTAATCTCATCATCTGCTTTTAAGAAAACTTGTATTGAAATTGAATATAATATGGAAAAAATATTCCTGGAAAAATATGAATAGATCCTATCAAAATGCGACGGTTTGTTGAAAAGAACAAAAACAGTTTTTTCGATCAAAATATAAAATTATATTTTTAGTAAACAAGATGTTTTTTTTTAAATAGAATTCTATGAATTTATATTTTATTAAATGGTTGTCATCAATAATAGTATATATTAATATTATTTCCATTTTTCTCTTAATTTATAAATTATAATCAATATCATATTCTTAAATAAAGTACCAAAAAAAGTTATATTCACACAAACTTTAAAAGTATTCTTTTAAATGTTTTTTTTTTTTTTTTTTATAATTATTATTTGCTATGATATTTTGAATAATTTAATATTCAAAAACATTTAAGTATTTTGGTGAAAATTAGAAAAAAAAATTGTGGATATCATTAGTGTCATTCAAAAAAAATATTGAATATGACATGATTATACATACATTACATTGATGTAATTTTAGTCCTGATGTTTTAGTAATATTTGGATGATGGTTAAGGTTTTAATAATTTTCATTCAGATAGTAAATCTATTTGGTACATACTTATTTATATTTTTATTTTTACATTTTTAATTTATTTTCGTAAAATGTGTAATGAAAAAAATGTTATTCATCGTAATATTACAAGTATTTTGTGATATTGATCCTCTAATTAAATGTATTTTCTTCCAATATTAAAAATATATTTATTTTTTATTTTAAATAAACATTTGTTTTTTTAAAACTTACATTTGTTTATGTGTTAAGCTGTTAATTACTTCAAACATAAGTTTTCAATGGATAATATAGTATATAATATTATATTGTCTAAAACTATAAACTTATATGTAAACTATTTTTCACTACCATTGGGTTTGAGTAACAATAGGTATTTAAAAGTTGTATTTTACTATTAATTTTGGTGTTATTTTTTTTTCCCGAAGATTGGATTTTCTACTGTCCATGTGAGTTATATAGGTATTTTTAAATTTAATTTTTGTTTTATTACTTAACCAAAAAAAAAAAAAAATAGTTCTTTGTGTTATAGCTATAAAATTACCTATAAATATTTCCATCATCTACCTATTATGTATTATGTTATTTTACTTTGTCTTAGAATAGTGGTTTAGTTTAACTCGTACATTCTAAATGAATATTGTGTTGAGGGCCCTAAAAGCGTCATAGACATTTTATTAAAGTATAATTTATGTTTTTAAATTTTATTATGTTTTAAATCATTTCAACCATATTATTCGGCCAAAAAACATATTAAAATGTTTTAAAATTGGATAATTATTGTCAAATATTTCTATGTGCACCTGTAAAAGTAATTGATTTTTGGTTTTTCCTATTTTTTTTGTAGTAATTTACATATTAGATTACAAACTTGATGTTAAGTAAAAAATTGGATTCCTATATTATCAAAGAAATAACTAGGTAATTAAAGTTTAATTAAATATCTATTTATCAGTAATAGATTTTCAAGTTGTTTTTGGTTATTGTAGTTATTATAATGTCCAAGCAGAAATCTTCCTCGTACATTTTTTTTACTATAATTGGCAGAAAAACAATTTGAAGGAATACTATATACTATAATAAAACTTGATATTTAACAAGATAAATAAACTATCGTCAAAAACAAAAAAGTTTCACGTGAATTTTAGTCGATTTCAGTACTATAAGAATATTTGAAAAAAAATTCATTATTAATTTCCTAATTTTATTGTTATGCTCGAAAAATTCCAAATATCAATGTTATTAAAATGAAATATACCATTGGATATATTTTCTTGTTCTAAATTCCGAGTAAAATCAAAATTTCACATATCGGCATTCTCATAATTTTAAAGTATTGGTACCTATAATTATTTCCATGATAAAAATATCTATTAACTTTAATCTAAAGTAATTTATTTATGATTTAGTTATTTATAAAGTGGTATAGCAAAACAAAAACTAGAATGGTAAAATGATTCAAGTTAATTCAATGTAATTAATAGAAGGAAATGGGTTTCATATAATCTTACTAGATTGTTATAATGTTTATGTTTAATACCAGTATTATCCCCAGTATTAACTAATGCATTTTATTCATGAAAGAATTAATTGACTCTTGTCTAGTATTTCTTATATTAAATATATTTCTAATTTCTTCTTTTACCATCTAAAAGAGTACAATAATGTTAATTATCAATTTCACCTCGAATTAAATAGTATTTACATTTTTACATTTAATGTAAATTTTATAGTAACATTTTAAATTTTGTTTATCTTTGATTTTATTATATTTAAGGGTTTTCTTACAAATTATATCTCATCGTTTTGAATTGAAATTATTTTTAATTAGACATATATTTTAATTAAAAAAAAAAAAAAAAAAAAAAATAGAACATCATAGTTTTTTTATTTTTACTCAGTATTTTATTCTGAAAATATACATATGTTTTATGTTTTCCCTTTGTCAATACTCTGGGTCTTTTATGACAACCGACTTTTCGAAAATGTATTTTGAAATTTCGTCACTTTTACAATATTATAAAAATTGTAATTATTAATGAATCGTAAAACAAACTTTAAGATCTTAAAGAGTAACCTTTAATTAGTATTTGTAAATTTGTTTAGATTTTTTCAAGTGTTAACTAAGTTCAAGTGTTACTAAATAAAAATGACTCGGTGTACAGACGATGTCCCAAAACATAAGTTTACAAAGGGTTATATATAAATTATCATACATATCATGCTCATACATGTTTTTTATTTTATTTTATTGGTTACTCTTTGAGGGATGGCCAATTATACTTTGTACAAAATATAAATAAAGTTATACTAACGCGGATTGTAAAGCAAGTAAAATAATTAGTAACCGTGGAAATTAATAATAAATAATAATAATATAAGTATATTAAAAATAATGACATCACTTAACGCTTGCCAATTAATATACTTAAATTATCAAACATGTTAAATGCTAATTATCTAATGGTTTATGAACTTTGTTTGATTGAATTGTCAAATGATTGTAAGAAAATAGGTTTTTTATTTAATTGAATTTGTTTGGGTTTTTATACTTATTAGTTAAATCTAGACTGGATTTTCATTTTATATTAAAATATAGAAAATTAAAATATTATACAAATAGTTAAGAATGCTAAAAAACCATTGTAACTGATTAAGTATTTTCTTAGTTATTTAGTTACTTATAAAAATAGTTTTATATCGTTGAATATATATATACGATGAAGTTTTAAAACTTTTAATTTGTTTTACTAAAATGTGTATCTCAAATTAAAAATGTATTCAATAAAATTAACTAAATTGATAAATATAAAATATATTGATTGCATTAAACAAATATGAAGTTTCATCTTTTCAGTTATATCCAGGATCGTTAATTACTTAAATTTGAAGAATTGAATTAATGTTTTTGGCTTTAGTTATCAATGACTATTTACTTAGTAAAAAATAAGAAAAACTGTATTATGTTAAAAATATTAATAACAATTCTTATATACAATGTACAATTTTTATGTTAGGTGTTGTATCGGCTTTGAGTAAATTTTGAAAAAGTTTCAGTTTGAATGAAAATTTCAGTAAAAAATGAATATTTTTATATTTCTCGCCTTACTCTGAAGATATCGAATAATTATTTCAGCTGCTACCTATATTATAAAGTAAACGTAATAATAAAATTAATAAAAAATCATTAAATATTTCCTCGACATTACTTAAATTACGAACGAAGAAAGTTCAGTTATTTCTTGGCATTTGAACATCTGGCTCAATTGCATTTGACATCTAAAAAACGCATTCTTGATTTTACTAAATTATCCTCTTAGGTATCTATAGTATTTATGAACTGACAAATATAGTTTACTTAGAGGACAAATTAAATGTCATTGATAATTACTTAGGTTATATTTTTTGAATATACTTAGTTAGTACTTACAGAACTAAAAATCATTCCTTGTTTCTTTTATTAATAATTTGATTTAATTTGTGATTTAACTAGTTCTATGTTTATATTGTTTAATTTGACAATTTAATTGTTAAATTAACTAATTTTTAAAATATACAATTTTTAACATTTATATTACAAGTTCAATTTTAGTTAACCGTGTATCAATTATTTCGAAGACCTTCTAATTATTAGTTCTAACTATATTCGAGGTACTTATGTACATTATCTTCTGATATTTGTGTAAATCTTAGATTTTTATTGATGACTGAAAAATGAACTTATAAAAGATTAGAGTTTGGAAATATTAATAAATGTTTATCATACTGGTATTAAGAACAAAGAATATTACAGGAAACTAAAAACAATCTACTCCCCACTTCCCTGCGAATCTGAGTGTAAATAGTTTAAATTAAATAATTATTTTTCTATTTTTCTAGTTTCCTATGATTTTTTTTGATATTTAGTACACTGAAGTACCTATGGATATCGTATATTAAATCGTATTGCTTAAAGCATTCTTAAATTGTTTTTTTTTATGAATGCCTAGTTTCATTATAACTTAATTATGAAAGAAAAAATGTAGAAACTATAATTTTATTCCAAAAATTAAATTTACTGATATTAAAAATAAGTCCGATGTTTAACTATTTAAATACAATATTCTGTAATTGTGTAAAAATAATTGTATTAGAATTATTTTATCATGATCTTACACTACCTATGTTTTATTATAAAAATAAAAAAAAATGTTGTTATGAAATATGCATTTTATTTTTCTTCGTACAGTACAAAGGTACTTACTAAATTTAATCAATTAAATATACATAATGAATAGCAAAGGTCATTAATGTAACCGTACATTTAATTTAATTTTCTGATTAATATAATTTACCAATACCTTCGAGTTTACTTTGTAATTATTGTCAACTTAATCTTTAACGTTGACTAAAAACAAAAGAACTACTTGAAATCTAAAACGTATTATTAACTTTATTTCTAGAAATATTAATTTTTCCTTTTAATGAAATTGGAGGCAATGATTTTCTTTCTCTTTCTATCATACGCACAATATAGGGATTTAGAAATTTTCTATTTCCAACGTACTGATTGATCTATTACGATAAAGATTTTGAAAACCGATTTAAATTCGTCATAAAGTCTTCTTTAAATAGACTTTCCCATTTTTTTATTTTGTCCCCAAAATTTCATAAAATAAAATTCAACAAATTCGAAACATAAGAATTAATTTTTGGGTATGTCAAGTGCAAAATTTAAAAAATATGAAAAAGGCGATCTAAAGAAGAGTTTATGACGAATTCGAATTAGTTTTCAAAATCTTTATTACTTTAATAGAACGATCAATAGTTACAATGTAAATAGAAAACGTCCAAATCCCTATAAACGCGTGTAATAGAAAAAGAAAAAAAACCATGACTTGCAATCCTCTTAAAATATAAATTTAAATCACATCATTTATTTATGGATTCAGGTAGTCATTGATATTCCTTATTAATACCTCATTGAATTTAAAACGTGTTTGTGGTGTTATCTATATTTTTCATTTTTTTTTTATTATTATTATTTTTCAAAAAAGACAGGATATATTTTAAATTAAATAAACACGTAAAGAAAGTGGAATAAAATAAATAAGTGGGTTTGTAATTAAGTAAAAATATCAATGGTAATAACACACTATTTTGTATAATATATTATTCTTCATCATATTATTCTGTAATAATGTAAAATGTTAAGTACTTTTAGCATTATATTGTCCATTCGCCAAGCATTTACAGATTTTAGAATTATATTATTATATTGTTTTTTGTTTTTATACTTGTTTATTTTAATTTGCACAATGAAATTATATCATTTATTCAACCGAATAGTTTATCCATATGCAACTCGATTTTATCGTTGCAATTATGTATATGCATATTTAATCACATTGCGCATACGTTTATATGGCTTATATTTTTCTATAATGTACAATTTTAAGTACCTTTAGCATTAAATTGTCCATTTGCTGAGTATTTACAGATTTTAGAATTATATTATTATATTGTTACTTGTTTTTATACTAGGTAATTTTAATTTACGCACTTAAATTATATCATTTATTCAACCGACTAGTCTATCCATATGCAATTCGATTTTATCATTGCAATTATGTACATGCATATTTAATCACAGTTTGCATTCAACTACAGTGTGCATACGTTTATATCAGTGTTTGTATACATAGTTGTTTGAATTTTAATCTACAAAAGTAATAGAGATTATGTAAGACCCTAATTTAATACTTTCTATGTACAAATTTAAATGTTCATATATTCTCATATATATAATATATGGTATGTATAACATGTATATGATGTATGTATGTTGTAGTCTGTGTACAACACGATAATATATAATTATTATATGCTAGTATTAACCTTGATATTATTTCATTAATTCTACTGAAAATGTTCATTATTGTTTCCATTTATATGTCATTACGTATATATATTTGTATTACCGTAAATTTCATCATGTATAAATTGATTCTATCTGCGTCTAATTCCGGCATTTCTCCTACTTAATCATTTTTATACATTTGCAATATGATTGCACATCATAACAAATGCACACGTTAACATTATTCTACTTTTTAATTTTTAGTTCTTGTTTTATAATAATATAACACTCAACATGCGCAGTCGGTTTTTATTAAAAACTTATAGAGAAAAAAAAACATAAAGTTAAAAATGTATTAACTCCCTGTTAAATTTGATATTATAGTATAGTACCTCGAATATCGAGTATAATACGAATTTAATTCTGATGTGAATATAATAACAAATAACTACTAAAATATTAAATTTTTTCGTTAAAAATTAAGAAAAATAACATTCATCAATATCATTTTTTGCATGATTTTTTTTCACTATTATAGTTATTTCATGTGTAAGTATTGAAAAGGACTTAAAGACATTTAATACAAGTTTATATCTTAATATATGGTTGTGACAGTAAAAGTATTTAGTTGTCAGTTTTTAGTTACACGTTTAGAGTTTTTAATATTTAAAAAACGTATGAACAAATTATTTTCATCTGACCCCTGTAAATTTTGACCATGTGGTATTAACTATCAATTTTACAATTAAAAATTGCTGTTTTTGTAAACAATCAAAATATTTTATTATAGCTTAGATAGGTAAATAATGTGCTCTTTTAATTTTTTTGAATTGTAAAAATAATTATTGTGTTTTTTTTTTCTTCATCAACTTCCATTATTTTATTTTCATTATTTTAAATGTATTTGGATGTATTAAAGTTTATTTTGTTAAAATTTGATTCTAGAGTAGTAAATAATTTTCAATTAATTTTTGTTTCATATTTTATTTGTTAGTTTTTAGAGTGATGAAATATTAACTTTTACTCAGCGTTAAATTTGGATTTATAAGAAATTAAATTTTAAATGATATAACAAATGTCAACGATAATACGTCAAGACATTTTGGCAGACCTTGGTCAATAACTATGCTGTTATTGACATTTCTTGAGCAACTTTTTCGATCGTTATAAATTATGATTATTCTTAATGTTACTATTAATTATTAAAATAAATATTTTTATTAATAGTATGAATAAGAGTTTTCTCTCAATGTTACAATTAAAAAATTATATTATGGTTAATCTCACGCTTTTCCTGTAGTTAATAGTTCAAGTTCCAAATACCATGGTAATACTTATAGAAGATAATGACAGTGCAAAAATGGATTTTTTTTTAGGCCTAGTAAAATGATATAATAAAATATAATACTCATCACACTATTGATATGAGTACTATACATCAAATGAGCTTAAAATTGGTAAACAAATTCTAGTTCTGAGTGGGTGTGCTTTATTCTATAAGAATGATTTTAAATTATTTAAATTTGAGAAAAAAATTAAATTATAGTGAAATTGAAGTGAAATTATTAAGAACGATTTGAAATTGTTATGGATGTATTTAATCTACTTTATTTAAACATAGAAAATAAATTAAACTTGAACAACGGAATTAGACGAATTCAAATTAATCTTTATATGACAATATGACATAAATAGTTTATTGTTATCTTAATTTTTTCGTAGGTGTTAGTAAATATTGTATTTGAATTAATCGAATCATAAAATATTTTCATTGTTTTAATAATTGGACAAATGATTTATTGTTTTTTGGAGTCTGCACTGTAGTGTTATAAGGTTTTTTGTTAACCTATTTTAGACGCTTCATCATCAAAATGTATAATATACACAATCTTATTTTTTATACATTTCATTTTCTTTCTATTGTGAATATGAACTATGCGATAAAATACTTAAGTAAATTACTTGCCTTCTTTTTTCATAAATTGTCACTGTAAGACCATGATTATGTTACTAAATACATATTTAATTTCCAGTTCACAGTATATTTATTTTAAATTGAATTACTGATATATTTTTTGTTGTTTATTTATTGTGTATCCAATTCTAATGTCTTATACCCGTTACTCCACAATTTGTGTGTACTGGAATATTTATAGAGATTTCAACTGCAATGGTTAAGATTGCTAACGTATAGTTAAAAATAAAAAGCAAATACTGTAAATCAAAGCATTCTCAAAATTGTTTGGATGTTAATTTAGTGTACATTTTTTTTATTTAAAGAATAAAATGTAAGCGTGAGTCTGGGGTTTTCATTTGTACTTTGTAAACAATAAAAAAAATTTTCAAAATATTTTCATTTAAGAACTAAAATTCGCAAAACGAGTTATTGTAAAATTGGATTATTTTCTAATTATTACCTCTATTATAATATTTAGGGGATTTGAAGCGATAATTTGTTGTACCTATCACAAGTGACATTCCAGTAACTGAGACATATTTAATTTCTAACGTATGAATTAATGATGTGAAAAGGATTTTGAAAATCTATTATAACTCATAATAAAGTTTAATCTAGGTCAACTTTGCACCATATTTTTTTTTTATCAGGTTTTGAAAAGTCGACTATTTTTAAATGTAGTTTATTGTGATACAATTATCGGAAAGCATATGTCAATAATTAGACTTAATGTCTTGAAATTTATGACAGAGAAATATGATGATTATATTTATAAAATCTTTATCCTATCAAAAAATCGATAATTTTTTGGTAATAAAATATGTTATAGTTAATGTTACAAATGTGATATACAAAGATGACAAATCACTCTTTCCAATAATCTTATTGAAAAAAATTATTTATATTTTGGCCACCTGTAAAAATTATGATTGCCTTACAAACGAAACAAAATATATCGACTACCTTTATTGTTTAAATACATGATAAAAGTAAAGTTAAATACAATTCATGTTTTCTTAGTTCTTACACCAAAAATATACTATGATTATAATCAAATAGGTAACTATTATTATGAACACCTTTTGAAAGCTCTTGAAGCCTAACCTTTTGAAGCTCATACGCATCTTTTATGCAAAACAACTAAATAGTGAAAATTCTTCACACATATACACACGCATTGTCATATAATACACTATATCAAGGTTTTACTTTAAGGTGTTACGTTATTCTAACAAAAATCAGTTAATTGATTCTATCTCAAGTGTTCAATAGAACACTCGTATATTATTTCGATTCATAATAATATGAGTTTTGTTAAACATTTTTTTGTATTCTAGAAATATTTAAAAATCTACAGTCATCATTACTCTTTATGTCGATAAAATCAGTAATATATTTGTTAAATTATTACTTTTTTTTTACGTTTGGAATTAATTTCCTTAACCAAGTACTTGTCAAAATAATGTATCATCAACTCGTATTTATATACTCAAATAGAACATTTCAGTCATTGATGAAGGACACACTATTTGGATGAACAAAATACATCTGAAATTTTATCATAATATTTTAATGAAGTTAGAAACATATATGTATTTCCTGATACAGTATTCATTTCAGCTTTTATGTGGCTGTTAATTAAAATCAATATATTGTATATATTTTAATGAAACAGTTACACGATGTGCATATTTTATTCAAAAATGAAACACTATTAAGGAGTATTGTAACTATCGAATATTTTTACCTTCGAGTTATTTTTACGAATCATAATTGTGATGAACATACATACTTTAAATTAGTATAAAATAATAAAAAGAAAACATTGGCTTTTTTTTTTAATAGGTAATTATTGAAAACTTTAAAAAAAGTAATATTTATTGTACATTAAATTAATACCTGTAGAATTTTAACATTAATTGTCTCTAAAGATAATTTGTGCTGTTGTAAATTTGTACAATTAATATGTACATAAAAAAATAATGATTACAATAACAGCCATTAAATAAATAACATAAATTAAGCATGATGTAGTAGGATAACACTCAATGGAGTTACTTACTTTTGATATAAAAACACTTTTATTTGTAGCTACACTCTTAACATAATTTTTTTTAGTGTTCTTTGTGAGTTGTCTTAAATATGATTTAAAGATATGTGGCTTATGTTATGGATGGTGTAGAAACTGTATTATAGAGTTTTTGATATGGACATCTGGTTAATATTTGTGCCTAATTAATTCAAGTATTTAATTTATTTCACTATTAATGTTTACTTGACCATATTTAAGATTGAGGTGTATTGGTAAATATAAAATGTAACGTTAAAAATTAACTGCAACATTTAAAAATGGAATATTAAATTACCGAAAAATATAATTTAATAATTTATAATCTCTCAGTATCTAATAGTTAAATTTCTCAGTTATCGAGTAATTATTATTCAATATACGAGTATTTATTATTAATAATGTATCTTTTATATATTTCGATTTGTACCTAACAAATATTGATCTAGGTATAGTTGATTTTAATTTTCTTGGAAAGTTGGGTAGTGTGCAATATATTACAACTGTCAAGAATTTTATAAAATTACTGTCGTTGACCCCAAAATGAAATGTCTGTAAATTCTTGTTTTTCCTTTTTCGCTATAGGTACATTATAAGAATCTTGCGACATAAAAAAATAAAACCATGTATACCGAATACACAATTATCAGGTATTGATGATATTGTTAATCACATGGTAGTTATGCACAAATTGGTATACGAAGAATGTAGTTTATTTATAAGTGATGATTTTAAAGTATTTGTGAAAAAATGTCACTGTTTTACAATTTTTTTTTTTCATTTAAGTACTTCTTTGCATATTTATTCTTATTTTGTCCTATTATCTGTCACATTTCTATTATTTTAAATTGTTTTTTCACTTATATAATTGTTATTTATTGAAAAGAATTATTTTAAAATATATTAAAATTTTAAGATATTTGTTTAATATTGTAACTTATATAAAAATATATTTATGTATAACATAATTATTTCTATTATAAAACGATTATAGCTTATAAAGTTAAGGTGACTAAAGTCTATACAAATTGTTATAAAATTATAGTTTGTTTTTAGTTGAATTCGATTCCACTTAAACCAAGCAATTATATAGTTACAAAATTAAATTGTCTTGTAATTTTTTGAAATTCAGTTTCAGAATAAAAATGATTGGAACTATACAGCTAATAGCTTAAGATTGCTATGTTTTTCGAGATGCTTGTTTATTATATTTTTAAAATGTTTTTGCCAAAAATTTTATTATCACACATTTTACTTTAAAATTCCATATATGTTTTGAATGATTAACATATTAATTATACTGATTAATATATTTTATTTTTTATGAATATTTATTATACCTTCTTCTGTAAGACAATTTTATACGTATCAATCACTAAAGTTTATTTCGTTGTTCATCATTTTCAACAGTAGTTAGGAATTATTCCTCAACCTTTATTTACTTACTAATTATACTTATCTTGTTATCAAACCATTAAGAACTAAGTTATACAATTTAGATAGTTTTGAATGTAAAAAAAAAGATAACTTACAAGAAAAATAAATGTTTTCTTTTAATAAAAAATAAAGACAACTGCAAATATATTATTAAAATGTGTATGTATTCGCGTTGCACATTTAATATCTTGTGCATTTTGATATTGTTCTGAGATATTAAAGCATGGATTTAGCATAGAGTGGGAAGTGATGCAATTGGTAATGGCGTTTTAACTTAAAACAGTAGTCAGCAAAAATAGAATATCGTAAAAATTCGCTCACAGTTCAAACCGAAAACGGATAGTCCCCTCTACCCCGTACGATGCAAATCTTGAACCAAGGTCGATGTTCACTGCCAAACTATAACAGACCGTATACTTCTCTTGAGTATTCTACTGCCTATATTTCTATTGTTTCTGTTTATCAAAAATTTTTTTCTTTGATTATGTGTTGGCAGTGTACATGTACTTATTATTTACAATTATGTATCTTAACAAATTCTAGGAAGCAATTTTATGAAATACTTTTTCATTTACATAATTAAAAAAACCTTATAAATTGTTTCCAATGAGCTCATTCACCTTGATTAATATTTTTTGAAATAAAAATATGAAAATTGCTTTTCAAAAAGTTGATATTTTTCAAATATTATATTATTAAACCTGTGTTTTGTGTGTGTTTGAAATTCTGATACATTATTTGTTGGATTGCAAACAATTCAGTATACCACGGTTTTAAAGGAATCCCTAAAGTGTCTTGTAATTGTTTAGCATATTTTACTCTGTTTATATATTCTTAAATACAAATTACCTCAAAAGCAATGTTGAATTAGATTTATGCGTTAATATAGTTGATAAAGAAATACTTAAATAAAGTGACAACAGCTTCATCATTACATCTTATATTTAAAATTAAATACGTATTCAATTGATGTATTGCAATTTATCTTTCATGTATTAAAAATTATATTTTATTATTTAGTTCTAGTAGACAAATGAGAAATCAAGCTGAAAAACTACGCCGAAGCAAGTTGAATACGTGCATCAACGAACTTTCGCAACTTGTGCCATTGATATCAAATTCCCCTAAAAAAATAGAAAAAACCAGTGTTCTCAGGTTAAGCGCTGCATACCTTCGACTGAGTAGGCGTAAGTTTGCCGATTATTTTACCTTTTTATTAAGTTAGGTTACTAATTAGATATTATTTAACAATTTTCAGTATTAGCTGGATTCAAAAAACAGCGTGAAGAGTTGCCAGCATACGTAAGGGAGATGAATTTATCTGATCTCATATTAGGCGTATGTATTCATATTAATAATATTATTAGTTTATTATCGAAATAAGATTTTTTTTTTAATATTTAAGAATATTGAATTACGCGTCAGAATCGTAATATCATTATATTTTCTTAAGTGGAATGGTATCTATCTTAGGAATAATATGTTAATTTAACCGTATGGTCAAAAATTATGTTGATCTCTCTCCAAAACTTCAAATGGACTGTGTAGGTATATTTCTTGAGTATACATGGAACCAGGACAATTCTTAACATGATATTTATTTGTCAATACTAATAATTAAATAAAATTGTGTATTTTATTATCTGTTTTTACATTTAATTAATTAATGTATTTTGGTTTAATTATTAATTAATTAATCAATAAATTCGTGTTATCCATCATTGATTTTTTAGTCAAGAATTAATATTATCTTTTGAAAATTTGTTAATATAATTTTATATTATTATCTTGTACAGTGCCTGTATATTTTTATCTTAAAAACTACTGTTTACCATTTCACAGTTGTACGTACGTACGTACGTACAACACACATGTAGATAATGCATCTATGATAGTATCTTATATACTAGTTAAAAAGGTAAAATCTTAAGAAAGACAATCTAGGATATTCGTCCTTTATCTCAAACAACGTCTAATACTTGAAAAATAATTACTCTATGCTCTGTATTCCATAATTTTTAATGTATATTTAACGCAAAATAAATGTTCCTATATCAGTGAAATATGATTTAAAATTATTGTAAGCGGTAAATAGTTGTATAGACTGAAAAAAGATCTATTCATTATATTTAATTATATGTCCACTATTCATGTATATATTGTGTAGGCTTAGTTGAACTGTTTTTCATATATATATATTTATACTTAAAGTGACGTAAAAATTTCTTATGTTTTAAAATAAATGTATGGTTTTAAAATGTATAAAAAAAATTTTACGTAATGAAATAAAAAATAATAAATCTTCAAGATTCATTCAAATTATTACTAGTATCCAATCTAAAAATATTATATTGCGCTTTTGGTTTTTGCTTTTTACGTGATTTATTTATTTACATAGTTTTTCACAAATTATTTTTAGGATAAAGATATATTCCTTATGGTTTCATCTGCTGGAAAAATAGTGTTTGTGTCACACACAGTGGAAAACATATTAGGCCATCATCAGGTAAGTTATTTACGCACCATTAATAAGGCATTCATTTTAAAATATTAATTTCTAAATCTCTTAAGCTTAAATCATTTTGTTTGAAAACTAATCATAATCATGTGTTGAACTCTTATTATTGCGTAAAACTACGTATATCACGAATTGTTAAAAATATATTAAATTAAAATTAATTGATACATGTTGTAAATAAACTTATATTATTTTTATGAACTGCAATTTTAACAGACAAATATAAAAATGAGCATTAAGATTTTTACGGTGTTCGATTAATATTAGGTATTTTATTAATATATGTAATATTTGGCTTATAAAATCACATCAAATTTATTCATTCTGAGTTCAACATTTTTTTAAAAATTGTAAAGTTGCCAAAAAAAAAAAAAAAAAGAAAACATAAAAAAAAATATATACAATTTTATGTAGAATTAAGCTTTATAATTTTTGTTTTTTGTTATACTAGGTATGTATTATTTGATATTTATTAAATATATAATTATTCATCTACTGAGTTTTTTCGTTATTTTTTCTTATAACGTAAACAAATTTGTAACTTCCATAAATAATGTAATCTGAGCAGTGTAATGTATAAATAATTATTTACGTTCTGTACCGAACATAGAAAATCAATTAATTCGTATATGAATTTCATTAGGATAAAAATATTGAATTTGGTAAATAATTAAAATTGTAATTATTTAATTTATTTTTATTATATGTATGTACTTGTATTTAAATGTAGGCTATTATTTTTATAAAATATTCGTAATGATGTATTTTCAATGTACCAGATTACATTTAAAAAAAAAAAAATCCCAAAATATTGCCAAAAATAGTCTGCAGTAGTTATTAGAAAATACAAAATATATTGTATTTTTTTAATATTTTTATTAAATTATTTTGTTATACTACTTAACTTCTGTATAAATTCTATTAATAATTGTGTACATATTATGTATAATTTAATAATATTTTCTTGAAAAGGGATAGCTAAAATATTGTAGTGTACAGTAGCAAAATTGTATGATAAGTACTCTAGACCAGAGGTTCCCAAATTTCTTATAGTACGACCCATTTTGGAAATTATTTATGTTCCAAAATAATATCATTGACCTTTTTTTTGCTGTTTTCATAATTTTAAATTGAAAAAAAGTATTATATTTATAAAAATAAGTTTATACTATGTAATTTAATTAGCAAGTATATAATTTTAATGTGAAGGATGTAATTGTTTCCTATTTTTCATAACTGGATTAATATCCACTTTTTTATTTTGATTGCAAAGAACTTGTTGTAAGCTCATCATCAATTCATTTTCTTTTTTAACCGCTGACTCAGATATTATCTCTGTTTCTTCAGTTTTCGCAGAACTTTAAGTCATTGACTTCTTATTTAACCATTTTTCCGTAATAACTGTACAAAAGCTCAAAAAAAATACCAATTTATTGGTGATTTGAGAAATAGTAAAATTTAAACTGCGTGCATGTATCGTATTTAATGTACCGTTTGTTACTGAAAATAATCAATTTATTTGAACGTCATATAGGTAATAATTTGTTTCAAATATAATGCTATATTTTCAATATAATATTAATATAACCGATTGCGTTGTGTTGACACAGTCGAGCATAGACATATAAAGAAATATTAAATATTATGTCTATTGGTCGCAATAAATTTGCAGTTATCACAAACGTAAATAACAGTTAATAATAAAACTAACTAAATAATTAAACATCAACCATAAGTAATAGAAACACATGAAAAACATAACGTGACCCACTAAAAATATAATCGCGACCCACAGTTTCGGAACCTCTGCTCTAGACCTTATATAGTTATCCATGTTTTGTATTAAATTTATTCCAATTTTACCAAAAAAATTCAATATGATTCTCATTACATATATCTATATTTTTATCATTCAAAATCGTTGAGTTATTCTTTGTTAAGATTATATTGTATACAATATAGATATTTCATACTATAGCAAAAAGTCTTAAATCTTTTTCGATAAATAGGATAAATTGTCAAAAAACTAAAAATATCGTTATTAAAATGAGATACTTGAAAGGGAGCTGTTATTTCTTTCGTAATTAATTTATAGAAACTTTCAGCTAAGTGACTCGTAACATTAGTGTTCATAATCTATTTTTCTTTTAAAAACTGAAATCCGTTTTTCTTATTTATAATATGTATAATTTTTTCGATTTTAAATGGTGATATTCATTATTTAAATCCAACGTATGTATCACATTCTGTACACTATTCTAGTGTTGCTATGATTGAGAAATACTTATTTTATATTGTTGTGCGCATTAAATCAATTTGGATTTGTATTAGCAATAAGGGGTAAACCCTTCGCCAGATCATTAAATGTCCACGTTCAATTATCTGCACACATGTATTAGTAACAATTGCATTTACTCTCCTTTTAACTACAAATCGCATACGTGAATTTTCATAGCACAAGCATTCATCATTAATGTATTTCATTATTAATAGAATTATCAATTACTTATTACCACAACCAACAAAAATGGTCTCGAGATCGATTTGTTGTAAAAATGTTATTTTAATAATAGAAGAATCAATAAAATACATCCATTAATATTTTCTCGGAAAGAAGTTGTTTGAGAAAAAAAATACTTGAGAAATATTTAAATAACTATTTACGAAATTATATTACAATAATTGTTTAATGACTTCTGTTAGTATACCTAAATGTACTTGTAGTAATTTATTATTGTCAACAAAATTGATACTAACTATTTTTATTTTTATTGCTATAAACTAGTTTAACTTGATTTTAAAAGTTTTCTCAATATTTATTAAAGTATTCAAATACGTTTACTTGATTATGTAACATGATAGTAATAATATGTTGGTTGTTTTCGTAATGAACACTGCAGTTGTCAATAATCCAAGAATTTTTATCTCGACCATTCGTAGTCTACTAAACCTCCGTTTTTCGTAATTATAATTTGAATGCATTTAAATGCATTACGTATAGGCTACTATTTCTGTATCGATATACTATTACGCGTCAAATATGCCGTTTCATTATTTTACAGTTCATACTAATACCTTTTTTACCTTGATATCATCATAGATGCGTGCGATGCATTATTACAGTATTGATTCGCCTCCCACCTCTCACCGTAGTCATATGCACTGACCAAGGACATCATTCTTTTTATCGTTGTTCAGACGATAAAAATTTATTATTATACGTACAAATTTGGTTACCTGCACTGCATTCAATTTAAAATGTGTTTTAATTTTTTTCGCATCCTTGGAAATTTATTTGAATTTCGACGTCAACACATAGAATTTTTCCAGTGTACAGTGTGTTCGTTTATGTAAATTAACTACAGAATTTAGGCCCATTTGGCCTTCAATGCACTTACATTTTAATATGAAATAGTAATTATTGGTTTTGATGCAATCAGGCACGTAGCTATAAAATTTGTATTATAGGGGGGGGGGGGCAACAATTTTGGACTGTTGTTGAACCAGTAAAAAGACACTATTTGACTCTAGTTACAATTTAATTTTATGTCTACATGAATAGATCCTATAATTAACTTTAAGATAACGTGTTTTACAAATGTAAAATTTAATAAAATAATAATATGCTATATAATAATCATAATAAATTGTATTATCAATAAGTTATCATAATTGTGTAGTATTCAATGTGTATAAACCAAGGGCGACTCAATTTTTTTCTTTAATTCGGGCCCAAAATTTACAAATAAAATTTTTGATAATATTTAAATCAGATGAATCCTTAATATTTGAACACCTATCTATGTTTTGAAAGTTTCACTTTTATTTTATTTGATTTTTCACTAAGTATGGACCAGGGCTTAAATCAAAATAATATATATATATATTGTTTACCGCTATGGGACTTTTAAACGTTATGAGCAATTGAGCGTTTTGCGTTATTTAAATTAGTGTGGAATTTGAAACGTTTTCAAATGTAGTATTTAGCAATCAATACTATGTAAAATAACAATATATATTTTAAATATTATATTATATATATATATATATATATATATATATATTACCTTTTACCCGTGGTTTATTGGTAAATATATTTGTGAGTATACGCACTAAAAAAATATGGATAGTAATCCTAAAATAAATTTTCTTGCTTCGCTCGACAATTGTTTTCTCTCGATATGTTCGAAAAAATGTAATTAATCCTTTGTAACTACACGTTTATAACTTCTATTAAGACTATAAAATATAACACCACAAGATATACATTTGCAGCGCATTATAAATTGCATGATGCAGATTTAAGAACTATGGGGTGAATGTCCACACTCTACTATTTTATTCAATGTTATTCATTACAGTTAACAAAATAAATTTAACACACTGTACACTGTAATTTTCAACAGATAAATATTTCAATCAATTTCATAGTTCATAACAATTTTTTCTAATGAACTATTGAATTATTATTATTTTTTGTTTACGAGTTATTTTAGAAGGGTATATCCGTAAAATAATTTTACATTAGGTGTACTCTAAAAATCTAAAATCTGCTGATGGGTATAAGCCGTATATCAATACACCCCTGCCATTAACAATATTTTCTTTTTTAATTCTTATAACTCATAACTTATAAATAAAGCAATCATATTTGTTGTATAACAATAATAAAATGCACATACCACGTGAAATATGTATTTATTGTCAATTTATAACTTATGTATGGTGTATTACTAAAAATGTTTCATCGGTGTTCACCGAAATTATTTTTGATGAGGCAGGCCATACGGGTTTCGCGCCGACAATATCCGATGTGTTTTAAGAAAGCATATTTATACATTTTAATTGGTAATGCTTATTTATAAATTATTAGTTGATACATTTATTGCGATTTTAAACATCCTATTTATATATATTTTATTTAGATTATCCAGTAATTTAAGTCAATTTTATGAAAATAACGAGGTTTCAATCGTTAAATCATTTTAATCGTTTTCTGTTATGTTATTCCATACTAATTTTAATCGTTTTTCGTTTCTGTTTCATTATCTGTTATCGATTTCAATCGCTTTTTGAATTATACGTATACGTTATACTAATAACGGTATAAAAACGTTTTGGTGTCCTGATATGGAAACTAAGTATCGTTATAAAATGATCCACCTTAAAATAATTTGAAATGTTTATCTCACACACATCACATATGATCGATTCCTTAATACGGATTCAGCCCCCCCCCCCCCGGGCGATCGCCCCTTCGTTCCCCCTAAAATCGCCACTGGTATAAACCAGGGTTGAAACGTATAATACTGTACATTTGAAAACATATTATACTTACGTATAAAAATAAATTCCTTTATAAACAAAAATGCATTTATAATTTAAACATTTTAAATTTAAACACAATAAAACAAGGAAATATAAATTATAAACGAACAATTGTGCTATTAATCTATTGTTATTAATTATCGTTATTTTATCGCTGACGTATTTATAATAAATTCATTGTACTTGTGATATTTGTAATACTTTTTAAATTTTATATTATAAACGAAAAATTAAAGTAGATAAAATAGTTAAATATATTTTTAGGAGTGAATTTCAAAAACAAACCCTATTATACGTTTTGTACGTGTAACATATAAAACGCTTTATACACGTATATTACCAACCCTGGTATATTTAAACATAACATATTTTTGATATTTTTTTCGGGCTCATTTTTTCGGGGGGGGGGGGGGGGGGGGGGGGGGGGGCTCATCTTGGGTACAATTTTTAGTAAATATAATTCTGTGCGATTAATGGATATGAATCAAGATCAATTGACCATGTATTTTACATTATATTCAGGTTTATAATTCAATTGGTTTTTGACAATGTAATTAAGTTATCTTTTTCTTTTCTTTTTTAACCGTGTGTGTTGACATAAGTTGTCTTAAAAAAGAAAAATATCCTCATTATATTGTATCAGTATTTACAATTTACGTCTTACGTCTAACAATACAACTAATGAGGACAACAAAATCTGTGTTTATTTTTTAATTTGATTAAATACATTACAAATTGGAAACTGCCACCATACTAGTCGAAATGGCCAAATATTTATTCTCATCAATGGGAATGCAAGTCAATCCGTTAGAATCCCACGCAGTTAACATTGAAAAAGAAAATCTAACACCAAAATTAGTAACACTACTCGGTTCTTTCACAATTCCATCAATTGAAGACACAGACCGTATTAAATACTTGGGAATAAACTTTTAAAACGAAATCATTTTCGATCAATAACAATTCCTTATAAATCTAGAAAACAATTTCAAAAACCTAGTTACATCATCCCTTTTAAGAGGTGACTAAAAACTCAACAAATGAACCAATACGTCTACTCTAAACTGATTTGCCCATTATTAACAATACTAGCAGATCTTCTACTACAACCTCTTCTCTATTATGTATACATACGCATACGAAAAGTATCATAGAAATATGTGGATTACCAGCGGATATTCCCATTACAGTATTCTATTGTGAACGCAAATATCGTGCTTTAGGTATGCAATTTGTAGACATGAAGTTTGTAATGAGAATAATATAGTCGAAACCTTACCATACATTAAAGGTGCTTATCCTCAGACAAAGTTAATGTGCAACGCAGCACACCATCGCATACGCTCGGCACTAGCCAACCTATTCCGTAGTAAAAACTTTGAAGTCAATGAAGAAATCCACCGTCAGACAACAAATGATATATCATCTAAAACTGCCACATAAATATACTATTGTGGAAGATATGATGAAAGACAGAGGACTCATCCTAGACTCCACAATTTAATTGGAAATAAATTATCCCTTCCAGGACACAACAATGAACAATGAAAAAAGGGTGAATATCTGCCATGCATCTCGACACTTCGAATTCAATACAAGATCAACAGCTGAGAAGTTATAGGTCTATGGTTTGGTAATCGGGGTACTTCATGTCTCATGAAATATTTTTTCTGAACTCACTACAACTCACTACATAACTCGTTTTTAATACTATATAACATAACAAAGTTATACAATATAACAAAGATATGTTTATCAATGTCGAAAGACTCATTAAATATTTTAAAATATCACTTATCTTCATAAAGAATTATCTCGCTGATTATCATTTAAATTCTGTTTTATTTTTATATCGTTTATTGTGTAATTTTTATTTTATAATACAAATCATCTTGTGTATATTTTTTTACTCTATTCATCTTTCGTCATTCAATATTATTATATTTCTTGTTTTTAATTCTGTAATCATTTTACCGAACTATATATATTTATATTGATATTATATGCTGTATCTCGGCAACACGTACGATGGAAATTTCAGAGTTATGATGTATATCAGTGGTCTTAAACACGTCGCGCGCGGGTCCGTTCGATGTGGTCCACAATAAATATTTATTTTTTCAAAAATGTTGACACTCTAATACAAAATAAGAGATGTATCAAGTATCAAGTGTTGCTAGAAAATAAAAAGTTCATTTTTGTCATGATTATAATCAATAAAAGAAATACATTTTGTCTTGATTTATTTTGTTTATTTCAGATTTAATATTAAAATTAATAAAAAAAAAGGTGTTTTTTCCCTTGAGTTTGAAACTATTGATATATTCATGCATGATATGCTATTCCTATTGCATATTATTATTTGAATTGGAAAATTACCTTAATAAAAATTTTCTGAGTTACTAAAATTAGAAAAATTTGTTAAATAAGTAGAACATTGGTGATTTAGAATTCAAATGACAATTTATGCTTAACATTGGAAAACTATGATAGGCTTTATTGTCATAGAATTCTTGATAATGTGTTAAATATTGATTTTAAAATTTACTTTTATCATTATGTTAAAATTTTCAGGAAATTAATCGTTCACGTTTTATAAAATACTATTAAATTAGATACACCTGTAATTCAAAAAATTTAAATCGGTGATAGTATTTCCTTTTGTGGTTTTTAATTGAATTGAAAATTCATTTCAAGGAATTGCCAAAGAAAAAGTACGATTTGTTGTAGCATGCATAAAATTAAGAGGATGAATAGAATTTTGAGATAAATAAATTATAATAATAAATATTAATTATTATAAATAAATAATTCTTATTAATACTAGTTATTTGTCTATTCAACCCAGATTTTAATGTAGACTTAGGTTTAACAATCGAAGTTAAGTTATTGAATGTAGACAATTTGGGTTGTATATACCACATTAAAAACATTTATCATTAAATAAAACCATCCATTTATTCAAATTGTTATTTAACAAAAGTTGATTATATTATTGATACATTATTGATAAAATTAATTATATATGCTATTGTATATATATTAACTTTTTTCCTTAACTAAAATTGATCTTTTTAGTAACTATTGACCCAATATTTTATTGTTTTAATTGCAGACTGATCTCATGGGCCAGTCAATTTTTAAAATTGCTTGTCCAGAAGACTATGAACAGATAAGGGATAATTTAAAGTACCAAGAAAATACCTCATCTGAAGGCAAGTTTAATATTTTTCATTTTCATTCGCATTTATAGTATATAAAATTACTTTTATACTTCATAATAATTAGTGGCAACCGAATTGTGTTAAATTTATTAGCTGGATTATGTGTTTAGTTTGTCTGTTGTGTAAGGCATTGCTTGCTAACATTTTAGTTTTCAAATTTTGAAAAATTTAAATTTAAAATGTTTAACATTTTACAAATAAACTAATGTATACTAATAAATGTAAAAATTAAAAACAAAATGGTATAGTGAATTTAAATTGTAAAATATTACTTATAAGATATATTTGAAACATTTAAGATATTATATATATATTATATTTGTAAAAATAATCAAAAAATATTAACAGCAATTGTTGAATATTGTATATATTCACTAAATAAAAATAATTTTCATTAAATTTCTCCTAGAGTTATATATATTAATTAAAAGTCTCAAAAATAGTATTTTATTAACCATGATACTAGTTGAAAAATAATCTTACAATTAGATTATAGTATTGTATGTATACAATGTTAATTCTCTTAATAATATTGTAAAAATCGAATTGTAATAAAACTTAATTTAATATTTTAGATGGTCTTCAAAGCACAAAGCTAGAAGGTAGTGGTAATAAAATGCAACGTCGATCATTTTATATGCGTTTGATCAAAAAAACTGCATCTCGTACAGACCCTCCAGAGTATAAATTGGTACATGTTATGGGCACATTAATGCAAAATAATGGTACAAAAAGTAATATTTGAATGTATTTAAAAAATATATTTATTTTAAATGTTAACTTTTATAGATTCTTCACTCGGGGGAAATGATTTTGTACTGAATGCCATCATCAGACCATATAATGATTTTCGAGTCACTGAAATCTCATTATTAGAAGCTACCAAAGAAGAATACATTACTAGACATCAAATTGATGGTCGCATTATATATGTTGATCATAGGTAAGAACTTATGCAAATATATCATATACAATTGTTTTAATTTTTCTTGGGATTTAATCCTTGTACTAGACATTTAAACAATCATTTTATATAATATTAGGCAACCAACTTTAAAATTGTATATTCTTTATTTTATCAATTGAACTACAATATTTAAACAAAATATTTCGCCAAAAAAATTTTTTAAAAATTCTGTAGAAAAACTTATGCCCTATAATATAATGTTCTTTTATATTAGCATTGGTAGATTTTGACTGACTGTAGCCATTATTTAATTGCTATCATCTGAAAATTTGACAAATAATTTTATTATTTTAGTCTTGGCTATATATATATATATATATATAAGGCAAGAATTAAAAATGTACTTATGTCTATAATGAAAAAGGATTCCTACTACATAATATTGTGTTATGAATAACCTACTTTGCTTTTATTGCCATTTATATTCTACTTACAATCTACTTCTAAATACTAGTAATTTATATAAATTGAATACTCAGACTGTAATCTTTTATCTATTATATTTACATGATTATAATATATATTATGTATAATAATATATTTTAATATATTTATAGAATATCTATTGTATCTGGATTTATGCCTCAAGAAGTTTGTGGAAAATTAGCATTCATGTATATGCACAAAGATGATGTCCGTTGGGTGATGATTGCCTTGAGACAAAGTATGTTTTATTTATATAATAAACAATATCATACATTATCAATATAATTTTTCATCTATTTATTTTATATTTTTATATTTTCAGTGTATTATAAAGGTCAAAGTTTTGGTTCTAGTTGTTATAGATTATTGTCAAAAAATGGTGACTTTGTATACATGAAAACACATGGTTACTTGGAACTGAATATAAATGATGAAACAATTGCATCATTTATTTGTATTAATACTCGGGTGAGTACAGAGGAAGGAGAGAAAGAAATAATTAAAATGAGAGAAAGATTTACACCATTGATAAGTAAACCAGAACCTGGAATCGCTGCAATTACTAATAATCAATATGTAAGTTAATTAATAAATATTATAAGCCTGAGTGAGACCATTTTGTAATAATTTTTATTATAGATGGCCAAAGATTCAACTACATCATTAAAAAACGCTAGTACTGAAGATCCTTCAACATTAAATAAAGCTGTACAACAAATGTATACTAATATTCCAGCTCCTGCATTAGACAGTGTTAAAGAAAGTGCACAAAATCCTTTGCCAGACAGCCAATATATTAAGGTTGTACTTTTATCGAAATCCATGCCTCCAGTTCAAACTGATTCCAACACACCTAAAATTGATAAACGATCATCTATGTCACCTCAACCAAATATTAAGCCACTTATTCAAGATCGTCCTACTGTACTTCAAATCGCACCTCATGCTCCTCGATTACCAGTTGTTATAGATCAAAAATCTTCTGAAAAAACAATAGAGAAAGATACAGAATATTTCAAGCAAAGAGGTGGTGTATTAGTTAATAACAAACGACAAAATGAGTATCAGTTAATACCAGATCACTTACCTAAGACACCAAAAATAGAAACCCAAATTGATTCACCAACTTGTAGTCAGTATAGTCATCAAATGGATGGTTCTCAGTCCGACAACCAACTAAGCACTGATGGTTATGGTTCTTTGGAAGACTTTTCTAGCTTTCAAAGTACTCCTATCCAATTAGGTATGCACTGTATTGACGAGCAGGATACTGATTTAGGTAACCTCGATAACTTATTTAAAAAATAAATAGTAAATGTTATTCTAATATATTATTATTTTTATAGATTCTTTTAATGATGTAAATATTACCGGATTTGACAATTTTTCAGTAAGTTTATTGAATCATTTTTATAATGCAATTAGTTTTTATTCTGAATAAAGCAAAAATATAATAATTAAAAACAAATACTTTCTGGTATAGAATTGGATCAAAATACTCTTTATTATAATTTTGGAAATTGTTCCACAAAGGAACTAAATTGAAACAGATAAATTTACAAAGATATTTTTAAAAAACTTATATTTTCCTTTTCGAAGTTCAACATTTTATTCGAATTGTTGAGTAGTTCGAAAAAACGAGAGAGCAAAAAATAAATATTTGAATCACTGAGTTAAGAGAAAAATTTTATTTTTATTATTGTACATAATTATTAATTATTTCAGCAAATTAGGTGGTATAAATTATTTATTGTTTTTAAAATAAAATTGTTAACTATATAAAAATTATACTATGTAAATTAAATTATTATTATAAAAAATTATTATTTTTTGAAGAAATCTGTAATGGTTTTCTGCTTCATTTGATGCACTAATCACAGAACTTTACAACTGACCAAACGAAACTCAAATAAAACTAAATGTGACTGTAAATAATAAAATAAGATTAAAAAGTATTTATTGAATGTATGTTGAACAAATATTCTTTGTTACATAAATACAATGTACAGAAATAACTGAAATTTAATGATTTATTCTGTAATTATATTTTAATAAATCAATTTTGAAGCATACTTCTTATTTAAAATAATTTCTCTATTGCTTCTTAGTCTAGTCTTCTTACAATAAAAAGTATCCAATTTTTAATTTATTTAACTATGAAACATAATTGTTATACAATTAAAATTTGTTTTTATGTTCATTGAAACTTAAAATAAATTTGATGTTCATAGAAATTTATATATATTTTTAAAAAATTCAAAATCACAATTTTTTTATTTTACTATCGATATTAAGATAAGCCATAAAAGTAAATAAAAATTATATATCAACTTATACCTAATTAGTTATAAATATAAGATTATATTAAACTGATAACTTAAGTTTTGTTATATATATTTATTAAAGTATAAATAAAATTATGAAGTAAAAAAATAATTAAATTGAAAATAATGAAAAATAATTAATTTTTCAATTTGTATATATTTTGGATGGTTTTTATAATTTGATTCACTATTTAAAATTAATTAAAATTTATATAGATAAATATAAATTATATATATAAATTGTTTATCTTTATCATAACTGATACATTTTTTTTTAATTTCGAAATACTTGAATATGTTGTATTTTCTTCTTTTTCTTAGAAAACATTGGAAGACCAATCGGATTTGATTGATCCATCAATGGACCCTTTGTTTTTGACACCTGAGAGTTTTAATTCATTTGATAATGGTACGAATACATTTTTTTTTTTATACAATGTGCATAATTCTTATAAATATGCTTCTATTTGATTTTAGGTGTTTATATGGAAGGAAACTCAACTGATATCATTCCTGATCCTGTAAGTTTCGAGATTTTGTTATAATATAATATTTACAATTTAATTATCTAGTGTACACCATATATTATGACAAATAAATTTGTTTTTAATAATTAGATAATGCATGTACTACAACATGATGGATGTTCACAAAGCGAATTGCTTAAAAAAAATCAAATCACACTTAAAAGTAAGATGGACCAACAACATGGTCAGCTCAAAGAAATTCAAAAAGGATTAAATTCACTTTCTTCAAATGCTGATACTCATTACATTGCTAAAAATTTTACCAATTTAAAAGTATTTATTTTTTTCTGGTCTCATTACAACTTAACATGTTTTATATTTAGTTTTTACTTCATAATTTTTTTTTAGGCTGTGCATGAAAAACAAAATCAGTATCTCCGTACACTACAAGAAGTACATAAAAACATCGGTGTGTGACGATGAGTTTTTATATACTATAATTTATATAATCTTTAGCTTTATAACTTTGTGTAAGTATACAGTTTACACGAGTATAAATTATTTTTAACGTTTAGATTTTCTGTATTATTTTTTTTCGTACTGTGTAAATGTAATCACTAAATATTATAATTGAGATACAATGTGCTTACAGTGGTTTATTAATTTCTTTGAAATTTTAGAATTGATATTTATGTAGGATAACGTTTTCTTATCACCTTTTTCATATGAACTATTCATCTAAAATAATAAATGTCTTAAGTATTGATAATAATCTTAGTTTTATTAAATTCTTATTAACATTATTTTAATTCTAGGCATTTAATCAGGTGATAATTATTATAAAACTTATAATTTGGGTGCATATAAAATATCAAAGATGTGAAAATGATGAAATATATGAAAATAATCTGTATTCAAATTAAAATTTTCCATTTACTAATTATATATTATTGTTTGTTTTGAAAATGTTTGTAAAATTCAAATTTTGTGCTAGGGAGGGATGCTTAAACTATTTAAAAACATTTTCTGAAAATAAACCAAAAATTTAAAAGAGCCAAATTCACCTTCTTATTCTATTGGTGCATTTTCATTTATTATGTATTTTAGTTTGAAAATAGCTCAAATAATTCTATATTATCTTATATAAACTAAAGGGGTATGAATTTTATAATTGTCAATTCCAACCTTCCAATACAATACAGTCCTGTAAAATCTTAAACATGAACTTAACTATAGCAACTTTATCCTTAATAAATTAATATAATATTTAAAGTCATAAATTGTCACAAAGTAATTACGACTTATGATGGTAGAATATATAGCTTATATTTAGCTAAGTATATTTTATATATCCTCAAGGTTAATTCAGTTGTTAATTAAAATAAGCGATCTCCAAAAGCAATTTTTAAATATTAAGACTTAAGTTTTACTGATATTCATACATTTTTACAGTAACCATATACATGGTAATAACCAAAGCTTAATTTTAATTTTTTGACATTTTTATTTTTTCAGTTGTTAATGTTTTGATGTTCAAATGATACTCTTTTCTAGAGTAATGAAAATAATGTACGGTAAAATTTGAATGGTTTAATTTATTTTCATTAATGAGTACATTTACACATAAAATACAATTGCAAATTAACTTCTGTATTTGTTAATTTATATCTCTATATATTTTTTTACCAGACTTAAATTTGTTTAATGTCATATACTTATCTCCTAAGTTATCAATTTGTTTTAATTATTATTACTATAATTATTTTTTACTATTACCTAGTGTTCGTATAACATTTGTGTAGTTTTAAAGATTCTTTTTTTTTTTTACTTTAAATTTTGTTTCTTTTTTACAGCAGATGCTCAAAGAATTCAATAGTGACTGACTTGTGTTCATTTAATTATTTTCTTTTCTTTTTGTAATATTTTAGTAATATCAATTATATTTGAGTGTATATTTTTATTAACTTCTTAAAAAGTAATACATCTAAATCAAAATGTGTTTCTGAAGAATCATGCAGTTAACAGCCTGTGACATTTTATAATATAATATTTTTAATCTAATTATTTAGTTTTCTCAAGTTTCCAAATTATCAATATTAAATAATATTTAAATTTATATTACCATTATATCATCTTTTTTCATAAAATATATAATTTATTTAGTTTATAAACGCTTAAAATACATAATGTAACAGACTATTTTATAACCTAAATATTTTGATAATAATAATATATATTTAATATTCTATAAATTATTATAAATTTCCCCCTTTTATATTAAATATTTGAATACAATAATTCATCAATTAATAATTGATGTCCAATGATTTATATATTTTATAATTTTTTTTATTATTATTATTATAATTATTTGTTTATTATTATTATTATTATTTTTATGTAAAGACTGAAAAGCAAAACATTAAATGTCATAATATTTGTTTATGTGTCAAAATGTAATTTTTAAATGATACTGTTTTCTATATTGCTTCTATACATATTATGTTATGTCAAGATATTTAATATCAAATACATTCTATATATTATAATATGTATATTGATTGTTGCATTTGTTATTATTCATAACAAAAACTTTTTATTCTTTTTTCCTCTAAGTACTCATGCTATGTATTAGTATTTCTACTTCATAATTTCTTTTTACTTCCTTACAAATTTTTCTTTATGATTTTCTATTGAGATTTATAATAAATTGTATATGATTATTATTACGACTAATTTAAACTTCAAGTTTTGCACTGTATTATAATTTTGAAAAAAAAAAAAAAAACAAATACTATCGTTTTTATTAATTTAATGTCTTAGTGAACTTCTCACAAAATAATCTGGTTCACATAAACTTTATGAAGTAAGCAGAGCATATGCACACACACTCAAACGACAAACATTTACAAACAATTTTAAACTTTTCATTAAGTAACATAATCGTATCTCATTAAAACAAATTTATAATTATAAAAATAAATAAATATATATTTTTGTATATATTTGGTATTTGAACGGGTGGCAAATTGAAAGGGGTGGTTGGGTAAACTAATTCTATGAAGTAACAGTTTCAAATTCATTTGGCGCCACTGTATACGGCTATCCTCCTTCAATGATCTGCAATTTTCATTCCATAATACACCAGGAAAATGTATCATGTATATTTCAAATTGATTTTAACATTGTCATGAAAAAAAAACTATTAAAATCGTTAATATTATCAGTGCAAGAAAGTTTAACCACAAAACAGTTTTTGTCTTCAAGTATCTCTAAAAAGTGTACATTTTAAAAAGTTTTGTTGTCAAGTATTGTTGAACTATTGATATTTTCATCCGGTTTTGTTGATTTAAATTTTCGCTGAATTCTATACCGATTTTTGTAGTTAAAAATTGTGGCCATATTAAAATTTTTAACACTAGTAGATTTTACAGATCGCGGACGAATTTTGTATCTCGCCACAGTATACACTAAATGATAAACCGACGGGTAAAAATATACTTGCCCGTATAATACACACCTAAATCAAATAACATTAACGAGAACGCCGATCACATAGACATAAAATAAGCATTTTTATGTGCTTTTTATGCATATTTCTCAATTTTTGTTGGATTTTTAATATTTTCTAAAAAAAATTTTGGTTTCTTCTAATTCCTATGGTTTTATTATTTTATTTTCGTGTATAAAAAATATTAGTGAAATATAGTTTCAATACGCTTCATTTAATCAATAATCAATATGGTACAATATAACTAGAGCGCGAATTTGTATGAGCTTAAAATTATCGAATATGCCATATAATATGCAGTAAAAATCATGAAAATATGCAGTCAAAATTATGAAAATATGCAAAAAATATGCAAGAATTTTTTATTTATTTAAAATTTATAATTCAACTTATAAAATTTAATTACTTAAATACTTAATACAAAAAAATTTAGGGAATTTCCTGAACTTAATTTATTTTTAAAATTTTATTTATTATTAAAATAAATTATCACATGCATTTCATATTTATCTTCTGTGAAGCTATGTCGTTTATCGGTTAACATATTTTTAAAGACTGAAAACGAACCTTCGATGTAAACCGAAGTTATTGGGGCATATTTGAAGCAAGTGGTATGTCGATAATCGACTGACACAGCAAGAGCGATTAAGTTTACGTCGTTATCGATTATTTATTTTATAACTAAATATATATATATATATAAATTATTATTTAGTGACAATGAAATTTATTTTTAAATTTTCACTTCAATATGCAATAAATTTTGAATTTTGCCAAAATATGCAAAAAAAAATGTCATCATTAGCTTCGAATTATGATGATTCGTGGAGATAACTGACAAAAATCCAAAAATATTGAAAGGAAAAAAATATGCAATTGCATAGAAATCCGCGCTCTAGTTATAATTATCTGTGAGTGTAGTGTTATAATGTTCTATAAAAATGTATTCCAAAAACAACTTGTATTTAACTTGAATTAAAGGGGAAAATGACATGGTATAGTCAGTGCAGTTTGTAAGAGTTTATAAAAATTTGGAAAAATATTGTTCACATATAGGTATTATAGGTATTTTGTTACGCGTCCGTACCGTTGTAGCCACGTGACCATGTTGCAGTACAGCGTTATGTTGAATAACGCTTAATAATTAATAATATTTTATTTTAGCTAAAGTCTCAAAGGCCATACTACTAAATATAAACATTGGTACCTGTTCCTGCCCTCCGGTGCTTCTTCCCATATGATATCAGATTCTATCTTTTTAACGTATTTCTTTCCGTCCTAGTTCAGGTCTACCTTACGGTATTTTTCCTATCGAGTCTTCCTTAATCAACCACTTGGCTAACGTTCCCTGTTCGCGCCATGCATGTCATGACCTACTCGTCTTAGTCTTCGTTCAATGATCACCCTGACTATATTCGACTTCTGAAAAAGTCTTCGGAGTTCATAATTATGTAATCTTCTCCATTAATTCGTTTCACTGTCGAAGACTGGGCAGTACATTTTCCATAAAACTTTTTCTAAATTATATTTTTCAAATACTTTTAGTCACGATTTTTTTGTTTTTTTCAGTGCTCACGTTTTCGAAGCGTGTATAGGACAATTGGCCTTAGTAGTGTCGTATACATTTTTATTTTTAGGTTTTTGGATTAGGTCTTTGATTTAAAAACTTTTTCTTACCCATAATATTTTTTAAAAGCTTGTTATGCCCTTAATGGCACCCCGGTCTAAACATCGTTTTTCTTAGTCACAATCGATTCAAGATACTTAAATTGTAACACTCTTTTGAAATTGTATTCTTCTATTTCGATACATTGTTATTGTCTACAATTCTTATTTCCTCGACTAGCCACTAAGTACTCTGTTTTATTACCATTAACGGACATGCTCACTTTTTTACCGTATTTATTTGTGTATTTCCTAAACTTTTTATCATACCTAAATCTTCTCCAAGGAAAGCGATATCATCTGCATATGCTAACTGTTCTATTATAATCTATTACTTATCTAGATAATTTACAAAGTGTGTAAAAAATAATTAATAACTAAATAATAAATTTCATTTGTATTACTTTACTTGCAAAAGAATAGTTCTAAAATAATTTTACATAGCATGTATTATTATTTATGAATAATGACGATTAATTATGTATATATTATTAATTACTATGAATGGGAGATACGAATTATTTGGCCATAAGGCCAGATCTATTCCATACCGACCGTTTTTAAGGAGTTTTGTATAGGCAATGCTTTGACAATCTGTATAGTACGTGCGTGCGCGTCGTTTATGTGTGTGTGTAGTAAATGATCATAAGTGTGAGTGAATTTCCTGTACCGCGGCCCATTTATCGTTCTACCACCGATTATCGACGAGCAGCGTGTCGCGTCTGATATTTTTATTGTCCTTATCTACCAGCGCTTCAAAACTGAATTTGCTGGTCTATTATTTACTTATTCCACAATTACGCATTTTAGTTTGCATTTCAAACATTATTTACGATTACGACAAAAACTATAATTGCTAATAATAAATTCCGAGAAATTTTTGATCTTACTACGTATTCGTTTAAAATTGGATAAAAACAAATATTTAATAACTTATTCAATTTAATTATTCAAATTAACAAAAATTAATATTATCGAGAGAATCGTAACACACCAGGATGATCTGCAGATATGAGATCAACAACAAGCCTGAAAAATAATTTTAATATACAATTAATAGAATAACAAGTAAAACTTACAAAATCATGTTATAAGAAATATTAGAAAAATATTTGACAGAAATTGAAGAAAATCAAAGTCAAGTAGTGCCTAGGGAACATTATTGAAAATAATTAAAGTATTTGTTCATTGATATTAGATTATTTTTTTTTTTTTTTTTTTTTTAATAAAAACTTACAACCTAATATTACACTTCGGTATATTTGGTAAAATATAATGATGGAATAAAAAATATAATAAGATTATCATCATAGGATTATCAAATGTTGTCAATAAAAATACCTAAATATCAATTTCTATATTTTACATTAATCCTACCCTAAAAAATCAAAAGAGGAACAACTAACTTTTAATATTAACAAACGAGGAATAAAATAATAATAATAAGTAGGCTCAGCACTAATAAGCAATTAAAATATATACTAAAAAATACAATTAGTTCATATAGCAGATCAGTCATCTATAAAGTTCTTCAATAAAAATAAAAATAAAATTGTATTGATAATACTACAACTACTACATCAATTGACGCAATTTACTATTAGCACAAGTAACTCGATAAAAATGTAATGTCAATTCAATTGAAATTACCTAACTTAATTGTCATAATAAGAATCATAATCAATGAAAAATTAAAGTCTTAATTTAAAATATAAAACTAGCAATTAGCATACATTCTTATGACACGTTCAATAATTTTTTTTCATTCAATAAAGAATATGATGTTCAATAAAAGTTGAACACATAATTATTTTTAGAAGTAACGATTTAAAGCTTAAATTTATACAAATTCTTTACAGGCAAAACAATTTTTGCCAGATAAGTTGGTTTCAAATAATTATAATATATTTATATATGCATTTGTTATCATTACAAATATTTAAAATAATATTTGTTCCATAAATATTTTATCACTAATATTGAATAGTAATAAATATTAAAATGTAAAACATTATTAAATAAGTATAACTAATTTAATACATACCTTAGTGCTTTTCCACTGGCTGAATTTGAATTGAAACTTATTTCTTCGGGGTGTGACATTAGATAATCAATCAACCATTTCAATCTATTTCTTACTAGCTAAAAATCATACACCAGAAGAATAAATTTATTTTAGAAATGACTATAAAAAATAATAATAAAATGTATCTAAATATTTAGTAAAGTATAATGATTTTTGTATTTAATTTCTAAATATTTTTTATTGCATATTAATTGACAAAATTAAGTTTACACAAATTTTTATACTAATAATACATATTAAAAATTTAAAGTTGTATTAATGACTGAATAATAAAGTAAAGCAATATTATAAATTTGAAATAACATAATAATAAGACTAAAAATCCAACAAAATATAAATAACTCATGAAATGTAGAAAATAATTAAAACAAAAATTAATTTAATCAATATAATATAATGTTCATAATCAATGGTAACATAAGAGTCAAATTGCAATGGCTCAAATTTTAGAACAAATTTTAAAATGAAAATAAACAATATTCATGAATATCAAGATATTTAAAAGAACTTAAAATTTTATTCAAGCAAATTATGATCCAAATTTATTACTATTTATAACCAATTTTTATAACCAAGTGTTTAAATATTTTTATATGTATAAAATATAATAATAATTATAATCACCTTAATAAGATTTGCTGTTCTAGCTGAACATGTGAAATTTACTTGTGAATTAAGACTAAATGAAATATGATCAGCTTTTTCACCAGTTACTTTGAAGCTTTTGGCAAAAAATACTACTGGAAATGGGTAAACCATAGTGGTGTCGTGTAAATATATTTAAGTAGTCTTTAGTTTAGTGTGGTATAACAATAAAGGACTAATGTAGTAATTATCAATAGAGTTCACAGATTTTGGATGAATTTCAACTTTTCCATCTTCAGCAGTCACAAATTTTGATAACTTTCGACCGTTTGCTATAACTTCGGAACTTAAAAAATTATAAAAGAATTAATTTATATGATTAATTTAAATATAAAATATTGCTTACTTGCAAACAGCAATATTGGGACATAAACCAGCAACTAAAACACACTTCAACAGTTTAACATTATTTGAATTCTGGTTATACTCAGGATCTGAATAATTGGAATTTTTTATAAATCTTAGATCACATAAATACTTGTCATATCGAGACTTTAAATCATGTTACATATTCATAGTATTGTACATCAAACAATTTTCTCTGCAAAATTCCCAAGCCCTGTTTTCTTGTTTTGCTTGTAAAAATTTACTTATTGCTCTAGTGACCATGAGATGATAACTTAGGTGACCTTCATCCATTTATTTTTTACATCATGACATTGGTATTTATCATTTGTCTGTAAAATTCAAGATTTTAAGTATTAAAGTAAAAATAAATAATAAAATCTATTTACTCACCGGCATAACAAATGGATCTATGAAATTTAAACTGGCAGCAATGGTCATTATTGGACTTAAGCAGCTAAACATTGTACCTAGAATAATCATTTTGCCTGCAAGAAGACTAATCAGAGGCGGATTTATCTTTTTTACGGCTATAGGCACCAAAAATTTGCCGCTCCTATAATAGGTGAAAAAGTTATAATACCCCTCCAAAATACCTACTCTAAATATTTAATATATAGACAATAGTAGTGGACATCCATTTTCATTTTTAGACTATTTTTTCGCCTGAAGTTATTTAGCCTACTTTGAAAAAAATGTCAATGGTTGTTCACTGAATTTGAATAAAAACCTACAAAATAAAATAAAATATATAGTATTATCAAAAACTGTTTTCTATATAATTGTTTACTATAATATTTATAGGTAATGACTATAAATTATAATGAACCAAAATAGATTGGTATACTGAATATCACTATATGTTTGATCGTTTGATGTTTTTTAATAAAACGCTACAAAATTTGCCGCCCCCCAAATTTTGCCACCCTAGGCAGCTGTCTACAATGCCTAATGGGAAATCAGCCTCTGGGACCAATTGGTAATTTTACTAAATGAAAGCCTAATAGAGTAAGATTTTCCTTTTCATCCAAAGCATTCAGGTCAATTAATAACTAGAAAATAACCAAAATTATTAAAGTAATAATATAATTTCTATAAAATAAATCAAAATATACTTTTAAAGCCACTTCAAGAGCTTTAGTTTCAGGTGGATTCGTAACTTTCTCTAAAAATGGAGTTACCTTTTCAACTTGTAAAATTTTAGCCTGAAGTATTACTTCTTCTAAACTTGTTCTCGTCATCTCAGGTAGTACATAATCATCAAATGAATTTTCACGTCCTTTTGTATACAAATGGTAGCAAATACCAGGCCTTAGACGGCCTGCTCGACCACGACGTTGTCTTGCATTGGCCAAACTCACCCATTTTTCTGTTAGAGTCCCAATATTATTTTCTGCATCAAATCCTTTTAATTTTATACGACCATTATTAATAACATAAACTAGTTCATCTATATATAATCATCTATAGTAACTGAAGTTTCTGCAATGTTTGTGGATAAAATAATCTTACAAACACCTTTAAAACTAATATTATACTAACTTGTATTTAATTAACAAAACCATTTTAGCTTACCTGGTGGTGATGATTCAAAAAAGATTCTTAAGATACAGTTGGTAACATGGAATGCAAAGGAAGAAGTATGTAACGAGCTACAAAGAAAAAAAAAAATGTAATTCAATAAATTACAAAACTGATTTTTTCTTTTTTTAGCATATGACAAATAAAACTAATGAACTATAAATTTAACATTTCATGTTAATTAAATAATTCTTTGAAATCAGAGCTTCAAACAAGTGTTAAGTATTAATACTAATTTTGAATACTTTGAATTTTTTTTTTCAAAATTATACACTTAAAATAAAAACGGAAATCAGAAAAAAGTTTAAAAAGCTAATTCAAATCTGAAACTGAATTTGAGAAAATTATATAAATTTAGTTAGATACTTGTAAAAAGTACCAAAATTTAACAAATAGTTAAGTTTAATGTACTCAGGTTCAGTAAAAAATTAGCAATAAAGATTTCAAATTTATTAAAACTTACAATAATACAATAAGTTTAAAAAGTTATTTTTAAACTAATAATTATCAATATTTCAACTAAAAACTTTTACCAATATTCATTCATTAAATCTACATGGAAAAATAATTATTTAAAATATCAAAATATTTAAAAACTGGCAATCAAAATTGCTAAAAAATCTGAAGAAATATTTGAGTATCAAGAACTACTCATTAAATGTTTAACCCTACTTATTTAACATAGTTAATTTTTTTTTTAAAATCACAAATTATACATTACATGTATTTCCAAAGCCTTTATCTTTAAGAATTTTAGTCATTTTAGATATTTGATCCCATCCAGAAAGAAACACAAGTATTGCTCCATCATCTTTATTATTACAAATGTAATTTATAAGTTCTAATATCAACTCATAATCCGTATCTTCAGATGTTGGATTTTCCAACAAATTCAATATTGCAGAATTATATCTTTTAGATCTTCTCATTTCACTACAAAAAGTTTAGTTATTATTATTTGAAATGTTGTTATATGAACATTCAAAAATATTTTCAATAATATACTCACTTAACATAGGGAACTACAAAGTCTAGAAATGGATCGCCAGGTTTTAATTTGCATTGTCTCAAAATTTTTTTAGGAAAATACCTGAATCTATTTTCAATAAATAATATTTGAAAAACTCGATGTAAGAAATTATAAGAAATACAATGCGCAAACCTATTTAATGAATAAATATCTTCAAGATAGACTTCTTCAACTGGATATGTAAATCCTGGTATGTTCAAAGATGGGCAGTCATTGTAATATTTAGAAAAAGTTGCTGCATTTAATGTTGCACTCATTAGTATAATTTTGATATCTGGTCTCTAAAATATATAAAATTTAAAAATATTATTAAAAAAAACAATATGATTAAATTATATAGGACCTAAATTGTAGATTCAGATATTCTCTATAAAAAATGTTCAGACAAAATTTTTCGTAAATCTATTTGTTTCGTTTGAGGGAATAACTCAATTACTTGGTGTGCCAAAGCTCAAAAGTGGTACTGGAGAACAACAAGCAAATGCAATATTTGATATTATAAATGATTGAGGTGTAACAAATAAAGTACAAGCTTTATGTTGTGACACGACGGCATCAAACACAGATCGCTTGAATGGTGCCTGTATTATATTGGAACAACTGATAGGACGAAATCTTTTATATATACCTTGTAGGCGACATATATTCGAATTAGTGCTAAGAAGTGTTTTTGAAGTTAAATTAAAAATAAATACTATTGGTCCTGATGTTCCTATTTTTAAAAAATTCCAACAAGCCTGGCCCAAAATTAATTTTCGTTATCATTTTCATTTCCTCATTTTATATCCACGTTCTAATAACTCTCCTTCGAACGTACCCACGGAGACATCGAGACTGTACAATATACTATTTGAGAAAAAGTATGTTAAACTTGGGCTATACAGTATTGTTCCACAAAATATTTGTTCCGATTCACTTTTGTTCCACACTATACTTCTTCCAAATGTGGAACAAAAGACCACTGGAAAAAATATTTTGTGGAACTACAGTGTTTTGGAACAACATTTTTCTATTTCATCGGAACAAATGATTAAGAAAATGTTATCATATCCACATAATATGCACTTACACGAACATTCTGTGAATAATTTGGATTACATAATGAGTATTCAATCTTTCACCAAGTTCTTAGAATCGTTAATAATATCTTTTTTCCGGAAAAAAAATTCACTTCTGTTCAGTTGCAGTGCTTGACCACTCATCGAAGTTCATTCGTTCAATCACGTATGAGACAAAGAATTTCTAATTTCAATAATATCTATGTATTTTCTACACATTAACTTAATCTAAAGTCTAAACTCATTTTTCTTACAATGCACTACAATACCTATAAGTTATTTAAATTATATAAATATTTATATAGTAAAATATGAATAGTTCTTAGCAGCATACTTTTGAACTATTAACCACTGCTGACTTCCTATTTAATCAAGCATTCCATATTATTGTTTTGAATAGATTCCCTATTTATTAACTTCATGCTAAACTTACTTAATAATGTAGCAATGTTAATAATATTTTATGTATCCATCATAAATACAATAATATAATTATTCTATCTAAGAAATATGCAAAACAAGTCAACTTGGATGAATTTGTATACAATTCGGATGTTTTTTTAATTATGATATTTCTTTGATTTTTTTGTGTAAGAGAAATTTTTTTTTTTACTCAAATAAATCATTTATGATCCAAAACGTCGGTACTTATTCAGTCAATTAAAAATATATGGTAACAAATTTTGTTTTAAAGAATTTTATTTAAATAGATATAGGTATATATAATATGTACAAGATAAAAATAACTAATATGTTAAATTCAAAATTCAAAACACACTAAAAATATCTTTATTTTTTTTCTTTAGTTTCGGCCTTTAAGATACATATATAAAAAAAATACAATTGAAAATTACAAAAAATTAATTTTTTTTAAATATTATACCCTTCATATCTAGATATTGAATTTCTACAAAGATAACATATATTATAATTTTCTTCCATCATTCTAGTGACACACTGAATACAATATTGATGGTCACAGGGATTCAACCTTACAACCACTACTTCTTCAAAACATATTGTACACAGTTCCAAGACATCTACAAAAAAACGAAAAAAATACAAATTAGGTATATCATTTACATTTAATGTTTTATGCGTATAGTATAATAATTGTAAAAATAATTTTATATTTATCTACCCATATTCTCCAAAATAAGTGGGTGGTCATTGGCCGGTAAAGGAATAATTGGTTCTGTAAACAATAAAAAATTTTATATTTAAACTTAAAATCAATTCTTGTTGTGATTTATATTTAAATTCAAATAAGCTTTACCAAAATCATTATCAATCTCTCTATTCAATAGTGCTATTTCATGATATGGTAGTGGCTGTTCATCACCTCTACCATTGCCAGCAATTGTTTGCCACCATGGTCCTTTTGCTCTGCGACTATGATTTTCTATATTATATTTTATTGGATTCACTATATATTAAATTAACTAGTGCTTTAAAACATTTTTTTTTTTTACCTATATGATAAGGTCGACCAATTTGGAAATGCCTTCATCTACCTCGACCGCGTCTCCTGAGAGGAACATCGACTATTAACTCTCCCATATGTAACACTGGAGATGGAGGACGAATTTGAATCTGATGTGGTGGTGACAATGGTCGAATCGGGAACTGATTCTGAAGAATAGGTGGTTGACGGATTGGACCCAATATGAAGGGGGGCAAAATTGGCTGTGGTTGTAATGGTGCTGATGGTACTAGTAGCTGCATATTTATAGCTGGAACTATAGCTTCTAAATATAAAAATTAAAATATAAAGTTAAACTAAAACTATTGATCACTTTAAATAACATGCAAGATGTATTACGATGTGGAAAATTTGGCTCCCCAATTTCGTTCCTGAATATTTGTTCCGGGGTGTATGAAACATTTCTTATGAAATCTTCCAAATTGTAGTAACCATTTTCCACATTCACCCAAGCATTTCTGATAGTTGTACTATTGCTTAGATTTAATCTATAATTTGTTTGTCTTACCTATTAAATTATAACAATTATAAATTACACATATACAGAGATTACAAATCTAAACATTTAATAAACAACAATTATATTATAACAGTTCACAAATTATTTAAAAACTATTATTGCCCATACCCTCTGTCCATTGACTGCTCTACTAAAATCATTTTGAGCCCTTTCCTCGACTGTTCTTAAGTGATCTAAAAATTTGTACAAATACAGACTTTTTCTTTACAATTACTACAGTTCCTTACAGTTTTATTTTTTTTTAAATAATTACCATAGAACCGATAAAGGTTTGGGTGTTGACCCATTAATCGGAGGAGTGACGCATGATATGACTTTTTAAAATTATTGGTTCTGTGTGCGAGTCCAAATACTGTAAACCTCTGCGGAGTCACTGTATCCATCCAGAATCGCTCATAATATCGTATTAGAGGTTCCAGTTCTATCACTAAATTATAGCTGGTAACTGTAGTTAAAAATATTAAAATCATATTCATAAAACTAACACCTAAACAAATGACTTAACATTATTTAATTAATGATTATTAACTCACCTAGATCTTGAATTAGTCTAAAGCCTAAGTGGATAGAGAAAGAATTACCATGATGTTGTATGACAACTGCTGGCAGATGAACTAAAGCCATTAACTAATATAAAAAATGTTAACACAAATTAATGTTAAGAAAAATCAATCAAATATTACAACTGTACAAAACTATTGATATATTAGTTTAATTAGTAAATTTTTACTTGCATACCTAACTAAAATTAATTTATTAAAAGGGAAAGAGAAATTTCTAACCAAAGAAAATTTTTTTTAATATTTACATGCAAGTACAACACTTTATTCTACTACAGATGCAATTATTTAGCACATATGCTATTTTGTTTTTTTTATTAAATTAAAACGAATTCTGGTACATAGTACATTCTTACTCAATATATTTTCCTTTGTTTAGTGGTTATGCTGTAAAAGTTTTTAATTTTATAATAAAATTCTCATTTACTCTCTTATTCATTGTAAAAAAAATATTACCATTCGCAGAATTCGCCTTGCATTTCCATTTTCTCTGCATAACCGCATTAGATGATGACTTCAAACATAACGTATAATACTCTGAAAAAGACAACATTTATTAAAAAACTATCAATTACCTTTACATGTCATTAAATAATTTATTTATGTATAGTAAGAGTTAATTTGATTTCTCTTTATTTTTAAAGTACCTACCTGAATATAGTGAAACCAACAGCCAGAATTGTTGGCTTCTGGGAGTACTCTACTTATGGCATTTCTTAGGCACTGTTCAAAATCAGTCATGACCTGCAGGTTTTCATAATTTATGTTCAACTGCAAATCATACCTTAGAAATTGGAGTACCCGGATGTAGGACTCGGTTTGGCGATCAACTAGTAGGGCATGTATAATTGGGATTGCTTGAAAAGAGATAAATCATATTTTAAATGTATGTATAATATTTACATGTGTACTATGTATGTCTTTATTTTAAACTAACCACATTATTAAAAATAATTTGTACTGTAAACAACTGTTCTATATCAGCTGGTTGCCGTAGTCTTATTTGAAAAGTTCCGTCCATACACATTGTTCGTACTCTTTCGAGGTGTGCATTCAATTCTTGCATGAAAGTATTGTTGGTAAACACGAGTCCTACAAAGCGTGTACTTCCATCATCCCTCAATAACTCCAAGGGGCCTTGGTAGAAAGGAGTCATTGACCCATTAACATATCACAATCTTGGGCTCCATTCATTAGAATTCAAAATATTTATCCAGTCTGCTAAAGAATCTGGAACAGGAGGATCGTTCCGATGCCTAGCTCCTGCAATAGCCCTAAGAGCAGCTGGACGACCTATATACATCGCTGCTTCAGGGAATCTATATAATTATTTATTTGTACTTAATACATTCATATACAATCATGTTATAAGGTCAAATGATTAATTTGTTAAAAGACTTACAAATGCGCTTCCTGGTCAACAATATTGTGTGGAATAATATTCTCCCTAATAGCTCTCTCTCTTAAACTTAAATTGATGTATTGAGGTATTTAACTGGTTTGCTGTTGTAGATGAATCTATATCTCTCCATTTATATATCTCATCTAGAGCATTAATAACGGCAGGTTAAATCTTATGGAATATCAATACTGCATCATGACGTTCTATCCATCTTGTAGCACAAAATTGCTTTAGTTTTGATGATTTGGATTCTGGTACTATGTTTTTAATAGATTCTTGTAAAATATTTTGCCTTTTAGGATATCCAAAAAATTTACAAACTGATTGCATTATCCCCATAGAATTCCTAATATCTACTACATTACAGCTGTATGATATTGCGAGATTCAGGCAGTGAGACGTTCCATATTGTCATGTTATCTTTTTTATCAATTTTAATATAAATCACGGTAGTTGTAGATTATAGAATAATTATTACTCTATGTTGTAGATATAATATTATATCTACAACCGTCATACGAATAATATTCATATCAATCGACAATCTGCCGTTTCGCGTAATTAAAATAAATAACTTTTTTTCCTACGTAAAATTTGTAGAAACCTCAGAAAAATTTCGGGGGGGGGGTCACAACCCCCAAACCCCCCACCTAGTTGTGCCACTGAAAAGTACCTTATTATGTAGAACTAATAGTTATTAGTTAATAGTTGGTCGTTGCCCGTTGGTCTGCTTAAAATGTTTATTATCTGATTGAAACCTTTGTAAGCTTCCTCATATACCCCATCTCATGATTTGTGTGAGAATAGAATACAAGTGTCATCAGCATAAGTAACTATCGACCCATCATAATTAATATTACAAATTTCGATAGTATATATAAGAAATAGAATGGGTCCAAGAACACTACCTTGAGATACACCGTTTTTAATTCCATATATGCTACCATTTACTACATTAATTTTAACTGACTGTTTTCTATTATACAAATAGCTTTTAAATCAGTTTAGGCTTGAATTATTAATTCCAAATCTAGGTAGTATGTTTAATAAGATTTTATGATTCACTGTATCAAAAGCCTTGGTTATGTCTCAAAATATTACTAATCATTTATTGCTATTATCTAGATTACTGTATAGAAATTGAGTGACTTTATAAAGAGCATTCTCAGTACTTAACTCCGGTCTAAAGCCATATTGTTTTTTTGATTATAAGTTATTTTTTTTAAGAACTCAATCAGTCTGGATTTGATAATTTTTTCAAACATCTTAGAAAAATTGGTCAACATGAATATTGGCCTATAGTTGCTCATAATCGATTTATCACCACTTTTAAACAAAGGTCAGCTACTTTTAAGGTATCAGGAAAAATACTTTATTCAATACTTAAGTTATATATATAAACAATAGGATCCACTACCAATTTACTAATACATTTTAACATTTTTACGGACACTTTATCTAAACCACTTGCTGTATCGTCTTTAAAGCTATTAATAATACCTAGTATGTCCGACGACTCGATTTTTTTTTGAAACACATCATTAAAAGAAACGTTATTAGAAACATGACTATTCTCTGAATTGATTGATTATTTATATTACTGTGAACGATATTTATAAAAAAATTATTAAACATATTAAATGCAGTCATTGGATCATTTTTCACATTTACTTCATGCTCATTATTTTTTAGTTTGTCAATGTTATCTTTAAACCTCAATTTAGAACCTGTAACTTCCTTTATTAGATACCATATTGATTTTGGATTAGAATTTGCATTTTTAAATTTTTGTTCATAAAAATAATTTTTAGCTAACCTTACAGTTTTTGTGAGATTATTCTTGTATTTTTTATAATGTAAAGCTAACATTAAATTATTTGGATGTTTTTTGCATTTCATTGAAAGAAATTGTTTGCGACGGGCTGAGGTTAATAATCCATTAGCCATCCATTCTTTTAAACGTATGTTCTCAAGATTTTACGAGTATTAGATTTATCAAATGTATTATTAATTACCTATTTGATCAAAAACATTATAACAGTGATTGACATAATTTAGGCATCATATACTTCGGTCCAATTTACATTGGCTAATATTGACGTAATTGATTTATAATCAATTTTATTCAACATTTTTCGATTATTAACAACATTTTCATTACTTGGAATCGAAACACAAACCGTACAGTGATCTGTTATATCAGTGAGTATTACACCAGCATTAATTTTACTTGTGACATTGTCATCACCATTAATAAAAATGTGGTCTAAACAAGAATGATTATAACACCTTTTGGCAATCTGATATAAACATTTATAAAAGAGATAAATGCACTTTCACATATCATAACAAGATATTTATTATTATATTCATGTACCTACACTGATTATATTGACATTCATATTACCAGTTATTACCGTTAATTTATTGTTAGTATTTAAACCATCTATTACTTTTCCTAATGAGTTTATAAAGTTATCGCTATCAGAGACCTATAGACAAATATTAAAGTAATTGTCACTTTGATATTGGATATTTTAGAGTTTTACTATATTAGAATCTATGAAATCATACTCAAAAAACTCTACACTTAGTAATGTTTTGCAAATACCATAACACCATCATTTTGATTCCTTTTTATAGAAGAAAAATACAAGCTATAGCCATCAAAAACATAATTACATGATTGGACATTATGAGAAGTCTCTGTAAGTACAATTATATCAATGTCCCTATATTTAGTATCATTTTCCAGAAAAAATAGAAGCTCATCAAAGTGTGTGTTTACACTCCTAATATTACAACATATTATATTAAGATAATTATTACACACATTATTCTCAATATATATTAATATATACAAATTCAGAAAAAGATTCATAGTAATTTGTTCTGTAATTCAAATATCCCTTACAGATACTTTCCATGAGAGTAAAAAGTTAAAACTAATAGTAATATAAATACAAATAAAGTATTAAGTTAACTTAGTTAAAGATAATTCATTGTCAACAACTATAGCTTTTGTAAGTTCAGATTTTTTATAAATAGTTTATAGTCTCTGAACCAGACAAATTTATACCCCGAATCACGTGCAAATATATTAGTTTTATAAAACAAATTTCTATAGAATTGCGTCAAATTATCATTAATATAAATAGCTTCATTTTTTCAACTTGCTTCCACAATATTACCTGTTGGTTTGATTTTCCTAAATGATTTAATCAGATCTTTTTTTACTTGTTTCGATGTTAGTTCAGCTATAATTTTCTTTAATCTGCTATTGAATTTTGATTGGACACGATAAGAATTGACAACATCAATTTCCACGTTCAATAATTTTTTTAACTGTATTTTTACAATCTCCATTTTTTATTTCCGGTACGTTTACAATTTCAACGAATTTATCTAGTGACTTTTGTTCAAGTATATTCAATTTGTTCGATAGTATATTTAAATCGTTATGTAAATTATTATTTCGAACTTTTAAAATTCTGTTTTCTTCCCTCATGTCTTTCATAGATTTAAGAAGTTCTTGTAGTTGCTCTCCAAACGAGTCAAACTTATCGCTCATATATTTACCAGAGTCCGTTAAATTAATGAATAATTCATTTGTTAACACACTTACTTTATTTCCCTTCTTAACGTTCACAGTAGGTGATTTTGTTTTAGTATCAGTTGAGAATTTGCACTTTGCACATCCCTATTTATGTCTAGCCGTTTTTGACATTTACCGAAAAGTCGTTTCTCTTAACACCGTACATCCAAAATGAAAAAATTCATTGCATGTAGAATACTTCAACTCATCTTCCTCGTAGATAACGTCGTTACATACATTGCATAACATTATACAGTAAATAATTGGATTACGCAATTATTAATTAAGATACACGACACACAGATAACACTATACACGCACGTCTATACAGAACGAACTGATACAACTGTTTATTATTATTATATATACAACATTCGTCTATACAAAATACATTATTATTAATACATTATATAATGAGATTTTTACCCACTATAAGTGTGCGGTATTTGGCTGTACGATATACTTACCTGGCAATCCATAAAGTGTGCGGTTTTTTTCTACCAACCTTTTTGGGGTTAAAATCAAATGTGTACGGTTTTTGGATGCAACCGATTAAATATATATAAATTTGCTGAATTTCCCCCCCCCCCCTAAAAAGTTCCTGGCTACGCCACTGTGATGAACAATTAATAATATATAAACGAATAAGTGAATAACTATTAAACACATCATGAAATATTTTTAATTTTCAGTAAAAACTTAACTTTTTATTGACCTCAATAAATTTTCAGTACAAACAGGTTTTTTTAATTTCAACGCGTAAATCTAATCGGAATAACTGACATGATTTTAGGTCACATTAAGCTTAGAATTCAAACTACCATCAATTTACCTTTGAGTCCGGTTTGCTTTGTTAGTCTGAAGGGTTTGATGGGTGGCATGATGCTTCAATGTTGGAGAACTGTATTTGAGAAAAAAATATATCTTCAAGATAATTCTCATGAAATTTGAAAACGTTCACTATTCATTAAAAAGTAATAATATACTATATCGAATTAAATTCTAAAAGTATTGGTCAAACAAACATAATTTTCTAGGTAATGGAAAATACATTATTAAAGTTTAAAAAAATAATTTAAAAAAATGCAAAATGTTATCATCCATTTATTTAATTAATTAATATTTCTCAAACATTCAGCGCAATAGACCATTAGAATTTTCTGTCCTCTCACTATTTCGTTTCATCAGATACTTCGGTTCATTTACCTTAGAAATGGTCATCTAATCAATGCAAAATTAGTTCAAAAAGGTATACTGTCACACATAATATGATACAGTATATTAATTAATTAGAAAGTCAGTTGTCATAATTCATATTCTAGTATGAGTATTTGAATGGAGTTTTTTAAGGTAGTATTTAAGTAATGGCCTAACTTTTCGGATGACTTAAAAAAAATTCAAAAAGTATTCACATTTTTCAAAATTTCAAGTTAACCATTTTTTAAAGCAATATAATTCAATTTCAGAAAAAAAGAAATATTTTAATTGTCATTATGCAGTTTAACAAAATGGTCAACTTAAAATCAAAAAAAAAAAAATGAAATGTTTTTTATTTATCATCATAAAACATAGGTCATTCCTCAAATATTAAAAAAAAAAAAAATTTACTCAAATGTCCTATCATGATTATAAGTTAAACAACTTATTTTGTAATTAATTAACACGTTGCATATATTCAGATCATTCCCTAAATAAAACACCCTTGTTGCTGACTACATAAATGATAAAGCCATAATATCTAACCATGAAACTCCTTATTAATATCTACAGTGAATCTGCAATTCCATTAGAATCTTTTTTCAATATAGTAATCTAAATGAAGAATACAATTAAACTATAATGCACTTATACATACAATCTTCAATTTAATACATGAACTATGCCCAACAGTTTTTAATTTTTATTATTATTTTTTTTTTTTTTTTTTGAGATACTACGTTATGATATAATATAAAAATAAAAAACAAACTATATATTAATTTTTTTTTTTAATACTTATATTATATTTCTAAAACATAGTAAATTGCAATTATATAAGAAAATGGAGGCACGGTAAGAACCTCCACGTGGTGCCCCTGGTAACAGAGTTTTTTTTCATACCCCATACCTTATAACTGCCAAGAACACAAATAAGGTTAATAATGAATCATACTCTATCTAATTTACCCTAATATAATAAGATAATATAAAATTTAGAATAATGAATGCTTATAAAATGAATAAAAAATTATTATGTACAATTAACTTACAAAACAAACACGTTGAATTATCAACGATGGTATAGCCATAGGTTTCAACATAGTATTTTTATTATATACATTAAAAGAGTTAGCCACAAAATGAGCAGAACACATAATACTTTTATCATTTACTATTATGTCTCTATGCTTATCGTAGCGTCTACTGAACTCAATCCATTTTCACGGACCTTTGGACGTTTTGGATACCTATGTAAGCAAAATCATTTAAAATATATTATGAAAAAAAAAATAATAGTGGAACAACTTCAATCTTCAGATGTTTAAGGTAAAAATATGAAGTAATATTGATTGGTAATTTGTTGGGGTGTTCGAAAAGGTGGGAACAAGATTCTAATTGTGTGTCGATGCTTTCGTTTGCACTTGCTGTTTGGAGATGAATTTGATATATATATATATAAAAATATAACATACGTTATAATATTAAAACATTTTCGTATTTTGTAATTACATAATATTGTTTCCAGCAGATTTTCTACTAAATACTGACA